>NW_023270433.1:13353068-13534770 GCF_011800145.1 Mirounga leonina | reverse complement strand
CCGGGGCGGCGGACGGGACTCATGCGTACACACACGGCCGTCCGCGCTCGCCGCCTGGACGGCGGCACAGCGACACGGCACCAGCCGAAGGTGGAAACGTACACAGCGCACCCAGCACGGACCCAAGGTCCCAACCCACGACACACAACAGAGACATTTACAGAGTATCGGCATAGATACACACAAGCGGAGACACAGTTTGCACAGCATAAACACACAACAGAACATACGCGAAAGGTAGACGAGCAACAGGCATAGACCCACAACTCAGTAACAACACAGACACAGGAGGGAAAGTACGCCAACGACATATCGCACACAAACACAACACAAAGATACAATCGCAAATACATGCCACATACACAAATACAACGTATAAATAATCGGCACACGGTGAAAGACAACATGCAGGGTCCTAGGAATAGCAGACGGAAGCAACGGACATGGCCCCAGTCAGATGGCGTCCTTTCCTAGGGGAGAAAGGGCAGACTTGTCCCTATCCAGACTCACTCTCTGTGGGGGTGGGGTGGAGAACACTTGCAAACAACCGCCCACCCCGGCCCTCAGCCCTCCCCTGACCTGCTACCATCCCATTCTGCAGACACCCCCGCGAGGCTGGACAGTGTGTGCATAATGGGTGTGGTCAGTGGACATCCCCATCCCAGCCTTCCTTGCTCACTGTCAAGTTGCCCACTCTTGGCCCTTTGCCTCCCAGCCCGGGGGTATGATCTCCCAGCTGGGGGGTATGATCTCCCAGCTGGCTGGTTCTGCCTTTAGGATGCGAGGGGCGGAGCCGATGGGAGGAAGGGCTTACCTCTGGGTCTGAAAGGCCAGCTCCACAGATTACTGGCTGTGGGACCCTGAGTTTCCTTATCTGAATAGAGTTGCTGTGAAGATTAGAGTTAATATTTGCACAGCCCCTGACACCCAGTGGGTGTGTTGTGATTGTTGTAGTTTCAAGCAATTACATACTCACTGAGGGCACCCTTGGGGGGTGGGGACTAGAGTGGGAGCTAGGAGGCCCGCCGTCTCAAGGGGGAATCAGGTATGGGCACAAGCAGCAACAACACACACACATACGGGGGGCATGGTGCAGTGATCTAGACCGTGGGACTGGGAGAGTCCTGGCTTCGAGTCCAGCTCTGCCTTGGGGTCCCTATGGGATCTTGGGTGAGCTCGTCCCCCTTTAGGCCCCGTTTCCTCATCTGTTCAAAGGACTTATGAACACTACCCCATTTCACAGGCAGTTGCATAGATGAGGTTAAAATCAGATTATGAATGAAGATTAAAATAGCATAATGAAGGAGCAGACACTTTTGTAAAGGAAAAAAAGGTATGCAAAGCGAGTTGTTAAAGCCCTACACACTAGGAAGTGAGAAATGCCACCAGAAAGGTAGAGAGCGTCACCAGTGATTGTTTACAGGCAGCTCTAACTTTGAATTGAGAACAGTGTATAAATACCATGGGAAAGGTGGCACGTAGGTAGAATCTGGAAATAGGGAGGTGAGCCTTCCAGGTGAAGGGAATGGTATGTGCAGGAAGCCTGGGACAGAGCAGGCTGTGTTTATGGGGCTGGAATTAGGAGTGTGGAGGGAAGCAATGGAAGGTGAGGTTGGAAGAGAAGGTGAGCTGACTTTGGGGCTGAGCTCGATTTGCAGCCCACAGGCAAACCAGGGCCACTGAGCAAGGTGACAAGCTAAGCTGTGCATCTTCTAGAGAGAGCTGTGGGAAGTGCCATGATCTGAATTTGCTTTGGGATCTGGCAGGAGTGGCTTGAAAGTGGGGACAAACAAAACAAAGACAATCCAATTGCTGAAAAAATAAAAACAAATGGTTAAGGATATCAATGGGCAATTCACAAAAGAGGAAATCTAAATTGTCAAAAATATGAAAAGAAGTTCAGCCTCACTGGTCATGTGAGACATGCAAATGAAAAGAGCCAGGCTACACCATTTCATATCCATCAGACAGGCAGAGTGAGAAGTCTGTTGTCGTGGGGCGAGTGGTGGGGTGTTAAGCACGTGGCATGGGTGGAATCCTCATACACCACTGATGGGGATGTAAGTGGCTCCAGCTACATTGGACAAGTGTTGACAACCTCTAATAAAGTCCAAGATGCCCATATCTGCCACACAGTGACCCTACTCCACTCACTCTGCCTATAATGCTGAAAACTTAGCTCTTAATTAATTGTCCATCCACAGCCGTCCAGATAGATAAATCATGATCTGTTCATACAATGAAATGATATACGGGGTGTAAAAATAAACCAAGACTATAAGCTTCAACACAGATATTTTCTAGAAGAAAAAAAAAACCAGCATCAAGTTGTGGAATAGGTACAGTGTGATATAAAAAGGTTTTTAAAAACACCCAAAACTGTGAAATATATATATACATATATATATGGACAATATATATATATGGACACAGTCAGGTACAGAGAGTGCTAAAATGTGTGCAGGAAATCAAAGTCACTGAATTTACACTAGCAGTTACCTCTGGGAGAGTTGGGAATGAGATCAGAAAGAGACACACAGGGGATTTAATTCTATCTGATTTATTTCTTAGGAAATTAAAAATATCTGAAGCAAAGATGGCAGAGGGTCAAGATTTGACAGAGCTGGGTGGCCAGTCCATAGCTGTTCTCTGCAATCCTTCTCCTTCTCAAGCCTGAAACTTTTTCCTCTATTTTCTGTATGTTTAAAATATTTGGAAATTTCATCTATTTGTTTTTAGTAGTCTACACCCAACATGGGACTCAAACTCAGGACCCCAAGATCACCGCAGACTCTTCCGACTAGCCAGCCAGGCACCCCTGAAATATTTGGTAGAGACCTTGACGAGAGTGCGGCAGAGGAGGTTGGTAATAGCACGACCTGTCACGTATGTGGGGCCATCATGGTTACGGCGTCCTAACACATCTATCACGGAGGCCTGCCAGAGCTTGGGGAGCTGGGCAAGGCAGCCTCCAGATCCGGTTGCAGGGGAGAGAATGGAGGCCGGGTGACGTGATTTGTCCAGGGTCACACACGATAGGGAGGGAGGAGCGGTCCCCTTCCCCTCAGCTGTGTCTCAGCACCTGCCCGTCACGGGAGAGTACGAAAGGCCACAGAACCTCCAGGGGAGGTCACCCTCCTTGCGGTAATTCATCCTTCTCCGTGCACTGCACTGTTCTAGTTTTTTCCTCCGATGAAGGACAACTTGGAAAATAGGGAAAAGCACAGGAAGAAGATAAAAGTCACTTGTGATTTTCACGGTCTTTTAAGCTTTATTGAGGTATAGGTATTTCTTTTTTGTTTGTTTGCTTTTTTGTTTTGTTTTGTTTTGTTTTTAGATTTTATTTATTTATTTGAGAGAGAGAATGAGAGAGAGAGAGAGAGCATGAGAGGGGGAGGGTCAGAGGGAGAAGCAGACTCCCTGCCGAGCAGGGAGCCCGATGCGGGACTCGATCCAGGGACTTGATCCAGGGACTCCAGGATCATGACCTGAGCCAAAGGCAGTCGCTTAACCAACTGAGCCACCCAGGCGCCCCGAGGTATAGGTATTTCTTACACCATAAATCCACCTGCTTTCAAAGTACAGCACTAACTTATTTTGAGAGAGCATAATTTTGTTTCAGAAATATTTTCCGAGTGCTCTACAAAGAAGAAATGCTTTTCACAGATACAAATAATTATTGTTATAATACAATTTTGGGAAATAGCTATGGTAAAGTTACTTTTACCCTGAAGCCAGGTGGCCAGCTAGGTGGGTCTGTGTTTCATTGCCTGAATTTGGGGGTCAGTTTATAATGTCCCTGGCATGGAGGTGCCGAGAGTTTTCAAATTATAGTAGAAAGCAGGATTGTTAACACCATTTAAACACGAAAAACAACGACAACGACATTTGACAAGGTCAGACTCTGACCCATTGAAGTACTTGTGGTCTTGGTTAGCTGCCAAGCCATAAACACTTTAACCTGTGGCTTTTGGGGGAAATGAGAGAAGGCAAATGTCTGCCCCCTCTTCCAGCCCAGGAGGGGAGGAAAGAAGACTTCACTGAGACACAGGAGATCTTACGACAGGCCCCCCCCCCCCCCCCCCCCGAGCCTTGCTGCGGGACCCTAGGTGGGTCCCTTCCCGCCTCTGAAATGTAGTCTCCCCATCTGTTAAAGTGGCGCTTTACTCACATTTCCACATTCAGGAGCCTTTTAGGGAAATGTGCTGCGGGCGGGCGTTATGTGAGGAAGAGGGAGTGAGGGCAGAGGGAGATATGTCATAGAGAGAAAGACACAGCCTCTGGCCACAAGAAACGCCCGGACAGGACGGAGCTGGTGGGTGGGTCTGGAGGCACGGACCCATCAACAGGTTATTGTGATCGTGCATTAAGAGAGGGGTCAAGACAAGGAGTGGTGGCCTTGAGCAAATACCGGGGTTCTCTAAGGCCCCTCTGACAACATTATGTCATTCTGTGAACTGAATGTAAGCTTGGTTTCTCCCTCTCCGGATGGCCTCAAGCAAGTCACTTCCGAATTTGGGCTTCGGACTTACTCACTGGTCAAAGCATAACATTTAGAACGAGTAGTTCCTAGTCTTTCTCCACAAAGGCTCTTGTATCAAGATTTGACTACCAAACACCGCTTTTATTATAGGATAGTTATTTTGTCTTCTCTCTCGTATGAATTAGGTTCACATATTACATGCAATCAGAACTTGGATTGATATGATACAGATAGCGTGATTATAAAATATAGAATTGATAGATAGCTAGACAGACAACAGACACACAGGATTCATGCCCAAAGCAAGGGCACTGGGTATTTAGTCCATCTATGCCATTCTATGGTAGATGCTTCCAGAGAGGGTTACAGACATCTTTCAAGCCACTCTGCCTCCTTTGCTTTATGGTAGGATATTCAGGATGATCACCAAGGTGGATGGAACACATGCCACACGCCAGGCATCACCCTGGGTTTCACACGAGCTATTATTACTCCATTTCACTCATGAAGAAACAGTAAACTTGGCAGAGGTGAGCCATGAACCCAGGTAGTCTGACTCCAGAGCCTTTAACCCCCATGCCCTTTGTCCCCTTTGAACATTGCTATTGGGTCTCTCATAGGGGCTTGTGCAGTTTAAGACACCCTAGATACATTGCACAATATTTCATCTTACGATAATAGTTTATATGTGAATAGTGCTTTGTAGTTTACCCAGGGGACCCTCACGTCTCTCACTCCATCCCCAAAGTCACTATACAAGATGAACAAGGCGGGGATTATGAGTCTCCCGTTTTGCAGGTGATGAATCTGAGGTTGAGGTTAAGTGATGTGCCCAAGGCCACGTAGCTAGAACATGTTAGATACCAGCCTCGGGGAGCAGGAAGCCAGAACAACTGGAGAAGACCTTCCAAGTCAGGTCACCCACTCCTCATTTGTAGCTGGTATCTGAAGAGCAGGTAAGGCTTGCTCAAGGTCATCCAGGAAAGATTTGTTCAAGGTCAAGCGGTAAATCAGCAGATGAGCCATCCTGTGATGGAAGCTTCTTTCTCCTTGCCCAGAGATTTACGTCACGTTGCTTTTGTTGGATCTCCAGCAGTCCTCTCAGGTTTCTCTATTGCCAGAACTTGTTTAAAAACCCTTCTGGTGGAGTGTTCTGTGATACGTGACATTCTCATGAATTTCAGAGGGAGTCTCTGCCTGAATGGGGGGAACACCTATGTGACCATTCAGCTTGGAGAGCCTGGATCCCGCCACCAGAATTCTACAGCTATTTCAAGATAATCCTCAGTCTTTTGCTGCCCTCAGAAGAAAACTCTCAAGTCTGGTCTCTGTCTTTGGTCTGTCCTGCTCCCTGATCTTTGGACCTAATGTGGGACAATAGTTCCAAGAAGTTTAGCTAGGACCACTCATCTCTGCATCTTATAGCAGCTTTTTCCAAGATTATAACCCAAAATCCCATAGGCCTCCCGCCACGGAGGAGAGGAAACATCTGAGCCAGAACTGCGTGGAGGCCACCTGGCTTGTGTGGGAGACGCCCTGGGTAGGAGGCTGTGAGCGCAAGAGCTCTTCATTCCAGGTGTGGCTCAGATCATTAGTGTCTGGATCTCACCTGGGAGGCTTGGACAGGCCCAGGGCATGGGGGGAGGGGCGTTGGTTAGAAGAGAGACTGAGAGGGTGCCTGGGTGGCTCAGTTGGTTAGGCGACTGCCTTCGGCTCAGGTCATGATCCTGGAGTCCCGGGATCGAGTCCCGCATCAGGCTCCCTGCTCGGCAGGGAGCCTGCTTCTCCCTCTGACCCTCCCCCCTCTCATGTGCTCTGTCTCTCTCATTCTCTCTGTCTCAAATAAATAAATAAAAATCTTTAAAAAAAAAAAAAAGAAGAGAGACTGAGAGGGGGTCCAGAGCAGTGGGCACCCGGGAAGGAGGAGCTTATGGGGCTCACCAGGAGGCAGCCCTCTGGAATGGCCCTTCTGCGATGGTTAATTTTATGCATCCATTTGGCTGGGCCGTAGCGCGCACGTACTTGATCCAACACTGATTTAGGCGTGGCTGTGAAGGTGTGCCGTAGATGCGGTTACCATCTGCAGTGAGTTGATCTAAGCGAAGATTACCCCTGGTACCGTGGCTGGGCCTTATCTGATCAGTTAGAGGCCTGAAGAGCAAAACCTGGGGTTTTCCGGGGAGGACGAAACGCTTTCTCAGGACTGTGGCAGTGACTCCTGACTGTCGTCAGCCTCGCCCATGGACTTTAGGCGTGGCAGTCCCACAACCCTGAGAGCCAATTTCTTAAAATAAAGCTATCTCTAAATGAATGAGTGAATGAATGAATGATATATATAGTGTGTGATTGATATATATATATATATATATATGATTACAGATTACTGATCAGGCCCTGACAGGCTCATCTCCTGAGCACCTGATGATACATATGCAGGTCTCTCCCCCATTCCTTACCCTCCCGCACTCTGTATGTATCCCCCAGCCCATCCCTCCTTCCGCAGACCATACCCTTGGGGTTTTCTTTTTTTTTTTTTTTAAGATTTTATTTATTTATTTGACAGAGAGAGAGACAGCGAGAGCAGGAACACAAGCAGGGGGAGTGGGAGAGGGAGAAGCAGGCTTCCCGCCGAGCAGGGACCCCGATGTGGGACTCGATTCCAGGACCCTGGGATCATCACCTGAGCCGAAGGCAGACGCTTAACGACTGAGCCACCCAGGCGCCCCCTTGGGGTTTTCTTCAGCCTGCTTCTCCACACTCAGGATGGGGAAGGGGCCAGAAGGACCCAGACAGGAATGGGGTTGGAGAAGATCAAACTTGGTGGCCACTGGAAGGCCTGGAACTGTGTGGTGAGACAGAACAGGACATTATGCCTGGCTGTTCAGGATGCAGCAGCTGGGTCTGTCGGCTGGGATATTTCTGTGGCGTTGGCAACAGAGGCTGTGTCAACATTTTCATTTCAAAAATGGTTTTCCTGGTAAGAATCTCCTGGGTCAGTGCCCACAGCACCATGAAAGGTGGCTATTGCCTGCTAGCTTGGCAAACAGGATGAGGACCTATGGCCTTGTATCAGTCGGGATTCTTGGTTACAAGTCACCAGGACCATCTCTGGCCATCTTCAGCAAGGAGGGACTTGTGGGAAGACAGTGAGGGCTCACAGAACCAACAAGAGGCTGGGGAACAGGCTTGAACAAAGGGCAGAGCCAAGGGAGTCAGGGAAACCCCAGCCAATGGAACGCTGCAGACACAGTCTGATCCAGGGGCCTCTACTGAGAGTGGATTTTAGCTGCGACGGTCCCCTCACCCAAGAGTCAGCTTAAGGAACAAGTCCCTGATTGGCTGAGGCTGTATTTCACACATGCCCATTCTCTATCCAGGCAGGAGATGATGCTTTCATAGTAATGGTGGCCATGGGAAATGAAGGCTAGTTTTTTTCCTTCCTTACAATGGGGAATTCCCCCCCCAAAAGGGAACCAGGGTTCTAGGTGGGGATAGATACTGGGCAGATTCCAAGTAACAGCTAAACTTGGAGCTATCGTCTTACGTAAGCCAGTAACAGTTAGATGGTGTTGCTTAAAAATCAGCCAGGTAGAGTAGACAGAACTTAGATGTGAACTTGGATGACCTAAGAGTAAGTTCTACCACTGACTAGCATCATGATGCTGGGCAAGTTATCTAACCTTCAAGAGGCTCGATTTCCACCTCTGAAAAATGGGGAGAATAACAGCACTAACAGCTCATGAACTTGCATGTGTAAACATTCTGTAAAATATTTTGAGCCCTAGAGGGCTGTGGGGATGGAGCAATCATGCCTGAGGCATCTTTTCATCTTGGTGCCCAGGTCACAGCCTGGCACCTAGTAAATGCCCAGTAAGTGTTGAGTGAATGGATAAACAAGCCATCAAGTGATTTTTATCCACATCCTAACTTGACCCTCAGCTTTGCAGAAAAAAGGGGCAGATGTTATTGAACTCTGACACAGGTTTTATGAGCTGAGGCTTCACAGATGAGGTTATATATATGTATTTATGTGTATAAATATATATTTATATTTTTAAACAACCCCTTTGACATTTTCATTTTAATATGTGAGACCTGGCTACTTGTCTCAAGGAGAGTTTATGGGAAGAAAGCTTCCAGCTGGCTGTGGGGCAGCCCATAAAAACGTACTGAAAAAGGACCAGTTAGAAATGAGGGGCTACTGGGGGGATAGAGATCAGTGACTCCATAAGCTCTAGTGAGGCCCACAGCATTTCAATAATTAGCTCTCTGGGCAAGAGGATGCATGCTTCATTCCTTCCTGGTTCCCAGTCAAAGGATGGGGCCCAGAATCTCTTAAAGAGAAACCATAGCTTTCAAATAACAGACAAACACATCTTTAACACAGGCAGCCTGTGTGATTCAAAGGGTGTGGGGGAGGGAAGGGTTTTCAAGAGCTTTAACTGTAATCAAAATGCCCCCATCTCTCCCTCTCTGCCAGCTTTCCAAATTCTACGCCTCCCCCCGCCCCCCACAACTCAAGTCTGACCTCCTCCAGGAAGCCCTCCTTGGTAACTCCAGCTCATCATGAGCTCATCATGGGGTTTTTGGGTTTTCTTTAGCCATAGGACTCCTTGCCTTTAAACCCTCCAGAGGTGCCTGTTAGGTTCAGGGTCAAGTTCAGTCGCCTTGCGATTTGGCCCTTTCATGCGTCTGTGGCCTCTTATGCTCCCCAGCCCCAGCCTTGATCCAGCTGTGCCAGACAACCTTCAGCTCCACCTCCTCCCCCTCCACTCGGGCCTCAGAGTCTTGGACTGTACCCTTGCTTTGGCTGGGATTTTCCTTCCCCTTCTTTATGTGGCTGGATGGTATTTACTCCCCAGACTTAGCCCAGGCCTCTCCTCCAGAGCATGGGGGGAGATGGTTTGAGTCTCCCAGGCTGGGTTAGGTGCCCCCGCGTGGCTTCCCCCAGAGTACTCACCACACTTACTGTAAAGTCTGCTCCCCATCTGGGAGCTTTGCTCACTCACCTCTGTGTCTCTACAGTCCATACCAGATCTGGCTCAGAGCAGGTCCTGGGTTTTGCGTCCTGCTCCTCACACCTCGGAGCCCACTGGGATCACCTGGGGAGCTTTAAAATGCAGACACCTGTGTTCTCATCCTCGCCGGTTCTAACTGGTCTGGCAGTGGGGCATGGGATTGGGGTGCACGGTTTGAAAATTTCCCCAAGTGGTTCTAATGTGCAGCCAAGGTTGAACAGCTCTGTGATTTATAGCACTTGACTCAGGACTTCCCCAGCAACTCAGAGGAGTTGCACTCAGGGCGCCTCTCGCAGGCATAACCTTGAACTCCCAGCCCCACTGTCCTTGCTGCAAGTTGTACTCAAAGAAGCACCATTCGTCCTCTTACCTGGATCAGCGGTGCTGAGCAGCTATATACCCCCGCCCCGCGGCCCCCCAGCCCTCCAGGCCAATGAGGAGGGAGTCCCTGTGTCACAGCACCTGTGAGAAGGATTCCGGTCTGAGCCACACCCCGAATCCAAGCAGCCCATCTGGGACCCGCCGTGGAAAGAAGTTATCAGTGATTCTGAGGCACACCTGTGGGCCACGACTCGGGGCTGTAAGCTCCCCAGGGCTTGCAGAGCCAGGCATGGAAGTTAAAAACAGAAAGGGCCTTGAGGGAACCATGGGTTGGGGGGGCGGTTCGGGGATTGGAAAACTAGCCAATCCTTGTCCTTTGGGAATGTGGGCCCCATGTTGTCAAATCCCCCCTCCTTTTTTAAATAACAAATCTGGATTTTTCTGTGAAATCTAACTATTTAAACTTGACAACTAATTCAATACAACTTTTTAAAGTTTTTATTTAAATTCCAGTTAGTTAACTGGATACTAGTTTCAGGCATACACTACGGTGAGGCCACACTTCCATCCATAGGCCGGTGCTCATCACAACACGTGCACTCCTTCATCCGCATCACCTGTTTCCCTCTCCCCCCGCCCCAGCTGCCTCCCCTCTGGGAACCCTCAGTATCACCTATAGCTAAGAGTCTGTTTCTTGGTTTGTTGCTCTCTCTTTTTTTCTCCCTTTGTTTATTTATTTTGTTTAAATTCCACATAGGAGTGAAATGATACGGCATTTGTCTTTCTCTGGCTGATTTATTTTTGCTTAGCATAATACTCTCTAGCTCCATCCATGTCATTGCAAATGGCAGGATTTCATTTCTTTTGACGACTGAATAATATTCCAGTGTGTGTGTGTGTGTGTGTGTGTGTGGACATACATACCACTGCTTCTTTATCCATTCATCAGTTGGTGGACACTTGGGCTGTTTCCATAATTTGGTTCTTGTTGATAATCCTGCTATAAACATCGGGGGGCATGTATCCCTTTGTAATTCAGTCCATTTAAATACACCTCTCCGGCCAAACAGAGCTCCCCTGAGGCCTGCATTTAGCTAGTAGACTGCCAGTTTGTCGCAAATGTTTCCTATAAACGCTGCGTACAGATTAAGCTGGGGGAGGCATGCTTGCCCTGTGTTGTCACCCTCTCCCGTCTGAACGGAAGCTGTGGGACTTCGGCCAGCACGGAGGGGCATCTAGGAAAGAGCCCCTGAGACCTGCCCCGAAGTGCACGGTTGGGGACAGTGCTCCTTACATTCTACTGCATTCCCTCTCTTCTCTCCAGCTCAGCAGGAGAAGGCCTCTCTGGCCTTGGGGCCTAGGAGAGTCATGTTTCTCCTCTGCAACTGGTTCATGAACCCTGAACCGCGTGGGATCGGGGTTTGGCGGCTAAGAAAGCTCAGGGGACAATCTGGGACTTGTCTCCATAACATGCAGGACCTCAAAGCCTGCACTTTGTGTGCCTGCTTCATTCCCGGGTTCCTCTGATGTTCTCAGCTTCGGTTTTCTAGTTGTCACTCGTCACATGAACATACCTGTACTGTTTAGTTTGTTTTCTGGCATAAGGCATGCTATAAATACATAAGCCCATACGAAGTAGTAAGTGTTCAAAAAAACAAAGGCTTGTTGAATAGGTGACTACTTGAATGATTCATCTTGCAGTCGCACCCAGAGCCCTGCCCAGAGCAGGTGTTCAGGAAATGAGGGCAGGAGTGGGGTGGAAAGCGACAGTTTGGGGGGGGGGGGCAATAGGCCTGTCATTTCCTAGCCACTGGGACCTCTGCCAAAGTATTTAACCTCTCTTAGCCTCCATTACCCGCCCTGTACAATGGGGACAATCTCAGCACTCACCTCATCAGCGTTGTTGGAGGACTGAATGAGCTCATGCATGTAAAGTGCCTGGTACACAACAGGTGCTTAGTAAATGGCTGCTGTGACTATTAATACTAAGAGTGCCCTTGTCTGGGGCGCCTGGGTGGCTCAGTCGTTAAGCGTCTGCCTTCGGCTCAGGTCATGATCCTGGGGTCCTGGGATTGAGTCCCACATCGGGCTCCCTGCTCAGTGGGAAGCCTGCTTCTCCCTCTCCCACTCCCCCTGCTTGTGTTCCTTCTCTCTGTGTCAAATAAATAAAATCTTAAAAAAAAAAAGTGCCCTCGTCTGTGAGGTCAGTATTTAAGAGCCTAATTAATAAGGCACAGCATGAGTGAGAATACTCTCGCTCTGCTCAAGCCAGCTAGAGCCTGACGAAGAAGCCACATGTACCCGCTGAGGAATAAAATGGAAATGAGTTCTGGGAAGCCCTCCATTTCCTCAGCTCTGTGTCCCAGGTCTCTGCTTACCACGCCCAGGGACCCCCTGGTTATAGCACTGATGGCAGGTGGCTTCCTGTCTGAGTCTAGAGTCTACCGCTGCCCCAATACTCTCTTTCCAGCATGCTCTGGTGCAGAAGACTCTGTCCTGCCCCTTCCATCACTCAGCTCGGCAGCCCTAGTCCTGAACACCCCCTTCCTGGAAGCTTCTCACAGTTTCCCCCAAGCTTTCTAGCTCCTTTCCTGGCCCTGACTGACCGGCCTCTCTCCTGGTGATCACGTAGGAGCAAACTCATCATGAACAGTCATGAACGATTTGCTCTCATCGCTTGATGGCTACACCCCCACGTAGGAATTTTGTGTCCTGGGGTGTTCAGGGGGAGCACTTACAGAGGACTGAAGGTAGCTCCTGGGGGGCATCCCTCTGAGGATGGGACATCAGGTGGACAGTCAGGAGTGTAACCCTGTAATATCGTTACGAGTAAGGCAATTCCTTATAGATCCTGGCCATGGGAAGGGGTCTATGCGGAATGTAAGGTCGGCCTAAATGCTGAATATTGATCCAGAGGTTCCCGGAGTGTGGTCCCCGGATCAGAATGTTGGAAAGCATCAGCATCAGCTGGGAATGTGTGATAAATGCAAATTATTCAGCCCCACCCCAGCACTACTGAGTCACAAATCTGGGTGTGGGCCCAGCCACTCTGTGTTCTAAATAGCCCTCAGGGTGCCTTGGATGCTCAGCCAGCTTGTAGACCAGCGGAGTAGCGGGGAGGGCAAAGCCTGGGTTCTCACTCTGAGCTTGTCACCTCCCCTGTAAAGAGGACTGATGCTTCCACAGCGGGCTCTGCAGGGAAACGAGATGAATGTGGGAACCGTGCCTGGCACAGGGTTGGTGCTGAGCAACCCCCTCAATGTGGGGGGTTGCCTACCCTCTGCTGCTGTTCCGTGATGGGCTGGGAATCAGCCACAGACCCTGAGACAAGGGCTCCATCAGGGAAGTTCCCGGACACTGGATTAGAAAGGTTGGTTGGGCCCTAAATGCCAACCTTAGGATTTTGTATTTGAAATGTTTCTGTTACTTTTCTGCTACAGTGCAACAGGATCCTTGTGATTACAGAAGCCCTGGGGCCACTTGGCGCCTTTTCTATAGGCCGCAGGCCTTTCCAGGCCCAGCGTCCCCAGCCCCACGCCTGGGCAGCCCAGGTCTGCCACCACGCTCCCTCCCCCGGGGTGGGACTCCGGGGTCAGCCTGGCGGGGCAGTGGGGAGGCCCTTATCAGACCTTGAGGCCAGGCTGCCGGGAGAGGCTCTGGCTGCCTGGGGAGGGCCCGGCGCGGTCCTGGAACAGGCTCCGGGGGAGCAGAACCCCGTGCTTGGAATGCAGGCGCCGCTCAGTGCATTCCTTATGGCCACGGGTGCTGGGCGGTGCCGGGCAACCCGAGGGGACCAGAGGAGGGGCCGACTGGCCGGCAGCCCGACGCTTCCCGGTTCGGCCCATGCCCGGCCCTCCCTGCAGGAAGGCACATTTACTTGTGCTCATTTGCTGTCTGTCTCCCTAACCGCCCTGTGTGCCCGGACGTTGACCACTGATTACTGAGACTAGCACAGTGCCAGGAACATAGTAGCTGTCAGGAGGATTTGATGAGCGAACACTTAATAAACAATGTATTGGGAGAAGGCTTTAGGAATTCCCCTCCCCTCCCTTAAAAAAGCAGAGAGCTCATTTCCCTCCCATCCAGCATACCCTGTGTCAGGACCTTATATGAGTGATCCCAGCTGCCCCTTATACCCCCACCAGTCAGGAACTTGGTGATTCGGCTCCACCCTTGATGGCAGCGGGGCTCAGAGCTGGTAATGCGACTTTGGACAAGGACCCCGCAGGGCCTGAAGCCAGGTCAGAGGACTCCAGGTCCAGTGCTCTTTCTGTCTGAGGCCCCCGGGGAGACAGGCCCTGTCGAAGCTTTACCCTGACCTCCTGGGTCTTTTCTCACTTGGATTCCAGAGTTACTGAAACTCATAAAGGAACTGGACTCCTTAAGAAAACAAAGCATAGAAACTTCCAGCAAGCTTTTCAAAAACATCCCCCCCCCTCCAGCTTCACTGATGTACAGTTGACACATGAAATTATCGGAGGATTTTGAGCTTTCAAATTTAAGGGAGCGTGATTGGCTTAAAGAGGAGTCTGTGATTTTTGTGTTGTGTTTATGTTACGGCTGTAAGAGCATGATGGCTTGATTAACAGGCTCTTCGGGAAGAAGTCTTCCAGTGAAAATTAGGAATCCAAAAGGGACGTCTGTTACTACTATTATTCAACCTTGTTCTGCAAATGTAAGCCACCACAGTAAGATGTGAAGCAAGAAGATGGTGAGAGATAGACACCACCCTTTCTTAAGGACTCTGAAATTGGAGTTTATATCAAATATTTTATCTGATTCTCATAGCACCTCAACAAGCTAGGTAATTATTTTATGTATTAGTATTAATTTCGTTTTTTACTTACAAAGGAATTAAAATTCACAGATCATAAGTCACTTGTTTATGTTTATCCACCAAATGGTCCTCTTGGCTCCAGGGTATTATTGCTGTTGGAAAGGAGACAAAATTATGCTGGGTTCAGAAGGATCTGTTTGTCCCTCTTGAAATCCAAGAGAATTCACTGAAAAGCTACTTGAATTAAGAGATTCAGTTAAGTAATTGGATGTGGAAGGTAGTCACAGTCCTGTGTATCTGTACCAGCTACGTACCCACAAAACCAACTAGAAGATATAATTTTAAAAGATCTGTTATGAAATACCTATGACGGAACTTAACAAGAAATCTAAAAAACCTATAAGAAGAAAACTACAAATCCTTATTGAGAAACACAAAGATAAATAAATGGAGGTCCCTTCATATGATGGTCTTGGGTGGGAAAACTGATATTGTACAGACGTCAGCTCTTCTCAAGTGACGTTGCAAGTTTAATGAGATTCCCACAAGAAATCTTTGAAATATTTAATCATGTTTATTGTATCTGGAAGAATAAAAAATCAAAATATGTTGAAACATAAGAATAATTTAAAAAAAAGAATAATGTGATGGGCGATGGGAAATAACCAGCTGTTATGGCACATTTTAGAACATACTATAAAGCTATAGAAATCAAAATAGAGCAGTAAGGTTGTAAGAAACGGCAAAAGGATCAGAAAAACACAAGACCAGAAACAGTCCTTATCATCTATAGGCTTCAGGATGTAAGAAATGGCAAAAGGATCAGAAAAACACAAGACCAGAAACAGTCCTTATCATCTATAGGCTTCAGTATATGATAATAAAGATGGCATCCCAGATTACCAGATAAAGAAAGGATGGTTCAACGGGAAGGCGAGGACAATTGGCCAGCCATCTGGAGAAAAATTAAGTCAGAGCCTTTGCCTCTCACTATACATAAAATAAATTTCTGATGGAGGAAAGAGTCCATAAAAATTAAGAGAAAATCTAAATGATGACTCTTTTCTTTTGTTTTTACATTTTACCCTTTGATTTTGAAGTAATTTAGGACTCAAGTGAAGTTGCAAAAAGAATCCAGAATCCTTGTGTCCCCCATCACCTAGCTCTCCCTGATGACAGCCTCTTATGTAACATAGTGCATTTTCAAAACCAGGAAATTGAAATTGGTACAATACTATTAACCAATTACACAACTTACTTGGATGAGGACATATTAAACAATAAGAAATACAGCTCCATTTAAAAAATTAAGCTATTTTGGGGCATCTGGCTGGCTCAGTTGGTGGCACATGCAAACTCTTGATCTTGGGGTCATGAGTTCAAGCCCCATGTTGGACACAGAGCTTACGTAAAAAGAATGAAAATCTTTTGTATATTAAAAAGTCATAAAAAATAGAAAGGCAAATAACAAAGTGAGAAAAGTCTCGCAACAAGTAGGGCGGATGGATAGTTAATTACCATACGTTGTGATGATTGCTTCCAAATTAATAAGAAAAATACTAACCTTTACCTAGAAACTTGGACAAAGGGAATGTGTAGACAATTCACATAAAACAAAATGTAGATGCTTAATAACCACATGAAACAGATTCATCTTCCCCAGATACCAAAGGAACCTGTGTTAACATCTTAAAATGCCATTTCTCATGTAGCAAATTAGCACATATTTTAAAAATATAATCACACTTAGGTAAGATATATACTCTGATACACTGCTTGGGAAGTGTGAATTGTGTATGTAATTTCTGGAAAACAAATTTCAATGTGTATCAAGAGCCCTAATAGTGTTTACATCTGTTGATACTTTGTAGCTCTTCCGAGCATCTCTCCCCAGGCAGTGATCAGAGGCATTACTGAAGACTTTGATGAAGACTGTTCATCAAAGTGGGGTGAAGCTGAACTAGCCAGCAGTAAGAGGATGGTAAAATGACTTCTGTCCCCTCCATATAATGGAATACAACATTGCCACAAATAAACATTTTTCATAGATTTTTTTTAATGGTACAGAAAACTGTTAATGGGAAACCGGAGATACAAGATAATGAATGATGTACACATATCCCAATATTAAAGTGTGTGTGTGTGTGTGTGTGTAATTTCTGTACCGATACCCATATCTCTGGAAGAAAATATACCACCATGTTAATAACAGTGATCTCTGAGCAGTGGGATGCTTTTCTCTATTTCCCCGATCCCTTTTTAAAAATAATGAGCACCTATCACTTTTATATTATTATTTTTCAATGGCTTTATTGAAGTATAATTTACTTAACCACAAAATACACCCTACCTTTATATTATTTTACATGATTATATATTTGTCCACTTAAAACAAATGTATACTTAGAAAATTGAACATTATTTAAAACAAAAAACAAGTCTGGACTGTATCAGTTGGGATTCTACTGAAGAAACAGAAAAAAATACACCAGTATGTATGTGTATATATGTATATTTTATGTGTATGTATCAACACCTTTGCATTTTACACTTTACATGGGTGAATTGTATGGTATGTAAATTACATCTTAATTGTATCTTTTTTCAAATTAAAAAAAATTTTTTTAAGTAGCCTCCATGCCTAGCATGGAGCCCAATGCAGAGCTTGAACTCATGACCCTGAGATCAAGACCCGAACTGAGATCAAGAGTCAGACGCTTAACTGACTGAGCCACCCAGGTGCCCCTGAATTGTATTGTAATACCAAAAATTTCTTGACTCTGCCTCACAAGGTGTGTGACCTGGAAGAGGGACCCCCCCTGCCTCTGCCTCAGTTTCCTTATTTGATGATTGTGATAGCGGGGATCTCATGAGCTTGTGTATCAATGAGGGGAATTACGTAACCGGTTAGCACAGTGCTTGATACACATGGAGCCCTTGGTGAATAGTAACAACATGGAACATTCGCCAAGGTTGGCGGACTACCGTGCTCCTCCATGACGTCGGTGGTCCTCCAAGCACCAGCATGCCGTGGAGTGGAGGAGATGGGGCACAGCGAAGGCCAAGCCAGACCAGAAACAGTCTGGTCTGCTGAGGGATGGGCAGAGCCTGGAAGCCAGGTAGTCCTGAGGCTGGAGTTAGGTTCCGAACTATAAGGCAATTCTGGCTTCTGTGTCATTTTGCCTTTATGTTTGTATGGATTTTTTTTGATTACTCTGACCTGCTTTGCCTGCACAGCCTGAGGCTAAACTTCATCCAACTACCACCTCCTTCCAAATTGCTTCTGTCCTTTTCTCTTGCTTAGAATACTTTCCAAGGTATAAGATGCCCCCAGAGAAAGGCTGCCTAAGACCTGGCAAGCGCCCCACACTCGGTGGACAGGGTCAGGCCTTGGGGAAGAAGGCTCAGCGACTGCTCAGCCCCCTCCTCACTTGTAGAGATCTCTTAGCCTCGGCCTCGCCATAGAAAACGTGCAGATGATGATAATACTTACTTGCCACGGGATGTTGAGAGGTTTGCTTACAAGCCCTGAAAGGCCCCAAACCATGGAGTTGTGTTGTCCCAGGACCCCCGTTGGCAGGGAGATGGCAGTCGTGCGGCTGGCCCACACCCAGCGAGCTTGAGAGCTTTCTGTGCTGAGGCAGCAAGTACAGCTGCTAAAAATAAAAGTCACGTCTAGCAGGGCCATGGGCTGGCCCAGAAAGCAGGGCTCACCCCAGGCAGATGGGAGTGGGGGAGGAGGGTGCCGGGACACCCACCCACCACCAGCACCCTCGCCCGCAGTGTGTGTGTGGGGGGCTGATCCTTTTACCCAGCGCAAGGCCCCCATCCCCACCAAGGGGGGGCGCTGCTCCTTCCAGCCAAGGCAATGAGCAAAGTCCTCTAGTGCTGACCCAAGTGATGCAATGTGAGCTACATATTTTCCCAAAGTTTCTAAGACTGACATTAAAAAAAAAAACAACCGGAAAAATGAATTGTAATAATAGATTTAATCGAATAGGATGAAATGCTGATCATTTCAACATGTTCTCAATATAAAGAAGAGTAATGAAATAAATTAAATTCTCCTTTTTGTACTAAGTCTGGCAAGTGTGTGTGTTTTAGGCTTGAGGCTCATCTCAATTTGGAACGGCCACATTTCAAGCCCTGTATTAGCTCTGACTGCAGGTGTAACACATTTTCACAGTATCAGTGGCTCAGAATATCACACATTTACCATCTTACCATTCTGGACGCTTGAAGTCTTGAAATGAGGCTTATGGGGCTAAAATCAAGGCGTCGGCAGGGTTGTGTTCGTCCTGGAGACTCCAGGCGAGAATTCCCTCCTTGGATTTTCCAGCTGCTGGGGGCCTGCTTTTCCACCTGCATTCCATCCATCCCCCATCTTCAAAGTGCATCATTCCAACCCCTGCTCCCATGGGTACATCTCTCCCCCTGCTTTGGCTGTCACTTTGCCTTCCTGGACTCGGACCCTCTTGACTCCCCACTTATGAGGACTCTTGCGATGATACTCAGCCCAGCCAAACGATCCAGGAGAACCTCCCTGTCCCAAGATCCTTCACCACATCTGCGAAGTCCCTCTGCCGTGGAAGGTGGCATCTGCAGAGGTTTGGGGATCAGGATGTGGACGCGGTGACTAACGGACCGGACAGCGCAGCTCCAGGGAATCAAGGTGAAAAGTCTGGTGAGATCTCCTAGCTTCACAGGGCAGCCCTGCCCCCAACACGTGGTGGGAACTTGGGCAAGTCATTTCACATCCCTGCTTGACTGTACTTTCCTTGTGCATGAAATGGGGTTGATAATGATCCATGCCTGACAAAATGCAATGAGCTAGCGGGCATGTAAGTGCTTATTTAAATGTAAGGAGGGCAGACTGGAGGTTGTTGCTGCCCCGTGGTGGGAGACCTCACTGCTGGGAGGGTCCTCAGAGGCCATTGGTTCAGCAGCCTCGTTTTACACATGGGTAAACTGAGGCCCAGAGCTGGAAGAGGCTTGCTAAAGGTTCCCAGTGAGTTGGTAGCTGAGCCAGGGAGGGGATCCAGTGGAAACTTCCCATCCATGTCACACTGCCCATCCCCTATGAGCCCCAGTCTCCTCGCCTATAACATGCAAATAGTGGGGCACCTGGGTGGCTCAGTTGGTTAAGAATCTGACTCTTGATCTCAGCTTTGGTCTTGATCTCAGGGTTGTGAGTTCAAGTCCCGAGTTAGGCTCCACGCTGGGTGTGGCGCCTACTTAAAAAAATAAAAATAAATAAAATGCAAACAGTAATGGCATATTTTCAGGGCCGTTGTGAAGATCAAAGGATGTCTCAGGGGGCGCCTGGGTGGCTCAGTTGGTTAAGCGACTGCCTTCGGCTCAGGTCATGATCCTGGAGTCCCTGGATCGAGTCCCGCATCGGGCTCCCTGCTCGGCAGGGAGCCTGCTTCTCCCTCTGACCTTCCTCCTTCTCATGCTCTCTGTCTCTCATTCTCTCTCTCTCAAATAAATAAATAAAATCTTAAAAAAAAAAAAAAGGATGTCTCAGGTTTGAACAAGCTCAGGAACAGAGGGTTGTGTGAAGGAAGGTCTCGATGACACCTGGGCGCAGGCATTAAGTATTTATCCAGGGCAAAGGCAGCTGAACCCCCTGTCTCCCTAGCTTGCAGTGCACTGGAAAGATACCTCAGAGGACCTCAGGGGGCCTGCTGAGCGTCCTCACAAGCTCTTCCTGTCTTCCTGTCTATCCCTTCTCCCCCCTTCTAGAACCAAGTCTCAGGAGCAGCAGGAAGCTGGCTTTCTCCTTGTTGACAAGGGGCCTGCAGCCCTTTCCCGGAATGTGACCTCCCCAAGGCTTGGCCCTCACCTAGCTCAGCCCCTCCTGTGGGGGCTGTGATTTGGTTGGGGGGAGAGGACCAGTCAAGTGCTCTTTGAGGCCGAGGGGGTGGAGGAGACTGAGCCTGGGGCTCCTGTCCTGACCCCTCCTGCTGCTGGCTGGGGCTTAGACCAGAGGTGCTCGCCTTCTGGGGCACCCTTCCCTGTCTTTACAGGGGCCAAGAGATAGCCTGTACCTGAGCCAAACTCTCCCCTGCACCAGGAGGCAGGGCCAGCCAGCTGGTGGGAACCAGCATGAGAGGCAGGGGTGGAAGAGGAACCCCAGGGTGGCTGCGGCCTGTGCCAGCTTCTCCCCTCCCTCCCAGCGTTCTGGCTCCATCTCGAACCCTGGGCCGGGCAGGGCTGTCCTTCGGAGCTGCAGGGAGACCCCTGGGCCGGAAGGAGTGGCAGCCGGCATCGGTGGTAAGACTCTGAAAACAGGCATGCTCTGGGTGTTAACCTAACCTGCTAGCTCAGCAGCTTCCATGCTGGGGGGAGGGCTTGCTTCATCCCACAACACCCCCACGAGGTAGGGATTTATTATCACCATTTCACACGTAGGGAAACTGAGGCACGGAGCTGTTAAATAACTTGCCCAAGGATACCCAGCTATGAGATGACAGAGCCAGGACTTCAACAGGACTGCTGGACTCCAACACATGTACTCCTGACCAAATGCAAGTGTGAGGCTTGGGGTGTGAGTCTTAAGTGGTCTGCACTCCTTGACCCATCACGAGGGAATCCAGCTCACGTGCTGTGGGGATGCCCTGACCATGGCCCTGTGAGGGCAGACAGGGCCAGATCCTTAGGTCCTCAAGAAGCAGGGGCCAGGGCCTCGAAAAGCTATCACCGAAGATTCCCATGGGAAGGGGGCCTCTCTCAGTCAGACTCTTTGTGCCCAGAATCCAACCTGATCAGAGCTGGAGGCCTGTATCCATCACCACCTACCTGTCCACCGTGCAGATGGGAAAATGGGCTCAGAGATGGCAGGTGCCTGGCCCAAGATCCCGCAGCAAGAGTGTGGAGTCCTGGGGAGGCTGGACACTGGACATTCCGCTGGTCCTGGGGGTTCTAAGAGACCTCATTACACTCACCCGGCCCCCACCAGACATCCGTGGGAGGACAGTAGCAGCGGAAAAGAGCTTTCTCAACCGCTGTCCCAGCTTGAGTCCCAGGCGGATTCCACCCCACTGCTGGCCCTGGGATTTCTTGACAGATGGAGCTGTGCTTGGGAGTGGGAGTGGGGATAGACATCAGTTGTTTCCATAAAGAGAATCTTCAGTATTGATACCAACAAGTTACTGGGTGCAGGAGGAAGGGCTGGGCGTTGTGGCAGAAGACCCAGGTCCCAGGCAGGCTCTGCCTCTTGGCAGCTGGGTGCCCCCGAGTGAGTCACTTTTCTCCTCTGAGCTCCTTTTCACTTGTACAAAGAGAACGGAGACTTCGCGGCTAGAAGGGAGCCCACTGTCCCAGGGCGAGGTGACAGGGTCCGCAGGGCAGGCAGGGAGGGCCGAGGGCCGAGCTGACCTCCTCCACAAGAGAGGAACCACCGGCCGCCACCCCGAGCCACCAACCTGCTGAGTGACCTTGACCTCCTGCTTGCACGGCAGTCAGCCCTAACAGCTACGACATCAGCACCATACACCGCAGGTTTTCTGGGGAGGAAGATGCCATGAGATGGGTGGGGATTGAGGAAAGGACCCGAGAAGGAAGAAAGTCCTGGCCCAGATGAGTGTAATAGCCCAGCCCCCTCTGGAATGGCTCCCCAAGCTCTGGACCACATGAATTTGTGTTGCTTAACACACACATGTCCCCGATGTGGAGGTGGCAAGTGAGGTCCAGCTCCTGGCAAAGGGTCACTGGCATACCAGCGGCCCCCCGGCCCCTGACTTCATCCTTCTCCTTCCCGTGGCCTGACAATTCCACCCTTGTGGTGCCGCAGGGTGGGGAGGTTGCCCCTGGAGAAGAAAGGCTGGCAGCCGGTCCAGAAGACCTATCACTTCTCATTTGTCTGACCCTCTCCCACTTCCCCAAAGCACTGGAGAGGACGTGACAATGGGCAAAGCCTCTGGTTGCGGGGGCAGAGATCTGCCTATTAGTTGTGTGACCTTGAGGAAGTTGCCTGGCCCCTCTGAACTTGTATCTCCATCTGTAAAGTGAAGAAAAGGATACCTCCTCCCAGGCCAGTTATGAGTATTAAGCGTGGTGCTTGCAAGTAAAGCAAGCAGGTGCTCAATAAGTGACCGCTCTCATCATTTTGTCAGGGCTGTTTAAAAAATCAATTTGCAGTCTGTGCAGAACTAAAACTGGATCTCACCTTGTGGTGCCATTTCCACAACATTATGCAGATCAAGTCACTGGACTGAAGGGTTTGGAGCTTGAATAGACTGATCTGGGTTCAAGTTCTGGCTCCTGGCCCTTGTGTGACCTTGGGGGTGTGATTTTTACTCCTCAGAGCTTGGCTTTCCTTGTCTATCACCCCGGGGAAGATCATCACCATGCTTCCTCCTGAAGGGCTACATGCAGCCAGGCATTTCATGGCTGTTGGGGATCCTTGTTTCTATTATTATTTGACCGGGGACCCCACAGTGCCCAAAGCCAGTGGTTTCTGCGACCCTGACACCCTTGCCACAACAGTGGGGCTGTGAGAACCCAAAGGGCAGAAATGGAAACCGAGGCTTAGCCAGTCTCTGCTCTCGAGGTCAGCAGGGAAGCAGGGGGAAGTAGGGGAGAGCATGCCGTTTGCTCTGCTGGGGTTCAGCTGTTGAAGGCAGAGGATGGTTCACTCTCCCCAGGCCCAGGCTGTGGGCATGGTGTCCTGTCCACCAGCTTTGGGACCTATTGTCTCTTCCAGACCCACAAAGAAAATCCTCTCCTGGGATCTCCCCGAACCCTGCTGGGCACCGGATGCAGGACAGAGAAGAGTCTAGACCTTTGGTGGGGGCTCACCCCTCAGGAGGAATGCAACCTCATGTGGGTCACTCCCCTTGTCTGTGGCTGTTTCTCCATCTGAGTGCGAATCACACCAGAAGTGTGAGTCCCTATCCCACCTCTTATCTGGAGTGGCCTTGAGTGAGCTACTTGCTTTCCCTTAGTTTCTGTGCCTTTGCCTACAAAAAGAGGCAAAATGTTATGATGGGATGTCCATGAAAACAGGAGAGCGTAAAGCTGTAATTGGTATGATTTTCATCTCATTTTAAAAAGTCTATGCGTGTGGGGGCGCCTTGGTGGCTCGGTCGGTTAAGCAGCCAACTCTTGATTTCGGCTCAGGTCGTGATCTCAGGGCTGTGGGATGGAGCCCCGAGTTGGGCTCTGCACTGGGCGTGGACCCTTACGGTTCCCTCTCTCCCTCTCGCTCTGCACCTCCCCACTCACGTGCTCTCTCTCAAAACAAACAAAAAAAGTCTATGTGTATGTTTGTATCCACTGTTTCAAAAAGACAAAGAAAATTTACTAAGATGTCCCTAGTCCCTCTGGACACTGGGCTCATGGGTGGCTTATTTCTTCCTATATTGTACTTTTCTTCCCCCTGATTTTTCTACAATGTGTCTCTCACAGTAAGCAACCAGCAATAAGAGGCATAAAAAGCGGCTGTGGGTACCGTTCAGGGCTGTCAGAGAATCACAACGAGGCGCCTGTGGGCAGATGTGCTGGGTGCTGACCACGCTCACCCTCTCCTCCCAGGGGCGGTCGGGGTTGGCCTGGGGGGGGCGGTGGTGGCTGCAGGGCTGGCCCTCTGTGGGCGGCAGAGGGACCCGCTGCCTCCCCAGGCCTCTGTGAGGACGTGATCTCAATGCACCAGCAGACACAGACTTCAGCCAAAAGGAAGCTTGAAGGGGAAGGAAAATAACAAACTTCTAACTCCAGCTGTCTGCCCTGCTCCCACCTCACCGTGGGCGAGGCACCTGGCTTCTTTGGCCTTAGCTTCCCGGTCCTTACGACGGGGTTCTGTGCCGCCCGCCTCACAGGGAAGTAGTGAGGATCCGATGAAACGGTGGCTTGGCCTCTGTCTTGCCTTCCCTCCCCTGGAATCACTGGAACGCTGTGGGCTTTGCTGGAAGATGCATCGGTAAATGTTTGAACTCATTGTCTCATCCTGCTGCGAAGAGCCCAAAGGACCGCCTGCACGTGATCTGAGCCCCCTCAGCCCCCCATGTCCCGTTTTCAGGCAGCTTGGACCCCTCCTGATGCCTTCGATATGCTTTCCCCTCCCCCTCCATGCTTCTGCCTCACACACCCCACCCGAAGCCGAGACTGCTCCCTACCTTGGGGTCTTTCCTCTCCCCCACACCCTGATCCTCTGCATCTCAAAATATTTTAAGGCTGAGTTTAAATGTCACCTCTTCCGTGAAGCCCTCCCTCCCTGCTTCACCCAGTGGATCTGGGATCCGGTGCTCTCTCCGAGCTACTCTTCCCTATCAGTCTCAACGATCTACTTATGGACCTGCTTCCTGCACTGAACTAAGAGTTATTGCGGGTGGGGTGCACGTCTTACATTTCCTCCCTAGTGTCTAGCCAGTGGGTGATAGCTGCGTCTCAGTAAGGCTTTGTTGGAACAGTGGCTGTGACTCCCAGTTAGAAGCAAGTATGTGTCTCTTCCCATCGGAAACCAGCGAGCAGAGGCGAGAGTAACGATCATCTTTAGTAGCAGCTTGTCCTCAATCCCATTAGCTCAGCACTCAGCGAGCAGGGATGAAGATGGATTTGCCAGGACACCGGTGCGGAGGCAGAAGCTCCCAGAACTTGCTGGGCCATACCTTTGCTTGTTATTCCCACTCGTCGAGGGGAAGCAGGTCTGTCTCTGTTGCCGGCTGCCTGTCAGCACCAGGGGCGAGGAAAAGCCCTGACACGTCTGCAGCCTGTCACGCCTGGCAAGGTGCCTCGGCGCAAAGCACTAGTGTGTTCCCTTGTTGTATTTGGGCCTCGTGAAAACCCCGTGAGCTGGGCAGGGCTGGGGAGGGGGCTGCCCCCTGTGTTCAAATAAAGAGGCTCAGGCCCAACGGGATACCACGTTTGGGCCCAGGTTGGATCTGGGTGTTCTGGTACGTGACAGGTGCTGTGCTAGGGAGAACGGGCAGGGCTGCTGACCCATTTTACAGATGAGAACCCTGAAGGTGTGAGAAGTGAAATCTGCTGCAGCCTTGCAAGCGGAGGGGCGAGTAAGCTGTAGGAAGGCTGGTGGGCAGAGGAGTGAGGTCCTGAGCTGGAGCCCTGGGCGGCCACATGAAGCCTCAGTCTCTGGGAAGCCGTGGGAAGGTCCCTGCAGGAACTGGTTGTGTGAGGCCTGCAAGGCGGGAAAACAGGTGTGGGCCACGGCCAGGCCAGGCGAGGCCAGGCGGGCAGCAATGTTGGGGCTCTAAGCAGCCTCTTAGGTGCGGCATCCCCTTTGTGGTTCTCAGGACCCAGCACGGGAGGCAGGCTGGGGAGGCTCTCCCCAGCAGAGAGAGGAGGAGCCCGGCGCCTGGAGGGGATGCTCCTGCGGGCCGGGCGGCGTCCTCTACGAGACTCACAGCACCACCCAGGACTTGGCAATGGGCTTTTCAAATTTGGTGCAGTTCAAACCAACTCCCACCATCAGGCAGTGCATGAAAACCGCAACAGAAATTTAAACAATCTCTTTCTTTGGTTTTATACATATTTAAAAGGACAACCTCTGCTCAGTGGCTCAGAGGCCCTGATGAGTCAACTGAAAGAAGGAAATACCTCGGTTAATTAGGTGACATGAGATTCTGGAAAGTGCCGAAGGTAGGGCCTCTGAGGGAGGGCGAGCGGAGGGTTTATGGCCCCCTCCTCCACCTTTCTTGTCGCTGCTCCTGGGAGCTGAGGGACCTGGTTTCACCTGGAGGAGGTGCAGGGGAGTCCTCCCAGCAGAAGCATGGGCCCGCGCGGCCCCCGCATGCTGGGGAACGGGGCTGCCAGGTGCTGCGCAGGCTGGCTCGGCCACGGGGTGGCCCTGAAGGTGACAGAGGAACCTGGAGGCCACGAGGCTCCTGAATGTTGCTAGCACCCCTGCAGCCCTAGGACTCTCCTGCACCAGGAGGCCCAGACCTGGAGGCTTTCTGGGCTGGAAGGAACCTCAAGGTCTTCAAACCCAAGTCCCAACTTGATGCCACCCCGCCCTCCCCACCCCAGTACAGAGACCTTCCTGTCCAGAGAGCTGCCCTGCTCAGAGAGCTTCTTTCCTCCTCCCCATGCTCACCCTCCATGCCCCAGGCCCGGTCCCTCTTCCCTCCCCATCTTGGTCACAGGCCGCCTCAACATGCAGGGCTGGAGTGACTCCAATGTCCTGTGGTCAGCGTAGAGGACAACAATCCTGCTACCGCCTCCTTCTGGGCCTTTGGGGGCCCAGCCTGGGGGCCCCGCCGCTGCCGAAGCTGACGGCCAGCCACGGTCAGTCAGTCCCGCTCAGATCATGCCGGCCCGGCCCATCACGGTGCCCCGGGATCCTGGGCGCCACGGACAGGACCTCAGTCACCGTACTAATGCCCCCCAGTGCACTCTGGTGCTCCCTCGGGAGTCGGGTGCAGCCGGCACGGCCCTCCCGCCCTAAGCACTTGTCTCCACGATGCACTTGAGGAACATGGTGTCATCCTTCACGTAGGCATGCTTGGGCGACTGCAGCCTACTGAGGGGGAAGAAGAGCGGGCAGCCGCTGGCCACATTGGTCTCACCCTGGGGCCGCTGGAAGGACGCAGAGCTCAGGTCAGGCCGGAAGGCATCGATGGCGTGCTCTCGGTTGTTCTGGTCGAGCAGCATGAAGGTGACCTGCGTGGCAGGGGGCAGGTGGGGTGGTCAGGCCCTGGGCGGCAGCACCGAGGGACCCCCGTACAGCCCCTCTGACCCCAGCTCAGACTGATTAAGAGTCAAAGAAACAACGTAAGGACCGCGTTTGGCGTGTGGCAAGGCCCCCTGAGATGGAAGTCTTCCAGGGTTGCCCTGCCAGTAGGGATCAGATGTTCTTTCCACCAGGAAGGGGGGAATTCAGAGCCACAGTCAACTCTGGTTGGATGGTGGGGGCTAAAGGTGGGACCAGGCACTGACAAGGAGGCCAGACTCCATAACCTATGATGCCCCTTCCTGTTCTGGAACATTTCATCCATCAACTACAGCTGGGATCTCCTGGGACAAGGCAGAGGGACAAGAACAGACAGGCCTTCTCCGGAGGGGCTGTCAATCCGTGTCCCGAAACACGAATGCGTACCCCAAGACGCCGAGGATTTCAAAGCGACACAGACCCCCTTCTCTGGCACATGTCCCTGAGACACTCACAGCCGACCACAGTGGTTTTCAGATTGGGCTGCACTTTAGAAGGCCCTGGGAAGGTTTTAAAAACCCTGACGCTCAGGCCTCACCACGTACTGGAGTGAGACCTAGCCGTTGGGTATTTTAAAACCCTCCCTGGCAGGCCTGAGAACCACTGACCTAGTGACTCATACCCAGACCACTGTGGCATCCCCACCCTGCCCCACCTGTTTGCTCTTTTCTCCCTCCACCCCTTCCTTCCCCTCCCCCCTTGCCGGTTCACCTGCAGGGAAGGCCTCGCCTCCCCGCTCCTGTCGCCCTTCTAAATATTTTTAACAGATTGTGTTTTTTTGAGCAGTTTTTGGTGCGCAGCACAAGCAAATGGGAACTGTGGAGATTTCCCACGCAGCCTCCCCTCCCCCAGCCGGCATCCCGCACGACGGTGGTGCATTTGCTACAAGTGCAGTCCACGGTTTACCTCCGGGTTCACGCTCGGTGCTGTGCGCTCTTCCTCTGGGTTTGGACAAATGTGTGATGACACGTATCCAGAATTAGAGCACCCAGAAGAGTTTCACTGCCCTAAAAATACGCTGTGTTCTGCCTCCCCTCGACCCCTGGCAACGACCGATCTCTCCCGGTCTCCAGAGTGCCGTTCCCAGGACGTCCCAGAGCTGGGATGGTGCTGTGCATGCCTTTTCACACCAGTTTCTTTCACTCAGGGACAGGCCTCTATGGGTCCTCTAGGTCTTTCCACGGCCTGCTGGCTTGTGTCGTTCTAGCACTGACAATATCCCGCTGTCTCAACGCCCTGCAGTTCATGCATCCACTCACCCAGGGAAGGGCACCCTGGCTCCTTCCAAGCTTTGGCAATTCTCAACGAAGCTACTATAAACATCTGTGTGCAGGTTCTTGAGAACCAAAGTTTTCAGCTCATCTGGGTAAATGCCAAGGAGGGTGGCTTCTGGGTCACAGGGTGAGAGTATGTTTCGTTTTGTCAGAAACTGCCAAACTCTCTTCTGTCTTGCATTCCAGCCAGCCGTGAACGAGAGTTCTGACTGTTCCGTACCCTCTCCAACATCTGGCGTTGTCGGTGTTCTGGCCATTCTCAGAGCAGTGTTGTGGTAGCTGCCTCCTTCCCTTTCTCCAATTCACACTGGCCCCGCAGCACCTCCTCCAGGCAGTTCTCCTTATTTACCCCACCATGTGAATTTCATTGCTACGTGCCTTCCTGGGGCGCTGCTCCAGGCATTTTAGCCCCTGGACTCATGACGCCCATGGGTACTAGATGTGGACTCAGGCTCTTGTTTTATAAAAGGTGAAATTGAAAATGCAGACAGGACCAGGCCCCGGGCTCGCCCCCTCCCCCGCCCGGCCCGTACCTTGTTCCGAAAAGGCCAGGGCAGCAGAGCATCGTACTCCCCTCTCATGATCACGATGAAGAGCGACAGGTGGGTCCTCTTCCCCGTCCCGTCCCCGTTCAGGTAGAGACGCAGGCAGAGCTTGTAGCCGTACTTGGCCGTGTAGAAAGCTGAAGTGTGGAAGGAGGAGTCAGCACCGGGGGAGCTGGACTGTGTCGCCCGCGCTGACCAGGTAACCGGCATGCCCAAGGTCAGCAGCTCAAAACTAAGCAATCTGGGGCTGGAGCGCAGCGCTCGTCTCAATTCTAGAGCGTCAAGGAGGACCAATCGGGCTCTTGGAGATCATCTGGCCTGGTGGCTGTCAACCAGCCGTCAGCATCACAGATTGCCAGGACCAGAGTTTGACTCCCAAGTGCCGGGCGAGGCCTGAGGACGTGCATCTCTAACAGGGGACAGTGATGCTGCTGGCCCTGGCACCCCACTTTTGACTTAACCAACCTGCACTTTGCAGTGGGGAAACCAAGCCCAGCGAGGGGAAGTGGCTGGGCCCAGTCTCCTGCCTCACAACACTGACCTCTTTCTGCGGCCCTAGGCCAAGCGGCCCCAAGCACTGGAAGCTGGGGGAGCCACCTTGGCAAAGGCCCCCGGGGGATGAATCATCCCCGCTGATTACGCACGTCGGCAGCTGAAAGGGCCATCCAAGTGTGGGCGCCAGTGCCTGTCAGTGTGAGGGCCCCTCTGGGAGGAGCTGAGGGAGGGGACAGGCTGGGGAAGCAGGCAGGAAGAGGTGGAGGAAGGACGGGCTGACAGTCTGACTCATCTGTCCCCTTACATCTTGGTAGAACAGGAAGTCAGAGACACTGCATCTTTTTCTCCTCTTTGGAAAGAAGGGCGGGGTGGGGGGGCTCTGTGGAGGAGGTGAGGCCACCCCATGAAGGGGGCTGCTCCCAAGGACAGGGGCCCCGCTGCGGGAGCCAGCCCTGCTCTGCGGCTTGCGGTAAACGCCAGTGCCTATGTGGATCCCAGCCCCGCTGGTGGGGGGTGGGTCAGAGGAGCTGATGGACAGGAAGGGTATGAAGCCCAGGCAAATGTGCGAGGCTATTCAAATCGTCATCAGCAGATCCTCCTAACAGTCCACCCGCTTACTTAGATGCGCATGTGTGAGAGGAGAGGACAAGCACGCAGGTCTGAGAATTTTAGGCACAAATATACACGTTGTTACATCAATGGAGACCAATTAATTAAGAGAAACATCTACTGGGGCGCCTGGTGGCTCAGTCCTTTGGGCTCAGGTCATGATCCCGGGGTCCTGGGATCCAGCCCTGCGTCGGGCTTCCTGCTCAGTGGGGAGCCTGCTTCTCCTTCTCCCTCTGCCTCTGCTCATGTGCTCTCGCTTTTCGCTCACTCCCTCTCTCAAATAAATAAGTAAAATCTTTTAAAGAACCAAAAAACAAGAGAAACATCTCCTGAGTAACTATGCCTTGCATGACACTGTGCCAGGCCCGGGGGCCCCAGCAATGAATGAGAACTTCACGGACTTGCACAGCACTCACTCACATGCCACTCACGATCTACAACCGCACATTTCACTTCACTCTCCACTGGCCTTATTTCGGACCACCGGCGCTCTGAGGGCAGGGGTCCTACGGTAAGCACCTGTGGGGAGCATCCTCTGCACACCTCTCATTTCCACAAGCTCTGGCTCAGAGCACTCTCTCTGTCACATCCGAGACGCACATGAAACAGACAACAATCTTATTCCTATTTGCAGAATACGACTGACGTCAGGGAGGCAGAAGGCGTGCCCGGTTCAAACAGCCCATGCTCCGTGTGGCTGAGCGGGGAGCCTGCCACCTCCACGACCCCAGCGTGGCCGCTGTCCCTGCTGGTTTCCCGGGCCCAGGGAAGCCTGCAGCCCCCTGCTGGCCTGAGCCCCTGGGGAGTTGGTACCTGGGGAGAAGAGGCTGAGGGTCCTGCCACAGGCTGACTCGTGGCAGCGCCTGGTGACATTGGTGATCTTCCAGAGAAAGGTGCCATCGAAGGAGGCCTCCTCCATGAGGCGGAGGCTCTGCTCCAGCTTGCCCAGGGCCTGGTCTTTCTGAGCCAGGGTCTGCTGCAGCTCCATCACCTGCGGGAAAGCCCATTCAGCCAGGGACCCCAGAGCACAGCTTGGGGACAGGGTGGGGACGGTAGGATACGGAGATAGAATTGCCCCCAATATGCCTTCTGACCATGCCTCCCTCGGGCACGCGTATCTGCCTCTGTCCCTGCTGTCCCTCCTGCCTGGACCTCCGTGGCCTTTCTGCTCCCCTGGCCGACTCCTCCTTATCCATCAGGAGCCTGGCTTACACAGCCCTCTTCCGGGAAGCCTCCCACTACTGCCCCAGCCCTGCTGGTCCCTCTCAGCGCTGTTCTGCAGGGCACTTCCAGCAGTTTCTTAAGATACGTCTTTTTGCCCTTCCTACCAGGGAGATGGTTTCCCCTAACGAAGGCTGGACCCATGCTCATTTTCTCTGCCTCCAGGCCTCGCACGACACGTGAGTGACTAGAGCCAGGAAGGTTCTTGATGCACTAGAGACACGGCTGCTGGCCTCAGGGGCCCACCTTCTCACTGAGGCAAGAGTTACATGAATAAAGGCTTTACTCGGTCACTCAAACCCACGGCCTTGCTCTTCTGGTACGCTCTCCGCATTGATATCTGAAAAAACAGACTTATTCTTGGGCATGCTCAGGTCGGGAAGGCAGGCATGGAAGTGGGTGTCCTTAGAGGAAACTGAATCCCTAATATTCCTGATGGGAAAGCTGAAGTTCTGAGAGGGGAAGTCACTTGCCCAGACCCACAACAGCAAGTTAACAGTGGAGCTGGACCTAAAATCCAGGCCCAACACAACATGAGGCAGTGACAGAATGTTGCTGGACAGAAAAAAAAAAAAAAAGCAATATTAGCATGGTGACTGGTTATATTAGGAAAAGTATAAACTCTGGAACAAGGGAGGGCATGGTCCTGCTCAACTAGGAACTGTCAGACAGCCGGATTATCTGGAGTTGGTCCGGGACCCCGCCTCCGAGTGTGTAGAATCCTTCAGAGACTGAGCCAGAGCCTACGAGGGCAGCGTGAAGCCAGGTGCTCTGAGGAAGGGGTGAAGGCACTGCAAGTGCCGAGCTTCCAGAAGGAAATACTCAGTGACTGCTTCTCCTGGAAGGGCTGCCACAGGGCCTGGAAGGTAGATTTGTTAAGGGGGCCCGGAAACGCAGGGCCAGGGACAATGCTGGGAAGACAGAGAGAGGCTGATTTTAGTTTCGTATAAGGAAGCACTTTCTCATTGTGAAAAATGTCCCCCAGTGGAATGAAATGCTTGGGAAGGGAGGTATCCTATCACAGGAGAACTTCAAGCAAAGGAAATGAAGCACACTGGATGGGGGAGTTTGACCTTGACTATAACTGGGATTCAGTGCTTTTCCTAGAGGGTCCTGGAACACAGGACAGATACTTTTTGATGGCGGCAGGGGAGGGGGGTGAGGGAGCAGGGAGAATGCTCAGAAGGAAGGCTGCCGGTCCACTGCTCTGGAGATAAGACAGGGCCAAGGCCCCCCGCTCCCCCCCCGCCGGAGCCCACCTTGAAGGGGAGCTTGCCTCCCACGCTCACCCGCTGTTCCAAGCTCAGGATATGCTCGCGGTCAAGCTGGCTCTGGTGGATGGAGGCTGCTAAAGCCAGGTGGGAGGCTTCCACCTCCTTGTTGAGGACAGCGACGATGTTCTCAAACACGCGCAGCTTCCCCTCCAGCTCAGCCAGGAGCTTCTCCTTCATGAAGTGCTGCAGGGCCAGCTCGTCCTGGCTCTCAGAGCGGGGCGCCCGGTAGCAGTCCACTTCCAGGTCCCCCGCCACCTCCACGGCTGCCTGCAGCTGCAGGTCTGACAGATTCTGCTCCAGGGCCATGGGCCTAGAGCCCAGGCCCGCGCCCTGCTGGGCCTTCCGCTGATTCAGGAACCCCAAAAGCAGGTTTAGGTGGGTGGTCTGGGAGGTGACCTCATGCTCCTGCAGGAGCTTTGAGCTCCCCTGCCAAGAGAGCGGGGTTGGTCAGTGAAAACCGAGGAGGTTGAGGAGAACCAGCGAGTGGGGGAGAGTCCGGCTACCCAACGGCTGCCAAGGGAAGTCAGGTCCATTTACCCAGCAAAAGGGAAGATGCTTTGTGTGTCGCAAGAGGGATCTGGATGAGGACCCGGGCATCAGACACGCCCAGGGTGAGCCGTGGGCGTCCCAGTCTCTGGAGCAACAATTCTGCCCTGCCCGTGAGAGCAGTGCTAATTCAGGACCACGGAGAGGGGCAGGGGAGGTGGGGGGGACCTATTTTAGGGATGCTACAGTGCTCAGGTGAGACATTCAGAAGAACTTCCTCCGGTATGGAGATGATTTACTAGTGGGATTTGTTGCTCTGAAGAGCCATTAATGTAAGGGGCACCAAGAGGAGTAGCTTGCTGTTGTGGGAAAATCTGGGAGCTCTGGGACTGTAGTGGACCCTTCTCCTTTCTCACACGCAGACGCTTACCTTGTAGGAGCAGCCAACACCAGCAAAGGGGCACCCAACTTCAGCCTCAGCCTCCTCAGGGTGATCCTGGAAACAATGACCATGTCACCAGACGTTATGGGGGTCCCAGTGGCCACCACTGGGGCTCTGTAAAGCATGAGGATCCACCAGGGCAGAAGCTGGGCTGGCCCACATGACTTGGCACATGCTGTTCCTTCTGCCTGGCTGACTCCTTTCCACCTTTCGAGCATCAGCCCTTCCGGGACCCTCCTTCAAAACAGGATCAAGACCTCTGCTGAGATCTGGGCAGCGCTGCTTCTGTCAGGCCATGTCTCACCCGGCTTTTCAACCATCATTCACTCTTTGGTTGCCCCCACTGGGCTGGGGGGTCTCTGAGGGTCCCAGTTGTGTTCCCAGTGTGGGGCAGTGTCTATTACAGAGGAGACACTCGGGACATGCTGGTGGCAGGACTCGCCACCTTCTTCCTCCTGGAGCCCAGGGGGGCCTCTCCTCACAATTCCCATCTGCCTCCCTCCTCAGCCATCCACCCATGACTGACTGAGGCTTGGCTGCCCTGCACCTGCTGTCCCTTCCAGATAATGGACAGCCCGAGGACAGCAACACCAACAGAACTGAGTATTCAACAGCAGCTGGACAATTCCGTTAACCTGCTTATAGGTCTGAGGAGTTTACAAAATGCTTTCATGATCACAGTTCTTCCCAGGCCCCTAATGACGCTACAAGGAAGGCAGAATAGGTTTTTTGTTCCATTTCACTGATGAAGAAATGAGGCTCACAGAGGGGAAGGAATCTGCCCAAGAAGGAATGGCGAGGGAGAAGCATGGCCACAGGGCTCTTCACATACCAGATCACCAACTCTTATCAAGAATAAGCCCATGGGAAATTGGCAGGAAATTTTTTCCAAAACGCATTATTTAGAAAGGGCTTGTATACAGAATATACAAAGAACTGTTACAATTCAATAAATAAGACAAGCCACCTAATAAAATGGGTAAAATAATGAACAGATACTTCCAAAAGGAGCTATATAAATGACAAGTAAGCCTATGAAAAGATGCTTAACATCACCAGTCGTCCCAGAAATGCAAATTGTAACAAAACACCACAGTGAAATATACTATCGACTCATGAGGTGGGCAAAAACGCAAAAAAAAAGAATGATAATACCAAGTTTTGGTGAGGATGTGGAGGAACTTGAGAACACAAATGGTACAGCCACTTTGGAAAAATTTATGCAAGTATATCGTAAAGTTAAATCACACTTAAAAAGCAACTTTCTTACAAAGCATGCCTACACGGTAAGCGTACAACCCACACATTCCATCCCTAGGAATTTACCAAGAGAACCTGAAACACACATCTCTGTGTGTATGTGATGTTCAGGGTAGCTTTACTCATAATAACCCCAAACTGGAAGCAATCCAAATATCTACCAAATGGTGAATGGGTACGCAGTGTGCTCTATCCATGCTCTGGAAAGTTCCCTGGCAATCAGATGGACTAAAATATGAATAGGGGCGCCTGGGTGGCTCAGTTGTTAAGCGTCTGCATTCAGCTCAGGTCATGGTCCAGGGTCCTGGGATCGAGCCCCACATCGGGCTCCCTGCTCAGCGGGAAGCCTGCTTCTCCCTCTCCCACTCCCCCTCCTTATGTTCCCTCTCTCGCTGTGTCTCTCTCTGTTAAATAAATAAGTAAAATCTTTAAAAAAATAAAATACGAATAAATGCAATAACATGGAGGAACCTCAAAAGCACTATGCTAAATGAAAGAAGTCAAACACTACAAGAAGTCAAAGACTGCATGCTACGACTCCATTCTTAGAGATTCTAGAAAACAAACTCGAGTGACAGAAAGTGGATCAGTGGCTGCCTGGAGCTGCAGCTCGGGAGACTGCCCAGTCAGGGGCCCAAGGAAGCTTTTCCCAGTGTAGAAACATTCACCCCCTCTGCTGTAGTGGTCACACGACTGTATACATCTCCTGGCATTCATCAGATGGTACACTTAAGAGGAGTGGATTTTATTGCATAGCAATAATATCTTGATTCTCCAAGGGCTTTGTTGTTGTTTTTTAAAAAGAATGCTCTCATGGGGCAAAACGAAGGCAGATTTGGATGCAAGGGGTGGGAGGAGAGGTCTTTTGGGCTGAGCAAATACAAAGCCACCCTAGTTATTATTCTTTAAAAGTAAAATAAGCAAGAGCTGTGGGTTTAATGAGTACCGTTGGTTTGGGGCACACAGCACAGCACAGAAAACGGCCAGCCTTCCCTTCAGCCCCCGCCCTGGGCCTTCGAGCACAACTTGTTCCCAAAAAGGAATAGGACATAGATGTTTCACTGGGGCGGGGGCACACTGCGCTGGCTTCAGGGAGTGGGCAGTGACGCAGCCTCTTCCAGCAGGTGGGAGCACGGGGCGGGGGCCGGCGGCACCAACAGAGGGCCTGAGGTTTGGCTGTGGACCTGGTTCCTGGGTGAGCAGACCGGGGGTAAGTTCCTGGGCCCTAAGCTTGAAGTGAGTCATAGGAGGGAGAAAACTAAGGATGGAACTGGAGAGATCACCCGCAGGTGGAGGGGCTGGTGTCTGGAAAGCCCACTGCAGCCTGGAAAGCGTGGTCTGGATGCATTACAATGCGTGGATGGGTGTGGGCCACGGCCGGCCTCCGGTGACTGACAGAGGATGGGCAGGGTGACTCGGGAGGACTTCAGACACCTAGGTGGCCAGCCAGGCGGCCCCCAGTCCCACCACCAGTCCAGTCACTGGCTCCTTGGAGTGCCACAGGGACTAAGGGGGTGGGCTCTGGAGTTAGCCTGCCGGGGTGCAAAGCCCATTTCAGTCTCTTCACATGCTAGCTGTTTGGTCCTAGGAGACTTACTAACCTCTCCCTGCCTCAGTTTCCTTATCTGCAAAATGAGGATAATAATAGGACCCCCCGGGGGCACCTGGGTGGCTCAGTCATTAAGCGCCTGCCTTCGGCTCAGGTCATGATCCCAGGGTCCTGGGATCCAGCCCTGCGTCGGGCTCCCTGCTCGACGGGAAACCTGCTTCTCCCTCTCCCATTCCCCCTGCTTGTGTTCCCTCTCTTGCTGTGTCTCTGTCAAATAAATAAATAAAATCTTAAAAAAAAAATAGGACACCCCCCCCATGGAGTTGTGGGGATCACAGGCGACAATATTGGTAAGTGCTAGCATTAGTTACAGCGGCTGTAACAAAATACCACAAACTTCATGTCTTCAAACACCACCAATTTATTATCTCACAGTTCTGGAGGGCAGAAGCCTTCACATCAGGTGTCAACAGGATTGTGTTCCTTCTGGAGGCTCTTGGGGAGACTCCATTTCCTTGCTTTTTCCAGCTAGAGGCCACCTGCATCCCTTAGCTCATGGTCCCTTCCTCCATCTGCAAAGCCTGCAGCACAGCATCTTCCAATCTCTCCAGCCCTGACTCTCTTGTCTCCCTCTTATGATAATCCAGGGTCATCTCTCCATCTCAATTTAATCCTTGATTTAATCACATCTGCAAAGTCCCTTTGGCCATTGTTATGGGCAGAGTTGTGTCCCTCAACTCATCTGTTGGGAATCCCACCCCCCTAGAACATGACTGCATTTGGGGACAGGGTCTTTATAAAGGTAATGAAGTTAAAATGAGGGCAGCAGGATGGCCCTCCTCCAGTATGACTGGTGTCTTTTTTTTTTTTTTTTTAAGATTTTATTTATTTGCGAGAGAGACAATGAGAGACAGAGAGCATGAGAGGGAGGAGGGTCAGAGGGAGAAGCAGACGCCCCGCCGAGCAGGGAGCCCGATGCGGGACTCGATCCCGGGACTCCAGGATCATGACCTGAGCCGAAGGCAGTCGCTTAACCAACTGAGCCACCCAGGCGCCCCGATGACTGGTGTCTTTATGACAAGAACATTTGGACACCACGGGAGGATGATACGATGATACTGGAAGAAGGCAGCATCTAAAAGCTGGGAGAGAGGCCTCGGACGAAACCCACCCTGCCTTCGGCTTCTTGCCTCCAGAATTGTGAGAAGAAACATCTGTGTTGTTCACGCCACCCAGTCTATGTGATGGTGGCTGGAGCAGATGAATCCAGCCATGTAAAGTGACATACTCACAGGTTCTGGGGGTTAGGATGTACACCTCTTTGGGGAACACCATTCTGCCTACGATAGCACTCAATAAATGCTAGCCATAAGTAGCAGCTATAAGTAGTACATTATTTGTATTTTTATTCCATGGATCAAGCACTGCCCTTGGGATATCTTTTTTTTTCTTTCTTCCATGGCTGTCATATATATGCTTCTCATTTAATTCTCCCATCTTAAACTTTTTTTTTTTTTTAAGACTTATCTATTTCAGAGAGAGAGAGAGAGAGAGAGAGAGAAAGCATGAGCAGGGGGAGGGGCAGGAGGAGAGGGAAAGGGAGAGAATCTTCAAGCGGACTCTCCGCTGAGCATAGAACCCGATGCAGGGCTTGATCCCAGGACCCCAAGATCATGACCCAAGCCAAAATCAAGAGTTGGACGCTTAACCAACTGAGCCATCCAGGCGCCCCTCTCACATCTTCAACTCTTAATAACTAATCCTATAAAACGCTATTTTGCCATTGGATTTCCTTGGGGAGATGAGAACCTAAACATGTTTGTATTTATACTGGACTAAAGCATTCTTGCATGTTTTTTCATAGGATCCCTGCAGTGACAGGGCGGGAGCAGGTAGGGTGGGATTAGCTTCCTCTCAATACAGATGGAAAACTGAGTTAAGGGCTGGCCTGAGGTCACAGCAAGCTTGAACACTGAGGAGCCGCCTGGACCTGGGTCTTCTGGCCCACAGTTACAAGACCTTGCAAGGGTTTGCGGCTTTCTCAGCAGCTGAGCGAGCACAGCCCCGATGGATCTCAAGGAGGAGGTTGGAGCTCTGAGGCTCTGCTTCTCGTGTAAGTAGGGAATCCGAAGCTCAGGGACGGCCAGTGGTTTCCAGTTCAGGGCAAAGGTGAAGTAGAGGCTGGGGACCTAGAGTCCATGACCAGGGTCCTTCCTCCCAACCGGGGAGTCCTCGCCTTACCCAGAGGGTGGCCTCCCCTAAAGGGTGGGGCCAGAGGGGCTGGGAGAAGGAATCAGGCCAGGGCTGCAGAGGAAGAATAGGGCATCTGTCCTGGGTCCAGCCTGGTGTGCCTGGAGCCACAAGCGGCCCCTGTGAGTGGCCCCAATGCTTGCAAATGGCTAAAAATAAAATCCACCATGGAATTTTCTCCAAGGAGGAAACAAACAGAAAACAAAATCCCAGCCCTGAGGGAACACTTGTCCTTCTGCCTGTGTCCGAGAAGCCTGGGGGTGTGTGCTATTCTGGGCCACCGTGCTCACCCAGGCCCTTTGTGATGGGGTCAACAGGGGGGTCCCATCCAGGCCCCCCCTACTAGGGGACCTGTGGGTTTCTGAGAATGTGAGCATGAAGAGGGTGCCAGACATGGCCCCCACTGCCACACCGGGCACAGAGGCTGGCTCGGGTCCTGCTCGGGGGTCAGCTGGTGCTGAGGGGGAGGTCCTTCACCGGGACGGGGGGACCTGGTCAGCCTGTGTCTGCCTGCCAGTTCCTGCCCTCCTCTCTACCAGAGCCTGTTTCCTCTTTGGCAACTTCTGCTCAGCTCAACGGCCACCTCCTCCAGGAAGCCCTGCCTGAGCGTCCTAGTTGAAAGCATTCTTGCCCATTCCTGTTTTCCTGTAGCACCTGGTGGACTCCAGTACTCAAGGGCTGATGGTGTTATTTAAACCTGCATAAAACACTTGGGGTGATCCACCGGGAGAAGGTGCCACCAGCCGAGGAGGGCAGGGCTTAGAACCTGGGCTTGCCTCCCCCTTGCGATAGGACTTGGGTCCAGGCGCACCTTCTCATTGAGCCTCAGTATCTTACCTAAAATCTCGGTAAAACGGGGATATTACCGCCACCCATGACACAGGATGTCACAGGGCCAACACACTTCAAGGGACACCGATAAAGGGGAGAAAGTTACCCCAAGTGCACGGACTGGGGACAGACTCAAGAGGGACGTGGTCAATGTCTTCCCATGGATGCGGGCCCGCTTCGGGGGGCCGAAGGCTGACTCACTTGCCTCTTGTGGCCCCCAGGGAAACAGAATCCGGCTCAGTACAAACAAAGGGGAACACGGTGCGAGCATCAGGGTCCCCCTGGGTCGAAGAGGTTGTCTCATGGGGTCACAAGCCTGCAGCCTGTCGTAAGCCACTGGCGTCCGAGGCCAGCTTGCTCTTGGCCTTCGCGGGTGGTCTCCGAGGCAGGAGAGTGAAAGGAACAATCCTCCTCACAGGGTCACGGCAGACAGAACTGAACGTTATTTTCCAGACACCAGGCTGTTCCTTATTTCACTGTCACTTCTAGAAGAAGTCATTCCAGGCAAGAACCCGGCCTCTAACTAGGTCAACAGTGATCCTTTAATATCTGGGTCTTCTATTAGCTCCTGCGTCTACGGCTGTGAGCGCTTCTGAGACACAAATCTAAGGAAGTCAGAGGATGAGGACTCGCTGATCAGCAGATGGCATGGGCGCCTCTGGGGTTGACCCAGCCGGGCTCTGGCCACCCCACACCCCCAGTCCCCAGGTTTTCCTGCATGCACAAACTTCAGAGTGACCACATATGCAAAGTATTGACTTCTAATCAGCTGCTTTCCTTTGGTCAAAAGTCCCCCAAAGTTCCCACTGGGGTCAGGAGCCAGAGGAGCCTCTCTAGTCTTTCCGGTCTGTGGCTTTGTGCGGGTCTGGGACCACGGGCTCACGCGATACCCTCCCCCACCCCGGCTTTTCCCCATCGGGCGGGGAAGCCGGGGCGGGAGGCCTGCTGCTGCCCTGGCCCCCTTGGAGACAGCACCCACTCCTACCCCGAGGGCGATCAGAGTACCTGTAATTCTACCATCAGATCACTTCATTTGATTTAGGGCAGCAAGCTTCCCACTGTGCTCTGCAGAACTCCGGGAGCCCCCAGAGTCCCTCAGGGGCTGGGACAGGAGAAAGAGATGGGATAACTAAAAGGATGGGGTGCCAGCCTTTCCCTTAATCGGAGCGCTTATACTCTCACTGGATTTCATGTTCACAAAGATGAAAAAACACCACTGGATTATGAGATTGAAAATATCTCTTACCTCTATTATCTGAGATTTGTACAATGAATGTGTATTAATATTGTGAAGAGGAAAAAAACCAGACAAATTGGAAACAACCTCCTTGGAACACTCGAGCGGGCAGGAGCCTTAGAAGGCAGGGAGCACAGCCTCTCCTTTGCAGGTGGAGCCTGGCGGCCCATACAGAGAGCTACGTCCATGTCTGCTGGCGTCGCATGGTTAGCTCACTAAGACGTCCAGACAGGGAGGCTTGGGAAGCCATTCCACGGGTCAGTTTATCCAACTGGCTCTTACCATGTTGCAGAGTGGAACGTTCTGGGAAAATGCATGGTGTCCTTACTATGAGGCCCTTGAGGGCCTGCAGGGGAGGGGCTGCTGAGAAGAGGATGGGAGAGCCCTCAAGGCCAGCTCTGGTGGGGGCAGGAAATTCCTCCAGCTCTCTGAAGCTGAGAGGCCAGAAGAAGAGAAGGGAGAAGTAGGTGTGAAGACTTGTCTGTCTCTGGCTTCCTTACAGCCAGCCACGGACAGGTAAGCTGGACATCACAGGCCCTGAGCTGGCCTTGCAGAGCCAATCTGGCTTCTTCATGGAGAAACAGGCATGAACGTGACCTCGGCCATGCACAGAATCTACAATACCATCCCTGGACACCAGGCTCCCGAGCGCTGGGTCATGGTTTCAGGGCAAGGAGGGAGCTGTGGATGAAAGCAGCCAGGAACCTCACGGAGAGGGAGGGTGGCCAAATGGCGAGACCCCGGGTGCTACGGAGTTTTGTGCTGAGACTCCCCAGTGGGTGTTGGGGCCCAACGTGTAAGACCGGGGGCTAGATGTGCAGCAGTGGTTCTTATAGATTTGGGCCAATACAAGTTTGTTTTTTTAATTGGAAGATGAACATGAAGATTGACATTTTTTTTTATTTTGCCAAGTAAAGACGTTATCAAAAATCCTATCATCGACTATCACCATCATTTCATTTGTACAAAGACATGTATGGGGAGGATATAACCCCAGAGCAAAGGTTGATTCTATGAATGGAAAGGTTTTAGTTTTATAAAAAACTCACTACGATTTCCTTACTTTTATCACTTTGTCATGTGCTGGCGGGAATGGACCAGGTCTGGTTGGCTTGTGGGAGCCTCTTCCCTGGACAGATGGACCTGTGAGGGTTCTTCCAACTTGGAAGGGCTAGAGTTCTAAACTGTGGTGTCTGAAAATGTCTCTTTGGCCCCTCACACTTCCAAAGCTGTTTCTTATTCCTAGAAGCACAGCATGGCAGAGCTTGAGAGGTAAGCTGAGAAGGACTTCTCCCTGTCTGAGGGCACACCGGGGCAGAAAGAACTGTCTAGATCAAGAGGTGACAGACTTCTCCATAAAGGGCCAGATAGCAAATATTTTGCACTTTGAATCCTCTATTGCAACTACTCACCTCCCCCGTTGTAGGGCAAAAGCAGTTACACACCATGCAAAAACGAGTGGGTTGTGGCTGTGTACCAATAAAACTTCATTTACAGACACAGAACTTTGAATTTCATAAAAATTTTCATGTGTCACAAAATGCCATTCTTTTGACTTTTTCAAACCATTTAAAATATCAAAACCATTCTTAGCTTGTGGGCCAGACAAAACCAGGTGGCAAGCTGGTTTTGGCCTGCCGGCCATAGCTTGCAGACCCCCGGTCTAGACTGGTGTTCTCACCCTGAATCTGTCACACAACAGCGAGGTGTCTTTGGGCAAGTCACTTTGCCACGGTGAATGTCAGGCTCCTCAGTGCTTACAAACTGAATTTCAGTCCAGATTCTAGACAAGGGGCAGGTTCCTGCCTGGGACTTTGTGGCCAGCTGCCTAATGGCTTCAACCTCGACCGAAGGAGAAAAAAAGTGGTTAAATACCCTTTCCTGGTGGTGCCACGTACCTTCTCCTGAGATAGGAGGCTTCCTGGGCTTACAGACTGGGGGTCGTCCCCTCTGCATTTTGGACAGAGCGGGTCCTCGCTGGTCCTGGGGATACATGAACAATCCTGCTGAGTGAAGCATTCATGACTTCCTGGCACCAACCTCCATCCTGATAGCTCCAAAGGCCTAGGCCTTGCCCGGTGTGGCGGCTGATGTCAATAAGCCAGCTCTCCACCATCCCAGACCCACGATTCCCAAACCTCGAAAGTACTGGGCACCCCCGATGTCTTCCGGTAGTTTGCTGTGAGCTTAGTTGGCAGCCAAACCTGACCTGGGGTGACCAGAGGCTACCATCACCCTTACTTACCCCACTGAGTTGACTATTTCTGTTTCAGCGCAGAAACACTGATATGCTGGATTATAAGGGACTGCCCCGATCCCCACTGGAAGAATGATGTAGTAATGCACTGCCTCGCTTTTCTAAAACCTGAAAGAGTCTGAATTCCAAAATACATCTGACCCCAGGGGCTCAGGTAAGGGATCGCGGATATGTGGCTATATACAGGCTTCTTGGCTCCCTCTGTTTGGCTTTGGGTCTCTGATTTTCGGGAATGACAGATGACCACAGTCAATTAGAATGAGAAGGGGCCTCAGAGAACCCGAGCTTCTTAACCAGGAGTGGGTGTCAGACTCTGAGCAGAGCGAAAAGCACCTACGTGCTTTCAGAAAGCTCCCACGTGATGCTGACCCACAGCGACAGCCACTGGTCAGGCCCATCTGACACGGCAGGAAAACAAGGCCCTGAGGACGCATGTGTTAGCCAAGAGTAGACTGAGTCAGGAGCCAGGCATAGCTCTTCAGGCCCGGGTCCCTCCGACACCCTGTCAGCTCCGTCCCCTGCTCTGCCACATTTTGGAGGAATGGGGAGGGAAGCCAAGAGACCCATGGCAAAAGCCTGAGATGAACCCAGAAACACCAGCTCGATGGTACAAGCAGTCAAGCTTTGCTCCCCACCCCCCACTCCCCACCTGGCTTTTCCACAGCCACATCCTCTCCCCTCCTACCGGCCGCCCCTGTCTGAGCCTTTGAACTTCGCAAGCTTGCCTGATTCAGTCTTCTCACCTTCTGACGCTGTAAAGCCCCAAACAAAGGTCACACAGGGGCGCATGGCAGAAAATGGGAGCACATCTGCCAGGAATCTGACCTGGGGCAAGCTGACCTAATCTCTCCATTAGGCCTCATTGTCCCCATCTATACAATAGGCTAATAACAGTATCCACCTTTCCAGGCTCCTCTGAGGATCCAAGGAAAGAGTGCTTAGCCTATAGTAGGTGCATAATAGTTGCTTAAGATGGGGATGCTGATGATCATATTAATGTCACACCTGAGTTATTTATATTATAAATATAAATATACACATATTTTTACATATTCTACACAATACGTGTAATATATATAATTCTATATATATGTAAAATGTGTATTCTATATAAATATAAATAGGTATTTATATGCAGACATATACAATATATTCTATAGAAATACATAAATATAGACATATATAAATATAGATATCCGTGTGTCCCCTTTAAAAGGGTTGCCAGCCTACAAGGTGAAGGGTGGTATTGTGGAAGGAGATGGATTTTATAGCAGTTTGTCATTTACCAAGGGAGTTTATACTCATTTTTATAAGAACTTTTCCGCATACTGTTGGTTGGGCCTTGTCCCAACCCCAGGAGGTAGAAAAGAGCTGTGGAGGCATCTCACAGACAAAGAAGCTGAGGTGGGTGCCTGGGTGGCTCAGTTGGTTAAGCGACTGCCTTCGGCTCAGGTCATGATCCTGGAGTCCCGGGATCGAGTCCCGCATCGGGCTCCCTGCTCGGCGGGGAGTCTGCTTCTCCCTCTGACCTTCCTCCCTCTCATGCTCTCTGTCTCTCATTCTCTCTCTCTCAAATAAATAAATAAAATCTTTAAAAAAAAAAGAAGCTGAGGCTTCAGGATGCTGGGCACTCTGCACCAGGCCAGTCAGTAAGCGGCGCTGCTGGATGCAGAGGCTCTCCCTCCCTCCACCCTGGCTGGCCTCTGCTGTGGGAGCTAACATCTTCCCGTGGCTACTTCTCCCTCCATCCCTAGAAGGGCCCATGCCAGGGATGACAAGGGAAGGGCGTGGAAACAGGCCCCGGGGGGTGAAGTCACCTGCCTAAAGCCACCAGCTCCTCTCACCCCTGCCTCCCGTCAGGGGTCCCTCCCTGACACCTTCCCCCCACCCCCCCCACTCCTCCGACCCCTCACCTCACGGTCTCAGAGAGACAGGCCGCACAGCAGAGGGCCCTGGGCTCTGTTGGGTCCTGGCAGACGGTGGGGGGGCACCCAAAGGGAAACTCGTTCTCATCAGGGGCTGGGTGAGGGCTGCTGGCTGGGCCAGACGCCATCCTGGGGTCCCAAGTTGGCCAGGGGCTCCCGGTCTAAGCAACTGAGGGGAGGAGACCAGCCCTGTGGAATCTGTGCTGAGAGAAGAGGTGAGTTCTGTCTGGTGAGCAGGAGTCTGACGACTTTATCTTTTCGTCGGCTTGTGTGGTTCAACGTCACAGCTGAGTCACAGCAGGGATGGGGCAGGAATTACCCTTCGTGGTGCAAAAAATCCCCTGGATGGTGACAGAACGCTTTAGGAGTGTCCAGTCATTCTTTAAAGTGAGAGAGAAAAAGAAAACAAGTCAGAGAGAAAAAAGAACTGGGCCCCAGATTTTCAGGAACTGCAATCAGAGTTTCCCTGTCTGAGCACCTTGGGCGGCTGCTGGCTTCCTCCTCCTCCTCCCTGGGGACATCGGCAGAGAGTCACAGCTGATGGCTGCTGTGTTCCCCGGGACCTTGAGGGAGCCCAGAATTCTCGGTGAGGGTGCTCGCTGCCCTGGTGGAAATCCCCAGGGTTCTGTCCAAAAATGCAAGTTCCAGGAGCTGTAGCTCTACCCTGGCCAGAGTCTCCCCCAGGTAAAAGTCACTTCCTCACAGTGGGTCTGGATAACCTCATCTGTTACAAAAAAAAACAAAAAAAAAGGACTCGTAACAGGCTGTCTCCAAGGTCCCTCTGGGCTCTAAGATGCTGGGACCCCAATGGCCAAGGCAACCCGAGGCAGCCGGGAGGCTTCTGATGTCCCAACCTTGCCTGTGGCGTTCCTCATCAGTCATGGTGACAACACCGGACCCTCCCCACTCCTTTGAAGCAAGGCCTCGGGGCCATGAACTGCTTGGGGCCCTTCCCCCATTTCCCCACTCAGGAAGTCACAGGTGGCCACACACTTGGGTCAGGCGCCGCAACTTTCCCGGCCCTGAGAACAAAGCTCTAAATAAACACTAGGTCACAGGGAGCTGGTCCAAGCGACTGCTGGGGATTTGACAGCAGGAATTTAACACCTAGGCACAGAGAAAGGAAGTGCCTGGTCTGGTCAGAAGCCCCAGGTGGGGGAGTAGCATTAGGACCAGGTCTGAGGAACTGCAGCCTCTGTGTTTCCTACCCTTAGAAGAGAGATGAAAGCAAGGCGACCTGGCGGTGCTTACAGAGCTGGGGCTGGAGGTCAGAGCGTCCAGCCTGTTCTCTCATCTACCAAATGCAGGAGATGATCCCTCTACCTCTTCCCATCCTGCTGGATTCTGCAAACTTCCACAGTGCTTTCAAATCCCAGGCCTTGAGGTCTGACCGATCTGAGCTGGGATCCCAGGTCTTCCATGTACTGGCTGTGGGTCCTGGGACATGGCCTTTAACTTCTCCGGACCTCAGTCTTGGCATCTGTCAAGTGGGGGAGAATAATAAAGTCTACTTTACCTGACTGTTGTGGTGACCAAGTGAGGGGGTGGGCGGAAGCATCGCATGGCACACGGCCCAAGCGAAGTGCCTGGAAGGCTCGGACATTGTATCCCAGGGACGGCCACAGCCCTTCCGGCTCCTCAAGATCAAGGGAAAGAACTAAGATGGTGAATTATGCTTCTACAGCGTTTCCACAACCATCAACTTTACTTGAGCCTTGTAAGTGGGCAAGGCAGGTCTGATGTCCTCTGACCCTAGAAAAATTCAACCGTCCCCCTTCCCTGGAGCGATACTGGGGCTGCTGGCGGAGAGGACATGGCCCCCTACCGCTGCAGGTGTAAATCGGGACCTCCACCCTCACCTGGGTCAGCTGTGGCCTGGCCCTCTCAGCAGATGACCTTGAGGCCTACTTCGGAGAAGGCCTATCAGAAAGGCACTCCCTTAACCACATACCCCAAGCCTGCAAACTTCCCTGCATCCCCACCAATTTCCTCTTTCCCTTCATTTGGCATAGAATGACACCTGTCTCCCCATCCAAGTTCTGGGTCCCTTTCTCCCTGGTCCCTGTACTCTCCCCTCTGTCTTCAATGCCTCCCTCTCTACCAGATCTTCCTATCAGCATCAAGGTATGCCCTGTTCAATAACAAAAGTGAAAAATAATAGCTACAGCATTTTAGTGTCTTGTTAAGTACTTTTAAACACCCATCTAATCTTCACGTGACCCCTTTGAGGCAGGGAGTGTCTTCATCATCCCATTTTACAGATCAGGGACTGAGGCACAAACCGGTTAAGTGACTTGCCCAAGGTCTTACAGATAGTGTGTGGGGACTCCTGAACCCAGAGCCTGTACTCTAATCACACGTTCCACCCATATCCCAAAGTTCTCTCCCACATCTACACTCTCTGCACACTTTAATAGAACTTGTAGAAAAGACTGTCTACGCACAGAACTCCTCACTCGAATCTCCAGAACCATCTCCCCAGGGTTCTCAGTGTTGGGGTCACCAGTGCCCAGGGCCTGTCCCAGTTTCTATCTAACCAGCATTCTGGCCAACACCTGACCCCATTCTTGGCCCTCCTTCCAAATTCCCTTCCTTCCCTTGGCTTCTGCACCCACTCCGTCCAGTTCTCTGGCTGCTCTTTATCTTCTCCTTGACCCCTTTTCTACTCTGAACCTCCACTGGTCCCATCTCCGTGACTCCACCGGGGGGATCTACAAGGTTGGAGTCTCTCTGCGCCGCGTACGCCCCCCCTCGCCAGCCATCCACTTGACCTTTGGGGTGCACTTGGACTAGACCCCTTGAGTCTCGGTGGTCTGCCCCCAGAATGGGGTTGGGCGCCCATCGCGACCCCAACCCGAGCACAGCCCCCTCTCCCCGCTGTCGCCCGGCTCGACGATGCCGGGTTGCCTGTGCCCCGCCCCCAGCCCCGTTCGTGCATTGCCCCCCCGGGGCGGGTGACTGTCCCCTCGCCACCGCCACTGCTCCAGGTGCGTGCCCCGTGCCGAGAGCAGTGCAGCGCGGCCGACTAGTCAAGGATCGGCGAGCCCCCGGGCTGCCCCGGCCGCCCGCAGGAAGCGCTGGGGTAGGGAGTCCGGGGGCGGGCTCTGCAGCGGTGGAGTCCAGGTCCCGGGCCGCGCGGGGAGGCCTGCCCTGGGGGAGCCCCCGCCCGAGCGAGCGGGAGCTGGGGCGTCCCGGGCCGGGGAGCGCGGGGGCGGGGGCGGCGGAGCCTCGAGCAGACCCGGGGCGGGCTGGGGCGGGACGCAGCGCAACCAACCTCGGCGCCGTCGCCGCCGCCGCCGCAGCCTCCCCGCGGCCCGCCGGGAGCTTCCGGCGGGGCGCGGGGGACGTGGCCCGGGAGGCGGAAGCTGGGAAGGGCGGGGGCGGGTCCTCGCAGCCCCGCCGGCTCCCGGGGCCGCCCCGAGGGCGGGGCGAGCGCCTCGCCCCAGGGGGGGAAACTGAGGCTGCGGCGGCGTGTGCAGCGTGGGGACTGACTCGCTGCCGCTGCCCTTCGCCCCGCGCGTGGCTCCGGCGCAAGGGCAGGACTCCGGAAGCCTCGGAAAGCCTTCGCAGAGTAAACGAAAACAGACCTGGGACTTGAACGCCCCGGTCTCCCGCTTGCCTGAACTCCCGCGTGGGGATGGGTCCGCAGCCTTAGCTCTCTCGGATCCCCGCAGAGAGCCTCGCGCAGTGCCCGGCTCGCGCCAGCTTCCTGGTTTGGGGCGGTCGGCAAAGAAGCGGTACAGAGCGGCTCCAGCGGCCTTCTCCCTCTACAAAACCCGACGTTTGAAGGAACCGTGTCTGATTTCATCTAAACACACGCACAGGAGCACATATTCTTTATGAATTTGGGTGTATCGGTCAAAATAGTTATGGAACTTAGTGTTGGGATGGAATTTTTGTCTAAAAGATACAACCTTTGGGCGCCTGGGTGGCTCAGTTGGTTAAGCGACTGCCTTCGGCTCAGGTCATGATCCCGGAGTCCCTGGATCAAGTCCCGCATCGGGCTCCCTGCTCGGCGGGGGGTCTGCTTCTCCCTCTGACCCTCTTCCCTCTCATACTCTCTCTCATTCTCTCTCTCAAATAAATAAATAAAATCTTAAAAAAAAAAAAGCATACTGAATAATTTAGGGGTTGAAAGGGTATGATGTCTGGAAAATGTTTATTTAAATGCATCAGCATAAATACGTATTTTTTAAATCAAATGCATGTGCCCCAGGGCGCCTGGGTGGCTCAGTCGGTTAAGCGACTGCCTTCGGCTCAGGTCATGATCCTGGAGTCCCGGGATCGAGTCCCGCATCGGGCTCCCTGCTCTGCGGGAAGCCTGCTTCTCCCTCTCCCACTCCCCGTTTGTGTTCCCTCTCTCGCTGTGTCTTTCTCTGTCAAATAAATAAATAAAATCTTTAAATAAATAAATAAATAAATGATACAACCTTTATTTTTACGAGTTTGTCAAAGACTCCTCCATCAGACCTCTGATATCTGCAGGATTGGTAGCTGAGGGAGGAGTGAGGCTGCCCACTTTGTTGGTTTTGTTTTGTTTTAGTTACTCAGAGGCATCCATTAAATTCTCTTTATGTATCAGGGTCTCATTTGTGTGTGTGTGTGTGTGTGTGTTGATACCCAACTGGATATGGGAACTGTGCTTTATTTCTTTGGTTTTGTTTTTTCAGATTTTATGTATTTGTCAGAGAGACAGAGAGACTGACCACAAGCAGGGACAGCGCCAGGCAGAGGGAGAAGCAGACTCCCTGATGTGCAAGCCCCATGCGAGACTGGATGCCAGGCCCCTGGGATCGGTCTGGGATCATGACCTCGTCCGACACTTAACCAACTGAGCCACCCAGGCGCCCCTGGTTTTGTTTTTTTCAGGTGAGACGTATTTAAGCCTCTGATCCATCCAGAGCAGAGCTTCTGCCGGCTTCTGAGGGAGCAGCTCATGCTGCAGGACAGGGAACCCTGCTGGTGAAAGAAGAGCTTCGGGTCCAACCTGGAGGGGAGACATCTGCTTACAAACAAGCAGAGGCTCTCCGGGGCCTCCAATAGAGGCCATCTGGGGGAAGTTGACCAGTGGTGGTTTCTATAGGGTCTTTGCATTCTAAGAGAAATGGATTGAGTTTTGAGTCTCTGGTTTAAAAATCCACTGATTCTGGGTCCAATCCACAAAGGATGTGGGGTCTGTAAAAACCATTCTCTGGCCCCACCTCGGTCCCAACCATCCTGTCCTCTCTGTCCCCAAAATAAAGCAGTGTAAGTGAACAAGCAACCTGACCTCACTCTCTTCATGTGTCACTTCCTGTTTTCAAATTAATGAGCTCATTTGGTGGAAATTTACCAAGGGAAATAGTTTAATTTTGGAAAGTACCAAAAACTTATCTGTAGTCATTTGGCTTATTTTGGGGGGCTCTTGAAATTGAGGGGGCATCACCAGAGGACCTCTGAGGGCTCAGGGAACAGCACAGCTGAAGAAATTGAAAGCCAAGCCCCAGGAGGCTGAACCTGACTCAGAAAGGAAATGAGACCTTTTGGAGACCACTCATCTCTACCCGGTAGAGAAAAAAAATTTTTTTCTAAAAATAAGTTTAAAAAGAAATGTAGTCCATCTGGCTAAGCCCTAAGATCTGGTGGTCTGAGAGCAAGGCCTTGACTGAGGAACAAGAAAGCAAATGGGGGAAGTGGGGAATGTCTGAGCCCCCGCGGCCCCTTTCACATCCCTCTCTGCTGTGTTTGTCCTAGGAGGCACCAAAAGGCTCCAAAAGGATGGGGGTTTTGTCCCCATCCTTCAGCCATCGGGCTCTTGATGTTGAAGCTGCCTGCCTGGGGGCCTTGGCTCCTGAAAGGTACTGTGTACTGAATGGTCAGAGGACTCTGGATAGTTACAGTTTTATGAGTTGTGTTGGGCTGGTAGAGCACAAGTCACAAGCCCCTAAGTGTCTTCCCTCTCCTGGCCTCCCCTATTTCCAAGAGCAGAGATCTTTAATCCCTTCTAAGACGGAGAACAGAAAACTGGCGAAAACTGACAAAGCTCTGACAATTTGGTGCTGGGAGGAAAAGGAGCTGTACCTTCCTTCTCTCTGCCCCCACCTGAAAATCTGTAGTGATATTGGAGTATATTTTTATGTATTGGAATGAGCACTGGACTAGGAGTCAGACTTATGTTCTGTTTGTTTTTTCCTTGCCTCTAAACCAGTTGTTTGGGGGAAGGGGGAGTCAGAAGATGACTAAACGAATGTTTAAATAACAGTTCAAAAAACAGCAGTTCATAGATTTTTTTTGATAGAGGAAAATGACCTTAAAGATCATAGAATGTGTTGGGTTTTTCAAACTTTGTATTAGCTGTAGGACTGTGTCTTTGAATGCTTTCTGTCATGGAACCCAAATATATAAACCTGCTAGAGGCAGAGATGCTCTGTTAAGCAGAGCAGGTGGCCCAGAGCCTGTGCACGGGGCTTCTGTCCTCCCTATCCTGACCTCTGGGCTCCAGGAACATGGTTTAAAAATCATGGACCTAATGAGATGTGCTCAGGTTCCCAAATGTGGAAACTGGGATCCTCTCCTGATCTGACCTGTCTCTGCTATCCCAGCCCGTTCAGCCTACACTCTGACAACTGTGCCTTTGCACGTGCTGTGGTTCAGGCTGCTGGTGAGCCAGGGCATTAGAGGAGGGAGACATTACCCTGGCCTGGGTCATTGGCCTTCTGGAAGAAGGCAGGATCAGACTGCAGCCTAAGTAAGCCTCTGGAGGATTGGGGTTTGTGGCCACGGTAAAAATGATCATAAGAGTGGGACAGGTGCCCTCAGATCCTTTGCACACCATCACCTCCAGTTTACGAATTCCAGGCCTTGGGTACAGGTAGGTGAAGTGGGGTTACCTGACTCTTCATTCTGGTTCAGTATGCCAGCCCCCTCTCCAGCCCCTTAACTCTTGACATTGCTTCAACAAGAGACAAATTGAGGTCTTCTTTAGTGAGAGGAGAGGAGCTTAGTCACTGGCTCCATTTAGGGGTCAGGAGGAGTCTTCCTAAGGGCAGGTTGGGAGAGGAGAAGGAAATCAGAGAGTCTATCCTGGGGGGAGGCGGCGGGGGGAGGGATAGACGATGGGTCACCGTTGCTGCAGACATTTTCATTGATTTCACTTGAACACTCACACTGTGTTAGGCCATAAGCCAGGCCCTGTGCTGTAGCTGTGAGCGAGGCAGACGCGGCTCCTGGCCCCACCACGGCTACCTCCTAGATGTGCATGAGCTAGCTGCGAGAATGCAGTCAGCTACTGACAGCCATTTGGGCATGCCTCTGTTTGTCATCAACCCTTAAAATGTGGAGCCCAAAATGGGCTATACTCCCTTTCCTTATAAACACTTAGTACTCCCAACTTTGCCCTTCTATGCTTTCTTCTCATTGCCAGCAACACGCTTTGTCTGTTACAGTTTGTGTTTAGTAAAAACAGTTAGTGGGACACCTGGGTGGCTCTGTCCATCCGACTCTTGATTTCTGCCCAGGTCTTGATCTTGGGGTCCTGGGATTGAGCCCTGTGTCAGGCTCCCTGCTCAGCGGGGAGTCTGCTTGAGGATTCGCTCTCCTTCTCCCACTCCCCCTGCTCACCTTCTCTCTCTCTCAAATAAATAAATAAATCTTTAAAAAAAAAAAAACAGTGACCAACTTTCCTGTTAGCATTATCTTAATCTCCTCTGATAACTGCTGATTCCTGAGCCAAGAAATTTAATTAAATGGATGATTTCAGGTTAGTCACCTAGGAGAGTAGGAGACCAGATTATACTGGGTTCCTCAATCCAAATTCAATACTTCCCGAGGGTAACTTACATACAAGTGATATCAACAACAAAATGAAGATATACACCAAATGATCTTGTGAAAGCTGTAGCCCTATAGTATATCCCCTCTGCCTTGGTGTGATGATTAAAAATGTCCCACGTTTCCTTCTGTTATTCTCCATCTTGGTTCTTAATACACTTAGAATGACTGGCAATTTACACAATGTGCCTGTTAATAAAGTTTTTTTCTTTCTGCTCCACTAGAATATATGAATTATAAGGAATATAGGACATTAAGTTAATTAAATCCATTAAAGTAGAGCTGTATTTGGTTTCTTCATTATTGTTTCCCCTGGCTTAGCACAGAGGAGGCATTCAATAAACATTTGTTCAGTGGGTGACTAACATGCAAGGCACTCTCCATAAACATATTTAGTTAAGGGGAACACCGTTGATGATTTTACCATCATCAAAAAACATTTAAGTATCTTCGACTTGGCCATTTTTAGGGTGTTGTGAAGAGAGAGATAGCTTTCTAACAAAAATCCGAAAAGAAACCTGGGGTTGTTTGTTGAAGGGAGTTTCTATGTCGTGTGATTTTCACTTTCTCAACCGATTTCCAGATTTTAAGGTGAGCAACAGAGTGTCTCTGAAGTTCTTTGAACTGTAGGCATCAGAGGTGTCCCTAGGGTTTTTCCAATTATTTGTGGGACTGGCCACTTTGAAACCGAGATGGGAATTTCAATTTATGATAAAAGTGCCAATGACACTCATGGGAATAGTGATGTGGTTGAGGCGAAGAGCTCGGCTGATGGACCCTTTGATCCCTTTGACAAGCTCCCAAGATGCCAATAACAAGCAAGGCAAACATCTTTGGAATAAATACTAGTCAATCTACTTCTCTTTGCTATCTCTGGTCACCTGTGTGCACTGCTCTAAGAGATTGGTTTTATCCGTGTTAAATTCCTTCTTTTGTGGACTCTGGCAACAAAGATTCTCCTAAAGGTGGATACCCCAGGCCTTCAAGGCCTTTTTCTGGGCTACAGAATTACTGCTCTTCCTTTACACAGACTTGTGTGAGACTGGGTTTCTCGGGCCTTTGGCCGGGGCAGAGCAAGAATAACTCAATGTTTGAGCTCAACAGCAGTCAACATCAGGCTGAGAACAGACGTGGCCTGGAGGTCTTCAGCTCGCTCTGTCCTGAGGACTCGGCCTGAGAGAGAAAAATAGTGGGGAGAGTTTTTGCTAAGGAATCAGAACTGTGAGGAAAGTCCCTCCTATCCTTGGGTCTCATTTTTCCCATCTGCGAAGTGGGAGAATTACCTCAGAGGAATCCTTCACAGCAAGCCCTGGTGCTAGAGAAGGGGTAAACTCTCCCACCTGTCTGGGGGCTGCTCTCCCCACCTGGGCCAGGAACCCCAATAATGGATGCTGGAAGATTCCACCAGATGCCTCGTCTTTTTGGACTCCAGACTTTTTTTTTTTTTTTTTTAAGAGAAAGCAATGTGAAAAACCTCCTCTGATGAATTTCTTTCAGAGCTCAAGCCAGATGAATTCCCAGCACAAGCCAAGACTTGGAAACAAGAATGTGGGGTGGGGAGTAAGAGGCAAAGAACTGGGGCTACACCTTGTACTCCCTCAAAAAAATGCCGAAGCTGGTGGCTGGGCAGGGCTGTGAATGTGGGGTTGGTATTCGCCCATCTCTTCTGACCTTCTTATCTTACAAAAGGGAAAATGGGGTCCAGAGAGGGGGACGAGCTTGCACAGTAAGTCACAGGTCTTCCTCCATGTTCTGGTGTTCTTTGGTCCCAAGATGTCTCAATAATACCCATCCTTTCTTGTTTCTGCATTCATTTCTCCTTGGTGTCTCTCCATAAGACTGAATTTCCCGAAGGCCTGGGAGCAGGGCATATTCATCTGTGTAGCCCCCTTTTGCCCATGCCTACATGCTAGACACAATGGGGGCCTAGTAAATATCTATTATGAGGGATTGATTTGCCATCTTAAGAGGATCCAGGGACAGTAGGAAAATGTCAGTCTTACCTTTCACACATGTAGGTTCCCAAAATGTATTTTAACAAATACATTTTTAGCTTATACTAGGACCCCATTTGCTCGTTTTATTTTATCATTATTTTTTAAAGTAGGTTCTACACACCACAACATGGGGATTGAACTCACAACCCCTAGACCAAGGACTGCATGCTCTACCGACTAAGCCAGACAGGTGCCCCCTATTTGCTCATTTAAAAAAGAACCATAGTATATACATTCCACAACACCTTCTGAGAAGATCATTGTCTTAATCATTTTGGAGCTATAATTGAGGCATTTTTGAAATGCAAAATCAAATAGATAAGAAAAGCCATTTTGTCCAGCTGCCATCCTTGGTTACGATCTTTGGTAACCAGTGTCCAGCCGCATGGCCGGAGCCTGGGGTAGGGTCCACAGTTCTCTCTGCCCCTCTGATGACCAAAACTGGAGCTGCCCAGGGAGGTTGGGGGCCCCGGCACCAGCTTCTGCCCAGTCCTGCTTCTCCTTTCGTAGAGAACATGTCTGCACAAGAGCCCCCCTGAACCACCTTGGAGCCCCTCCAAGGACAGACCTGGAGACCAGCCAGGAGGGAAAGTGCTCCTGGGAAGGACATATTTATGGGAAGCAGAGACCACGGCATGCAGGCACACACATGCAAATGCTTGCAGGATGGCCAGATTGTCCAGGGTTTGAAGGGAAACTGGAAATCGGGATTGGATGAAGAATGTCTTGAGTTTTAGAATACATCATGAGCCAGAAACCAGACCCAAACTGGGTGAGTGTCCCCACAAACTATGTCTGTGGGCCATTATTTGTGACCTCCGATTAGAGCCTGGCACACCACATGCATGACCCAAGCAGATGCGCTAACATCTTGCACACAGCTCACCCAGACTTTGCACATTGTATGTGCTTATCCAGGTGCAGACCTTGCAAGCACGTGACGGAGACGGGTCGTCAAACATTTACATATGCATGCTATCTCCAGGATGTCATTTTAATATGGTCACTTTCCAGCTGAGGAGACTGAGAGTCGGAGATCTCCAAAGTCGTGGAGCTCGTGGGTGGCTGGACTTGCATCCCAGGCTGCCTGACAGCAAAGTCGGTGTTCTGAACGGCCGGTGATACAAACTGCCTCCCAGATGTTTGTACTCCCAACTGAAATGCCCGATAATCCGCATCCCTTGCTAAACTCAGCTCCCTGTGCTCAGGGACTGTGTTTTCTTTGTTGTTGCATTCCCACCCCCTAGCACTGTGCCCAGTGGAACATAGAAAGTGCTCAATAAGTACTTGGGGGGTTGCCCACAGGCAAACAAACAAGTGTGCCCATAGAGGCACATATAACCCGCGTACAGTCACGTAACTCCACCGTGCCTGGGAGCACCTGAACACTCAGAGTCCCACAGGAACACCACCCACCCCCATCCCCTACCTCCCAGGGCATCCAACCCAGCTGGGCCTCCCTGAGTCCCCCTGCCAGCCTTGCCCAAAGCCTTCACAAATTGTTTCCTGGAAATCTCAAGGCGGCTGTGGTGTTCTTTTCCCCTAACTCAGGAGACAACTCAGCAGTTTTGTTTTTCAAAGTCTGGGACTCATAAACCTGGAATCCTTGCTTCGTTTTTTTCCCACTAGAATTTTCCTTGGCTGGGTGCCTTTCGCCAGGGCCTTGGCCAAGAGGTTACACTCAGCATGCCCTCTGCCGGGCTCCATCCTCCCAACCCAGTGGGCAGTTGCAGAGAGTGAAAGAGGGGAGCTACCTCAGGTACAATCACTTTACAGATGGGGAAACTGAGTCAGACGGTGCTAATGGGGAGAGGTTGGGGAAGGTAGGCTCATTCTAAGTATGTGCCAATGCATACTACTATTAACTACTTTGTAGTTTGTTTGTTTTTTTTAATTGTTGAAAATAATAAAAGAAGAAATAGCTTCCAGAGCTCAGACATGGCAGAGAAAGGCCCTCTGCTCTCACTGGCCTCTGTGTGGGCAAGTGTCAGGGGTTTGGGAAATTCATCAGATTCGACTTTATCCTTGAATCCCTATCACATTTAATTGGCAAGGAAACCAAGACACAGAGATGTTGGGGGGAAGGAGATGGAGGAATATTCTTGGAGCATCTGCTATGTGATAGCTATGCTTACGAATTCCCTCTTGCTTACTCTTCACAGCACCATTGTTGCCGAGGTAAGTGGTTCTGTTTCCATTTTACAGATTAACACATAGAGGCTGAGGGAGGTCTCAAGATTAGGTAAGGGTAAGGGGAAAGCTGGGATTTGAATCCAAACCTGCTGTTTTCTTGGCTTTGCAGCCTCCTGGATTTTTCCCATTTGGCTTCAAAAGGCCCAGGGTGAAGACTTTGTAGGCAGGCTCATGGAGGCAAGGTTTCCATGGCCCTCCTGCTCAGAAAGGGCCACCTCTCTCCCTGGCCTCTTCAAGAGGGCAGTCTGGGGCCATGGGGAGATGGGTTGAGCAGCCCCATCAAGCTTGAAGCTGAGGGCCTCAGGGCTGAAAGGACGGTGCTGGGACTGGCAGCTGGGCCAAGTGCCCTTCACTAAGAGTAAAAACAGGATTGGATGGCTTTATAAACTGAACTCATGAGAAGTTCCAAAGGGCAAGGGCTTTCCTGGAAAAGAAAGCAAGTCCTGGAAGGTTTTTGTTTTGTTTTTCTTCTTAATGGGACCCGGGTTAATGACTCAAGGAAATGAGCACATTTCACCAAGAATTAGTCACTGCCCTCCTAAACCCATCGTCCATCTTGCTGCTCTGTTCAAAACCTTCAAAACTCATTTCCTGTAGGCAAAAATCCAAACCCCTTATCTTGTTCATTTTGGGTCTGGCTTGGCTTAATCTTTCACTTGTCTTGTTTAAACAAACTACCTAGTGGCGTCCGTACACACGTCCTTGATTCCACCACTGGACATTTAGTCATATAATTCCCTCTCTCTTTCATTTCAGCTTATGGATATCTTAGTCTTTCTTTAAGACCCAGCTCAGAGCTGCCTTCTCCGTGGATCCTTCCCTATGGTGTCCAACAGGAACTCGACTGCCTTGTGCTAACCTTATGGATACATGTTCTAGTTCTCCTAATAGACTGAAACTCTTGAGAAACACACACACATAGACACACACATGTACCCTTCATTACTGCTTAGCCGTATGGTGCTATAGAAAGAGCCTTGAGGCCCTCGGTGCTGCCAATAGATTAGAGTTGAACAAAGATTGTGTTGGAGTGAGCAAATGCATGTCTCCCTTTCGCGAGTCAAGAAAGGGGAGCTCTTTACACTTGGAACTAATATCACATTGTTAATTACCCTGAGAGAGAGAGAGAGAGAGATGCTCCACGGAGTCTACTCAGAGAGCTTAATGTGTGCTCACCTTGAGATGGGGAGATAGGTGGCCTGGCTTCTGACAGCCACCAGAGAGTCTAAAGGATGAGAGATGGGTGCCATCTTGGGCAAACAAGACAAAGGAGAGGTGGCACTGCTCAGATCAGCCTGAATGCCTCAAGATGGTTTGTGCAAAGGATGTTGTTCCCATGGACTAGAAGTTAGCCATGCGCTAGAAGAACTGATGTGAAGGCCTCTCAGGTGTATCTAACGGGGTGGGGGTGGTGGGGGAGGCTAGCTGAAGGTATTGCTGGATTTTTAGGACGCAGAAGGAGTGAAGAATGGGATACAAGGCAGTGCCATGCCCACATAATGGGGAGGTCCTCAGGGCTTATGGGAGGAGTGTCTGAAAAATCCATGGATGTGTCTACACAAGAGTCAGCTTTAAAGCCATCATATGATAGCATTGGTCAGGTAGGATCTCTCCTGCTCTCCTTTCTTCTGCCTCTCCTCACCTCCCCAACCCCCCACCCCTATAGCCCTGGAGAAGTCAGAAGTCACATTTAGCAAACTGGGGAGAGAAGTCTGGGGAAAATAAAGAAGCAGCTGTCCATGCCCCTATTCCCAGCTGTAGGGGTCCCACCTGCAGCAAGCCCCAGTTGGAAGAAAAGATTGAATTTTAAATCAAATTTGGAATTTTGCTTTTGTATGGGACTGAGTTATTTATGAATAGAGTTTGTTTGGTGACTGACGTGATCACAGGACTTTTTATTTCCTGAGAGTGATCAGAAAAGTTGTAGGATGCGGGGCGCCTGGGTGGCTCAGTCATTAGGCGTCTGCCTTTGGCTCAGGTCATGATCCCAGGATCCTGGGATCGAGGCCCACATCGAGCCCTGCATTGAGCCCTACATCGGGCTCCCTACTCAGTGGGAAGCCTGCTTCTCCCTCTCCCACTCCCCCTGCTTGTGTTCCCTCTCTCTCTGTCTCTCTCTCTGTCAAACAAATAAATAAAATCTTAAAAAAAAAAAAAGTTGTAGGATGCTTGAGTTCTCATTAAAGGGCAGAGAAAGGGCATCTCCCCACTGGGGGGTTGGGAAACGAAATTAAGTTGATTTATGATTATCCACTGTGAGTCTTATTTACTCAATGTATTGATCCTCTTTGCTATTATAAAATGGGTTGGCTTCTTCGGTTATATTTTTCTAATGGGCGGTGTTTGCTTCTATCTTCCAAAGCAATTAAGTCCCTGTGCTCACTTTAGATAAAGTCGCTTAACAGCACTGAGATTTCAGCTGTGCTTCAGTCTTCAGATCCCTACCTTGACTGGATTTTAAGGAGCCTCATGTCCACAGGTCAATGGACTCGGTTATCAGTGGTCCTTTGTTGCACATTCCTATATGAAAATCAAATTCTGATTCTGATGTTCTATTATATGTAATAGACCTTAATTTATATCTCCCCTGTACCAGGTCTTGTGCTTAAGGATACAGAGAGGAACAAGACACAGCCCCAGTCCTCAAAGTTCTCACTCACATAGGAATGAAGGGACATGGATAAGCCATCAGGACATTCAGTGTATGGTAGGTAAGTATTCCACACAAGTGTGTTTGCAGAGAATGACTTATTGGAGATTTTACGGAGCCTATCCCCTGATGCTGCCACAATGCTTGGCCTATGGTAGGCATTCTGCCCCAGGCCATGCACTTATTTTGCAAAGGCCAGCTCTTCCAGGAAGACTTCCTGGCTTAGTTCTACTTCCACCCTGATTGCTTCTTCACTCTGCCATCTCAGCACTTTGCAATGCAGCCTTGCGTTCACTTACCCTGGAGCTGTAAATGTATTGAACAAACATAACCTGCATGATGCAGTGACATGCAACTTATCCCAGGCCGTTCCAAAGAGTTGGAGCTGGGATCTGAATCAGACGGTTTGACACCTGCTTCTCACCCACAGACAGTCATTACAGAATGGCAATCACGGGGCCCTGTGTGTGTAACACTATCATAAGCATTTTTCCAGGTTCCTACCTAGTCTTTATAATGACTCCCTTCAGAGGCGTCATAATATTTCATAGAATGTGTGTAATCATTTCTACCTCTTCAGGCCATCACTTTGTATATCGTACTTAATGTATCGTCACTAGCTTATGGTGCATTGCTTTATTTACCACAAGCTTAGACTCATGTATCCGATCGCTGCTTGATAGCTCTACATGGGTATCTACAAGACTTCTCATGGAAACATAACAAGCTCTTCTCCTATCCTCTTCTAGATGGCTTCCCAGGGCTGCCAGAACAGAGTATCACACATTGGATGGCTTAAAACAACAAAAATTTATTCTCCCACAGTTCAGGAGATTAGAAGTCTGAACTCGAGGTGTCGGCAGGATGGGTGCCTTCTGAGGGCTCTGCTGGAGAACCTTTGCTCTGCCTCTCCCTAGCTTCTGATGACGAGCCGGCAGTTGCAAGCTCTGTCCCGTCCTCATGTGGCTGGCGTCCTCAAGTGTCCGTGTCTTCACGTGCTATTCTCCTCCGTGTGTGTGGGTCTCTGTCTCTGTGTCCGAATTTCTCTCTTCTCATAAGGACACCAGTCATGTTGGGTGTAAGGGCCTACCCTACTCCAGTATGACCTCATCTTACCTTGACTGATTATATCGATTAGACCCTATTTCCAAAAAAGGTCACATTCTGCAGTGCCAGGGGTTAGGATTTCAACTTATCTTTTTCAGGGGGACACAGTTCAACCCATAACATCTTCCCTTCTCATTTCCTAAATTTTTATCTTCTCTGGTCTTCCCTAACTGTATAATTGGCAGCTGTAGTAGCTCAAGTCAAGAATCCGTGAATAATCCTTGATTTCTCTGCCTTCATTACCCCCATCCCAGTTCCTTCAACAAACCCATTTAGCCATGCCTCTAAAAATATCCTGAATCTAGCATTTCTCTTCATCTCCATTTCTACCACTCTAGTTCAAGCTACTATCACTTTTCACCAAAATAGCTGCAATAGCTCTAACTGGTCTCCCTGCCCCTTTCTCATCTATAATCTGGTCGCATGCCCTTGCTTAGTACTAACTATTGAATTAAGTTCAAACATCTCACCCGTGCTTACAAAATACTAGTGATCTGCCCCTCCCCCACCTCTGAATTCATTTCGGATCACTTTCTTTCTTTGATCAGCCTTCTTGAAGCTCCCTGGACCACCAGCCTCCTGTTCTGGAACCTTAAACGGCTGCTCCTTCTCATCATGAGAATCTCAGCTTTAGAGGTCATCTTATTTACTGACATTTAAGAGATCTTCCCTGACCCCGTAATCAAGAGCAGCCACCCAGTTATTCTCCACCACAGACCCTTATTTTAATTCTCTGCAGATAATTTTGTAAATAGATTATTTTTCATCATTTATGTAGGTATTTGTTGTCTTTTCCCACAGCTCTAATTCCCAGGAGAGCGGGGACCTTGTTTATCTTGGTTACACCATCTGAAACTGTGTCTGGCACACAGGAGGAACTCAATAAATATTTATTAAATGAATAGTTAATCCTGCACAGACGATCTTTGTGTAGGAACCTTCCCCCCTACTTTTGGAAATTTATTGTAAATAATCCAACAGGAGGAGGATTACTGGATCAAGGGATAGACACATATTTTGGCTCTTGAAATGTATTGTCAAAGTGGTTTGCAAAGACGTGAGGTCAGTTTTCATTTGTTGGGCAACTTCTTGACTCCCAAGGGCCAAGGTAGTGATGTCTGGTGTGTGGGGCAGGGAGGGAGGGCGGGTGAGAGCTGCTGCCCCCGGTGGGCTGAGGCAGTAGCAGCAGGGACCAGCCATCAGCAGGCCCCTCATTCTGGTGCCTGTCAGGAGGGTCCACAGCCTGGCCTCGCAGGCCTGCCTGGGCAGCACACACAGGGGGAATCATCTGCTGCATGAACGTGGGTGTAGCTGTGGGAGCTAGGGTGAGCCGAAGGGCTGGCAAGTACACCTGCTCTTCTGCACAGTGAGGCCTAATTCTGGAGGCCAGGTTGGGAAGCAAAGAGGGTGTGGAGGCCGAGGACACAAAGTGGGGCTTGGACCAGGTATTGGAGGCCCTGGTCTCCAATACCAGGTTATTTCTGGATTGGAGCTTTTCTGCTTAGCACAGGGAGTCTGGGACTTTAGGTGTTTGAGATATCTATGCATAAACCTCCAGGAACAGAGAGACCTGTTTTATGCAGTTCTGCGCACAGCCAGGCCCATTCAGCAGTGCCCTGCCCCATCTCCTAGAATTGCTATAAGAGCTAAAACAGTAGATGTGTTGTAAGGGGCTCAGAATAGTGCCTGGCACATAATAGGCATCATCCAAGTGTTGGCCATTCTTAGTCCTAGCCTGCACTCCTCATGGGACTGTAAGCTTCCTGATGGCAGAAACTATATCTGAGGCAGAACAGTCTACTGCTAATAAGTCAGGCTGCCTGAGTTCTAAATCCCGGCTCCAACAAGCTGAATGATCTTGGGCAAATTACTTAACCTCTCTGTTCCTTAGTTTACTCCTCTGTAAAATGGAAATAGTACCAGCCTCACTGGGTTGTTAGTGGACTCAGTGAGTTGATGAGTGTAAAAAATACAGAACAGTGCCTAACATATAGACAGCACTTAGTGGGTGAATGGATTTAATAAACGCCTGGATCTGCCCTGAGCATATTCTGCAAGGGCAGCCTACTTTACCTTCAGTGATCTCCTACCTTCTCTTTTTTTCTTAAGACCTCTTTCTCATGGCTTCCCTGTGTTTCTCTTGCTCCCAGAATCCTTCAGGCTTTCCTGCTACCCATTCCTGAAAGGCCTGTGCACAACTGCTCTTAACTGAAGTCTTGGTTATTAAGGCGTTACTTCCATTCATGCAAAAATCCTGACTTTGTAGGACACTCTCGAACCTTGTTATGTCTGAGAACCTGCACCATAGGCATCACCTGGGAGATGAGGAATCTCAGGCAACTTCAGACCTAAAGAATCAGAATCTGCCCTCCCACAAGCTCCAAAACAATACTTCTTAAACTTTGATGTGCCTATGCTTTTCCTGGAGATCTTTTTAAAATGTAGATTTCTAGGCTCCACTCAGAGTTTCTGTTCAGTAGGTCTGAGGTGAGGCCTGAGAATTTGCATTTCTAACGGTGATGGGGATGCTGCTGGTCAGGGGATGGCACTTGGTGAAGCATTGCCCTAAGACTGACAGCCTCCAGGATCAAAGGAAGGAGGCCTCATAGGAAGATGGGAAAATCTGAGGCACTGGGGGAGATCACTTTTTAAGATAGTGGACCCCTTGCCAGTCTTTTAAAAGCGTATCAGGCAGTCTCTGCCTGTGGTATCTTAGCACAAAAATGCTTTCGGTTATTAATGATATTTTCCATATTTGTCCAAAATTCTACAGCTTAAAATTCTTTCATGTGTTTGATCTTATTTCATCCTGCAACAACCCTGTAAATTGAGCTGGGAGAATCTCACTTCATTTCCAAAACAGAGAACTGAGGCACAGAGAGCTCTGAGAGGTAGAAATCCCACAGCCAGGGGTGCCTGGGTGGCTCAGTCTTTAAAGCGTCTGCCTTCGGCTCAGGTCACGATCCCAGGGTCCTGGGATCGAGCCCCGCATTGGGCTCCCTGCTCAGCGGGAAGCCTGCTTCTCCTTCTCCCACTCCCCCTGCTTGGGTTCCCTCTTTTGCTGTCTCTCTGTCAAATAAATAAATAAAATCTTTAAAAAAAAAAAAAAGAAAGAAATCCCACAGCCAGCTGGCTGCCGTTGGCCCCCACAGACTGTGCCCCCTGGGCTGGCACTTGGGTACTATTTCTAATCCTTGCCACCCTCCAAGGCTGATAATGCTACTCTGTCTTCATAGAGGGGCAAACTGAGAGACTTGCTGAGGTTCAAGAACATTCCCAAGGTCACAAGCAATGGCAGTTCTTACTTCTTCATCATATCACTTCCCCGTAGTAACAAGTCCTGTCTGTCTCTTACACACACACACACACACACACACAGCAGCCAAACCAAAGAGCTATTTTTCATTTCCACACTCAGCATTTAATTAATGAGCAGGCCACATGCTGGCCTTTTGCCTTTAGCAGTGAAGGAGATGGCAGGAGGAGGGTTGGATGCTGACCAACCCTGCCCCAAGGCCCCAGCAGACCCAGGAACCCTCCTTTCTACTTTCTCCTCCTACTCTGGGCATATCTCCTTTCTCCTTCTCTGTTCTCAGAGAATTCAAGTTCAGTCCTGGCTCTAATTTCTGAAAGATTCTCTGTTTGGAAAAAAATTTATGAAGCTAAGTAATTCTTTCCTCAGTCCTGATTTCTCTTGCCTTAGTCAGCTTCAGCCACCACCCCCTTTCCATCTACCCTCCAAAACACCAACACAAAACACATAAAACACAGACAGACACACCCAACCACCCAAGCTTCAGCCAAACAGAAAACCCTCTTTCTAGGATAGTTCTGACTTCTTGTATCTCATCTGTTGAAAATGTTAGCCTTGGACCCCACCTGGGGCTCTGGTCTCTGTTTGCCTGTTAGGTCCCACTGGTAGGAGGAGACGCCAGGTGCTAATATGAGGTTCTGGCCCTGATTCCCCTGTGGGAGACCTGATGAGCCCCTGCTCCTTCCTGGCCTGTTTCCTCATCAATGAAATGGGGAGAGGTTGATTGGATGATCTCTAGGAAATCAGATCAAGACTGAGCCGAGCCACCTTGATGCCCCTCCAGGAGACCTTTAAACTTCCATATGTTATGATTCTACATAGGAGGTTCACAAGGGAGGAAACATCAACTCTATTGGCAAATTCAAGTCCTTTGAGGGGACGTGGGGAGACCTGTCCACTGAGAGTTCTTCAAATTGTGTTGTATCCATGTGGAAAATGACCTCAGGTAACATTTTGCAGAGTTGATCTCTGGGGCTGCCTCCCTTCATTTTTGTACACCCTGTGTTCCCACTGCCCCCGTGCGCTGTACCCAGAGCTCTCGTCGGCCACACTCTGCCCCACCTGTGCCCTGAGATAATACTACCCCTCCGGTATGTGAGAAGGCCATCCAGCTCAGAGGCTAGGAGCCTGGGCCCCTGGGTCTAGAAGATGCCCTACCACTTATGAAGGTGTATGACCTAGGGCAAGTTAACCTCCCAGATCCTCAGCTGTTTTCTTCCTAAAAGTAAGAATGATGACAATCATCACAGGGTTGTGAAATGTCGATAGATGCTCCACGTAATGCAATCTGCATGATGCCAGGCAAGAAATGTGTTAAATTCATCATCCATCTTGTGCCAGGGTTGTATTATTAACCACCCCAAGTTACATTTGCCGTGCCAGGCACTGTGCCCATCACTTTATATGCATGGTCTGTATTATCTCACTTAAGTCTCACAGAAATCCTCTAAAGTGGGAATTATTAGTACTCCCCATTTTTCAAATGTGAAAATGGAGGCTTTAGGAAGTAAAGTGGACATTTTTGTTTCTCTTAATGACCTCTCAGAGCTGAAGGCACGTTGGATGTTATCGGGGCAAACCTCCCACACTGAATGTCTCCCGTACCACTCCTGGAAGGGGCTAGTGATTGGGCACTTGGTCCCTCCCAGAGAGCCTCCTCTGTCTTGGAACAGCTCTGGCTATAAGAAAATGCTTCTTTGGAGGGAGCCAAAAACGACTTTTTTGTAACCTCCTCTCATTTACGCGGTGGAAAGAACGCCGGGCTAAGAGTCAGATGCCTCGGGCTTGTGTCCCAAACCTCCCACTTAACAGGGTTCTGACCACCAGCTAGCTGCTCCTCTGGGTCAGTTTTCCCAGATGAAAATGAAGGAATTGGATGAGAGGAGCTCTAGGTCCTTCTTGGTTTGGACATTTCAGGATCATATAATTCATGACTGTGTGTATAATGCACACATATCTGATTATAATGATGGAAACAGTGAAGGAGCAGACCCTGTGTTCCAAGGAACAGATCTGCCTCTGCCAACATGTCTGTCAGGGTGGGGACCCTGCCAGCTGAGAAGAATCCAGAAGGTTCTGAGAAATGGAGTTCTCATCTTGTCTTAAAATAAACCCCTCCCTCCCTCCTTCCCTTCCCTCTCCTCTTCTCCTCTACCTTCTCTCCTCCATTCCTTTCTTCCTCAATTCCTTTCTGATTCAGAACCATAAAGGAATATTTCAACCTCCCAATCAAAGTTAAAGATCATGTCATGTCCCTGGTGACACGTTTCTCACATCGCACTGAGTATGCAGAATCAGTGTTTTCAGGAGTAGGGAGACCTATGGAAACATGATGCAGAGCTGCCTTGTGTCTGTGGGAGTCTCTCCGATCTGGCTGATGGAGTCCCAGCTCCTGAGGCGGTCCTCAGGCCCACGCGCTGGACTTTCACAGGGGCTTCTGAAATTGGATGCAAATCTGTGCGTCGTTTGTGTGTGTGCATTTTCTAGGAAAAAAGGGCCTGTGAGAGAGAAGACAGGGGGTGCTAGACTGGGAGCTGGGCTTGGTGACCCTAGGAGTTGACCTTGTTGGTATTCAGAGTCAGGCTGTGCTGACATCACAGAACACAAAGACATCACATCAGACAAAATGGATCAAGATGAGGGGGGAAAAAAAAGAGACTTTTCCATAATGATGTTTGAGTAGAAAATAAGACAAGAACATTATCCAAACCACAAAAATGACCAAACATCCCCCCTTTGCTGGCCAATGTGAGTGACTGCTACTTCTTTTCCTTCTAGTTAGATAAGAATTCAGATACTCAATCATAGGATTACTCCTGCTTCCTGACAGCGTCCAATCCAGAGCAAAGCCCTGCTTCCTTAAACCCTCCCTAAAATAATCCATCACAAGCCCAAATCCTGTAAGAAATCCTAACATCCTTTTCTGAGAAGCTCCATGGTTCCCATGGTGTGCGTTCTCTTTCACTGCAGAGGTGAAAAGCTCTGCTTTGTTCACTTGCCCCATCTCTCGCCTGATATACTGCAATAACCTCCTACTGTCATCCCTCTGCTCAAAACCTTGCAGTGGCTCCCCTTTCCCTCTGAGTACAGCTACTGCCCTTCCATGACCTGCGTGATCTGGTCCCTGTGCCCTCGCTGGCCTCCTCTCCACCACCCTCCCAAGTGGCTCACTCTACATCTGTTACACCAGCCTCCTGCCTCCTCTTGTAAGACACTGGGCACGCTCCTGCTTCAGGTGCGGGAACGTGGAGCTCCCTCTGCCCAGAACACTCGTCCCATAGGTGGTCACATGGCTCCCTCTTTCACCACCTCCAAGTCTCTGCTCAGGTCTCACTTTGAAGCCTACTCTGACCAGATCCTTCTATTTAAAACTGCAACCACACCCTCGACCACTCCCCAGCTCCCTTACTCTGCTCTCCTCTTCTTTTCCCCATAGCTCTATCCCCTTCAAATAGTCAGGGTCAGGGGGCGCCTGGGTGGCTCAGTCGTTAAGCGTCTGCCTTCGGCTCAGGTCATGATCCCAGGGTCCTGGGATCGAGCCCCGCATCGGGCTCCCTGCTCGGCGGGAAGCCTGCTTCTTCCACTCCCCCTGCTTGTGTTCCCTCTCTCGCTGTATCTCTCTCTGTCAAATAAATAAATAAAATCTTAAAAAAATAATAATAATAATTTAAAACAGTCAGGGTCAGACGCCTAACTACTGTCTTTATTGTTCAAGTTGTGTCTCCCCAGCTGGAATCTAAGTCCCACAAGGGTGGGGATCTAGGTACCAAGTGCCTAGAATTGGGCTTGGCCTACAATTACTAATCAAGACATATTTGTTGGATGTTGCTGAATAAACTAGCATCACGGAGGCTGGAAAGTAAGACTGAACATGACTTTGGCTCAGCATCCCTCACTGAGAAATATGGAGTGAGGCTGCCTGCCTTAAGCTTGGCTCATTGTCAATTTCACATATTTTCTTAAGACAGAGTTTCCTAAACGTCAATCTTGTACATGCCAACCTCCTGATTTTTGCCCTAAGAACAACCTATGCTTTTGTTTACTTAAAACTTTTCCTTAAATAGACTTACTTTTTGACAAATACATTTATTTTCAAAGAAAATTGTATATCACAGCTTTGAGGTACTAGTTGTATTTTTTCTAATACATGTTAAAATAAACATATAGCTGAATCACTATATCATATACCTGAAACTAATATAACACTGTATGTTAACTAACTGGAATTAAAATAAAAACTTAAAAAAATTAAACATATGGCTATTAAATGAATAGTGTTCATTTGTAGCACCTAAATCTTATTACCCCAGTGGAAGCCTGCCTATGCTTTTCCCTTCAACCGCAAAGATCCTTCTGCCGCCCTCTACCTACGCAAATCCTATGTGCCCTTCTTCAGGCCTCAGGAAGCCCCCCCAGCTCTCGCACTCACTCACTTCGCTGAGCTCCCCCCATACTCACAGAAAAAAAATACATGTCATGCTTACACACCATGTGGTTCTGTTTTGTTTCACAACATAAGATTATAAAATATCTTCTTAGAGCTATAGAAAGGCATTTGAGTATTAACTCCCTTTTTTTTCAGGCCACCAAAGAGATGAAGAGGCTTGCCCCAAGTCCCTGCGGGGGCAAAGTCAAGACTAGAACTTGGACCTTCTGATGCCCCATCCTCAGTGGGAATCTGCAAGCAATGAGTCCCTTTAATGTGTTCAGCATTGTGCCCAGGACAGGAGATAGTGGTGGGAACAGAACAGATCCAGACTTGACCACACAGAGCTTACAGTGGTGCTAGGAAGCTGTACACTAAATAAACGATTATACGTGCTTAAATAAGTAGTTGCAAGTGCCTTGGAAGAGAAATGCAGGGTTCGGTAGGGACCCCATCCTATTTGGAGGATTATGAAAGTCTCACTAAAGTAGTATGTTTAAATGCATAAGAGTCAGCTGAAGAGGAGCTGGTGGATTTCTAAATGGTACCAGGCTAACTCAGAAAGGTTTGATTTGTTGTTTGAAACCTGCAGTGTTTCAGGGTTAATTAGACCACTGTGGCCCAATCTACTTGCCACGGGGCTCACGGAGAGGGCTACCAGCAGCTCAGAGACTCTGGTGCCTCTGAGCACTGCATTCAGCAAGAAGGTGACAGGAGATGCTTCAGGTCTACTCTGGGAGCCGGGGGGCAGTGGGCCTCACTCCTTGCTGGCAGAGTTTGGGCATATTGGACACATGGGTTGTTTTTGCCAAGGGAGTGCCTACAACGTGAGCTTTGACATTAACAAAAATAAATTCTTAGCTTCTGGAAGTGGAAAATCTTAGTATTACTTACAAGGCACACTGTAAACCTTATGTCGTTTCACCTAAGTGGTAAAATGCAGATTTTTCAAGAAGGGAATGCATTTCAGTCACTGCCACTATTATATCCAGAGTTTATCTTCATGTTTCCTTGTGAGATTTCAGTGGAGCTGGTTAAACTCTACCTAAGAAACTCCAGCCACATCCTACATTGGTCTTAGAAAATTAAACCTGACAAGCAATGTGGTGGTGTAATGATGTAGAAGAGGGACATGTGTGGACTGAGAGCAAGTGGGCTTTGGTCTCCAACTCCGCCTTTTACTAGGCTGGAAAAATGACTTAACTCTTCTGAGCTTCAATGTCCTCAACCATAAAGTGGGGTTAATAAAAATCCCTGCACCTCGTGAGGTTCTTGAGACAGGAAATGGGACTCTAGGTGAAAATTCTTTCATGAGATCTAAAGTGCTTACAAAATGTCACTTAAAAATGAACGTCCTATTACAAATCCTCTTCTAAAGTTCAAACAGGCTCAGAGACCAGAGCAAAGGTCTCCTGATTCCCACTCGGTTTCTCTTCCCCAGGTTGCTGCACTGCGGCTTCCCTTCCCAGGCTAGAAAGTCTTGGCAAGAGCAAGTCCCTGGGGGAAATGACTAGATGCTGCGAGGGAGGGGCAGGGAGGAGTGGGATCCCCACGAGGGTGAGGAGAGGGCACTGGGAGGGGAGGGGCCAGGGCAGACGCTCCTACCTTCTCAGTTTGCAGAAGGCTCTGACATTAGGCCTTGTCAGGTCTCCGTTGCTGCCTCTGTCCACCTTTCAATTCACCCGTCTGTGTGGTTGAAGAGGCCCTAGCATAAAATAACAGGCTTTTTTGCTTTTTTGAAAATTTTGAAAGCAAAGTCAGGTTTTAATGATCAGTATTCTGTTCCTTGGTATTTTCTTTCAAGCAAAGGCCATGTTATTGTAAGATACTACATTTCAATGGAGCTATTCTTTCGTCCCCAGCAAACATTCCTGAGTGGCAGGTTTTAGGAGACGTTCCAATTTTTATTGCTTCTGGTGTCCGATAACCTTGGAATGAGTATCTGTCTCCATGCCCCCCAAGGCCATGTTATTTCAGAAAGTTACAGCTCTTAAAATTGTTCTTTAATAAAAGCAAGTGCCACTAATTCTAAGTAAAGTGAGCTTTCCAAATAAGACCAACTGAGAATGTTTAAAAGAAAAAAAAAGAAAAGGAAGACACTTCAACAACAGGAGTCCACAGTGAAAACTGTGCATAGTTGAACTACTTCAGGGGTTTTCACAGCCATTTAAAAAGATGTCATCAGCAAACTCATTCAAATTTGCCAAGAATGCTGAGCATGATGGGCACGTTGTATCTGTAGGCCAATATTCAATCCAGGTCGAGGAATCTAAAGGATAGATGTACCTGCCAAGAAAAAAGGATGATGAAACTGTTGTGGTGATGGCCACAGATAGAGAAGAGCTGAATTCCACGGAGCTCAGGCTGCTCAGCCTGCTTAATCCCTGTGAGGCCACACTGTCAGCCAGGCTCTGCCTCACTGGCCTCCCCCTGGGAAGGACCACAAACCCCCAAATCTCAGGAAACTGCTTGGGGCTCCCATGATTAAAGGCAGGAACAGTGTCTCTTTCAAGATCTATTTTTTAAAAAGAGACAATAAGATGCATATTTAAACATTTCTCTCTTTACAAACAGAACCGTCCAAGAACTTATTGAGGGGGGCAGATGTGGTATAGAGGGGGATGGATGAGCGCCTTCAGAAGCATCCTCAGACCCAGGTCCTCAGTTGGTTTATCCATCAGTGAGTGCTCAGCCGCCCTCATGGTTTTAAGTGGTTCTTCGTTTTAAATTCATATTGTTTCATTGCTTCTTGGCCTTATGGCTAAGATCAAGTGTAAATTCACATTATTGCATTTATGCTCCTAATGGTTTGTTGGTTAACAGCAGGACATATAAGAAACAAGTAATTAAGGATAAATGACACCTAGTTTTGAAGGAAAGATCAGAGACTCCAAAATGACTTACTTGAAACTGAAATTGTATTTTATCTGGAGGGCTTCTTTACCCATAATTAAATACTGTCTTCCTCTTTCCAGGTCAGCGTTAGCACACGTGGCCTTTTTAATGAAGGTGATTTCAGAGACTTTCTCGACAACAGCTTCGCCTGAGAGGCACACAAGTAAGATTATCACATTCATGTTAGGATATTACAAGTATAAACTCTTAACAATTCCAGTTCCTCATGGCTAGTTATTAATGAGTATAAACCTATATTGAGTGGCTATTGGAGAGTGACAATGTCCATATGGTTAAGACTGCCATTTGTTGGCTGTGTGGCCCTGGGCAAATGAGGTTCAGACCCATCATCTGGAAAGTTGGGAATGACAATAAAACCCACTTGTAGAACTGTTGTGAATATAGGAGAAGTGCTTACAACACAGCAAGCACGGTATAAGTGCTTCTTATCCTTACTCCTGTAGAACCAGGAATTAAAAGAACTTCTCTAAAGTTGAACACTAATCCCCAAATGTTATACAGCAAAATAAAAAAGTATTTGGTAGCTGGCAATGGATGACTTTGTAGAGAAGTGCAGGATATGCACTTGGGAGGATTTGAAAGAGGATAACTTTGGGATTCCCAAAGAACTCAGGAGTCGTCAAGAAGCTGGCTCCGTCACCTCGAATGCATTCTTCCTCTGTTGTCCTGTTGCATTTCTACCCATCTTGAAACACATCTTCAATTCTCGAGGTATCCAGTAAACACTCCTGGATGTTCTTTGTCATAAATATCTCTGTCTCCCCCTTACTCCCATTATACTTGAATTTCTATCACAATGTTTCATTCCATATATCTGTCTTCAGCTAGGCTGGAAACTTCTTGAGGCAGGGACTGGGTCTGACTCATTGCTATAGATTTGGGACTGATGATCAGTTATTTAACTCTGACAGAGTTATCCTAATTGTTAAATCCTGAAAAACTTCTGAACGTATACTTAATAGTAACTGCATATATGGTAAACTTTAATTAGTAATATTTAACAAGGGTGCACACATCAGTTTGAGCTGATTTTCTTATACTCTCCCGATGACCATTAAGACATGACTGCCCCGGGCAGCAATATCTAAGAGCATCCCCAGCACTGTTTACCAGTTCAGCCCCTGTCATGGTAAACAGTGTGGCTGCTGGAGCCTTATCATTATTTTTAAAAGCCTTTTGTTATAGAAAATCTCAAGCATATTCAGAAGAGGGACTAGTTAATTAACCTCAGCTTCCACAATCACTGATCTTTTTTCCATTTATATCTTCACTCCAAGCACCCTATGTTTTAGGGGAAACACCAATTATCATTATCCTTGAACTGCGTGGTTGTCCTCTGTTCTAAGTAGTTTAGTTTTTAGGTTGGCTTATTGTTTGTGTGCAGCAATTCTTGGGGTAAGTGGTAAATGTTTGATGTTCTGATATTTATATAAATTCCAAATTTGTATATATTAAAAAATGGACACCCAGAATGAAGAGATAATAAAATATGCAAACATTTCTTAACATTTCCTTTTAAATATCATAAATATGAATCTTCTGAATGGACAGGAGAACAAAGAAGAGATGATATTGATAAAGAACTACAGCTTGGGAATCATCTGATACTGCACAACATTCAGAACAGCCTGGGATGTCTTCTGATACTATGCAAGAATTGGTACAATAGAAGACAAATAATTTGTATTTCTGGAATGAAAAGCACTTGATTATTTCAGTAAAAATAGGAATGGTTTATTCTTTCTTCCTTACAATGTGAAAGATGGATGCAAATGGTGCTCAAAAGTTAGACTGTGAAAAGATCAGAGTGCTAAACACCTATTTTGGTCAGAATAACAATCATGATTCAGATAAAGAAAATTTGTGATCATCAATGAGAAAAAAATAGAATAACATCACAAATCAATTTCATACAGTAAAACATTTGAAATAATAAAAACCAGAAAAACATTTTTATCAGAGTATCCATCAAGCAAATAAAGATTTAGAAAGTATTATTAGAATCTAACTCTAGTCTATGGCTAAAAATGATGAAGAATTTTCATACTTGAAACACCTGATAGAATTTCAAAAGAGAAGAAAATCAGTATAAACATAAAGTTGCAATTTAGATTTATGGTCCTACTTATTGCAAAATTTAAACCTACTGAAATGAGAACACAACTTTTTGGAAAATATAAATAAGGTGATAAAATTTCAATCATTGAGAAAATCAACTAAAAAAAGATCTTTAAAATAACATAAAATAAAAAATTGGGGACTTTGAAGACCACTTAATGGGTTTTGTTGATTTCAAGGTACTGGAAGGAACAACTGAACAACATATCAAACTGTTTGTGAGAGAAAGGAGTCAATGAGGAATATTTATGTGAACACCTTATCGGTACAAATAGATTGCCAGGGAAGAGTCAGGCTTCAGCAAGAATTCTGAAGTTCCCAGCTGTTCAATTTGGTGTTGACTGAATTACCTGTCAAGCAGGTATCAAGTGTCTCTGGACACTACAAAGATAGGAGCCAAGCAAAATCTCACTTTAAATATTGTCTTCATAAATTCAGTGTTTACTACTGCATATCTAGGCAGAAGTAAGTAATAATAGGAAAAGCTTTAAAAATTGCAATAATGAAAAAAATTATGATAATGAAAACAGGAAAAATATTGGGATTTTGACAGGCAGCTGGTAGTGCAAGGATCACAAAGGCAGTTTGGAAATTATATCAAGCTTGCTTGGTTCACTTAGATAGATACTGTGATATCAGAGCAAATATTTAGAAAGTGGATAGATTTCAGATATGCTTTTTGGTGATTTGCTCATGATAGTCTAGCAATTATGTCAATACTATCTTCAGATGTTCAAGAAAATATATTTCAACTTTAATAAGTTCACAGATTAGGGAATGAATAATGAAATTGTGTAAAAATAAAGGAAACTATGAAAGTGGAGCAAGAGCTTTTGACAAAATCAAGAATGATTACAAATTTGATATAAAACAAAATAAAATCAATTTAAGGGAAAAGATAATTATATGAAAATGTTTTTGTTTTAATGGCAAAAGTAAAAAATTTGATGAACTTTTAAGTTTTTAAAAAAAATTCTGAATCCTAAAACTTTGTCTATGGTGTTTGTAAAACTCTCAAGGGCAATAAAAGTTAAGAAAATTAGGAAAACTAAATATTCAATAAATTTTCAAATTTCAAAAAATTCAATAAATCGTTGTCATGATTCAGCTGATAATAGAGATACACTGAATACATAAAAATGTCAGACAGTGTCCAAAGGACTAGAAACATTTTGAATGTAATTACTACCAATTTAGCAGAAGCTGATAGAGACTTCAGGACCATGAACGATATTGTTGCTATTAGGAGAAATTACTTATTGAGATTATAGGTTGTGTAAAGACTATAAATTCAATAAAGATGTAATCAGAAAAGTTTGATGTGGTTCCTTATTGTCAAATCCAAGCTCAGACAGGGGCAATCCTGTAGTGAGTCAAGCAAAATAAGACTGACAATTTCTAAAAATAAAAAACTTATTTGGAATTATTATAATGATCTAATGAATCATTTGTGTGACAATTTACATAATTTGACAAGCAGTTTTATAATATTTACAGCTTAGTTTAATTAGAGAATACAAGGGAACATATTTTAAAATGTTTTATATGTTATTTTACATGTGAATTCATTTTATTATGTTGGTTAGTTAATAAAAGTCTCATTTATCCTTACATGGCATCCAACCTACAGCTTTGTACTTCATGGACGCTCTTAACTGGTTTCCCTGTTTCTACTCCTGATCCCCCCCACAAAAGAAACCAGAATGATCTTTTAAAACCATAAATCAGATCATGTTGTTTGCGTACCTCAAACCTTTTATTAACTTCCCTTTGGAATTCCAGAATAAAATCCAAATTTCTTGCCATGCCTTATAAATCCCTGTACAACCCAGCTCCTGCCTACCTCTTGGCTTCATCTCATACTAGGTTCTTCAGCTCCCTGGTGGTGCCAGGTTACTTGCCATCTCAGGGCCTTTGCATATTCAGTTCCCTCTCTACTCCACCCCTTTAAGAATGGCTAACTCCTGATACCACCCCCAAAACACGCCATCTGTTATCACAGTGAAGGAGTTTCCCACATTAATTACGTGTCTCAAATATAGTACTTGTTATGATTTGTAATTGTTTAATTTGTTTGTTCATTTTCTTTCTTCTTTTTTTTAAAATGTATCTCCTCAAACAGAATATAGACGTTATGAAGGCAAGAACTCTGGCTGTGTTATTCAAGTTGTATTCTCTGTGACTAATATAATGCCTAGTCTACCAACATAATGTCTCATTAATGGCACATAGTAAGTACTAAATATTTGTTGAGTGAAAGAATGAATGAATGAATTCTCACCAGCTTTGTAGATATCCAGGAGGGTTGCAGTGTACTTAATAAAGACATTTTCTTCAGTGATAGATGTGATACGAACTTTATAAGCTGGTAGAAGAAACAACATAAGAATTCATGCTTAATATCGCTAATGCCATGTCCAGCAGAAGTCAGAGTTTGTCAAACAAATGAGAAATGTAGCATACCAAGCTCTTACGGGCACACTGAGGTAAATCTCATTTCTTCCAAAAAGCCTTCCTAAACACTCTCAATCTGACTCTACTGATCATGACTAATGATTCATTCTAGGAATCATTAGACCTAGCCACTGTTATAGAACAGGCTGATTAGGATAACAGCAGCATTAAATTAAAAGACAGAAGCACACTAAACAAACAAAATATGCCTTTGTCAGACGTAAAGTTCAGATTCTGATCCTTTAAGTTAGTGGGGTCATGCCCATAGGGAACATGGAAGAGCCCCTTCCTTTTCCATTTGCCCACAGAGGGGCCTTTATCTATCATTCAGGCCTGCCCTATGGGCCTCCTGTTCCCTTGTCTTGATTCCTTGGATACCTCCAATGGCTCTGATCTTTGGATTTTGATAGGATTTGGTCTTCTGACGCATCTTTGCTGGGATTGGCAGCTATCTGACACGAGACATTCTCTATCCTGTTTTCTCTTCATTCAGGCATCGATTTTTAATCCATGGTATTTGATCTCAGTTTTGGGATGAGCAGCTTGAAGGGACCTATCCCTTCTATGTAACCTAAGAAAAGATTCTCTTATTTTTGTTTTTGATGGGGTTGAAGTGAATGACCTAAAAGGTTTGTCCATTTTTGAGATTCCAGCTAGCTAGATGAATGAATGAACTCACTGTGCCAGAACCAAAGGTCAAGTGAATTAGTAGCCTAAAACAGATTTTAACATGTCCTGAATAGGAGCGCCTGGGTGGCCCAGTTAGTTAGGTGTCTGCCTTTGGCTCAGGTCACGATCTCAGGGTCCTGAGATTGAGCCCCACATCAGGCTTCCTGCTCAGCAGAGGAGTCGGCTTCTCCCTCTCCCTCTGCCTCTCCCACAACCGCCCCCTACCCTCACCCATGCTCTCTTCTGCTCACTCTCTCTCTCTCAAATGAATAAGTAAACTCTTAAAAAAAAAAATGAATTCTATGGAAAGACTATAAACCATACCCAATTTATTCTGATGGCTATATTTCCAGTAAGTGAGATCGGTGTAATATAATGGAAAAAATATTGGAGACCAGGATGCATCCTAGTTTTACTACTTAATTCCTGCATGACTTTGAACAAATTATTTAATCTCCCTGAGCCTCAGTTTCTTCACTGGCAAAATACAGATAATCCTCTGTTACCTCAAAGAGGTCTTATGAGACCCCAATGAGAAACCATATATAAAAGCAGTCAGTAAACAGAAAGTGCTGAATTAACTGTACTTACCACCTTTCATTTATAAATAATACCCTACTTTCATATACACACACACAAAAGGTTTGAGATCATGTACAATATACTCTCTTTCTCTCTCTCTCTCTTAAAAAAAAGAAAATGAAGCCAGAAATAAACATTAGAAACCAATTATGATATGGTTTCACTCTTATGTAGAATATAAGAAACAGGGCAGAGGACTGCAGGGGAAGGGAGGGGGAAACAGAATGGGAAGTCATCAGAGAGGGAGAAAAACTGTGGGAGACTCTTAACTATAGCAAACAAACTGAGGGTTGCTGGAGGGAAGGTGGTGGGAGGGATGGGGTAATTGGGTGATGGGCATTAAGGAGGGCACCTGATGTGATGAGCACTGGGTGTTATATACAAAACTGATAAATTATTGAACACTACATCTGAAACTAATGATGTACTATAAGTTGGCTAATTGAATTTAAATTAAAAAAAGAAAGACAAAAAAAGGTTAATATCCAAAATATATAAGGAACTTACACACACACACACACACACACACAAGAAAAAAAAGAAAACAAAGGAGCTAATTCTCTGAATTTAAGACAAGACTACAACTGTACTTGGGCATCTGATACAGCTCTGAATCCTGGACAACCAGAAGGAGATGCTCCTTTTGAAGTGGAAGATTGCAATTCTGCATATATTTAAAATGAGTTAGTATTGATATTTTTACCTTGTCTTTGAAGGGAGTTTGAAAAATTCTAAGCCCCCAAACCACCTTTGTCTCTGCCTCTGCTCAACTGACTGGAAGAATAGTGAAATCTTACACCTTCGTGGTTTCTCATAAGTTCTCTTTGAATATATTTTAGTTCAGTATGTTTAATTCGATGGGCTCTGTTGGAGCAAAGTGTCTCAGCTGGGTGTGTACATCACTCACTTTTATTTATTTATTTTTTATTTCTTTTTTTTTAAAGATTTTATTTATTTATTTGAGACAGAGAGAATGAGAGAGAGAGAGCACATGAGAGGGGGGAGGGTCAGAGGCAGAAGCAGGCTCCCTGCTGAGCAGGGAGCCTGATGCGGGACTCGATCCAGGGACTCCAGGATCATGACCTGAGCCGAAGGCAGTCACTTAACCAACTGAGCTACCCAGGCGCCCCATCACTCACTTTTAAATGAAAGTCACATTTCTTTGCTGAAGGATAAATAATTTTGCATGTGAATGTTAAAAATCGATGGCATTTTCCTTCAAGGGAACACATGGCATGTAGTATCCAAATAGTCACTATGAAAAGTTGTTGATCTCTCTAACAGATCATGTTTTCATAAAATTTTATGTTTAATGGAACTCTATATAGAAACTTTGAACTTACCATAGGCAATGTCTGGTTTACATGCTGTTTCTTTTCTAGTATCTGCAGAGATTGTCAGATCCAGTTCTGTCTGCATTTGTCCGCAGTCAGCTGGATTTTGTGAAAAATGGCAAAAGTTAGGTTAACATAAAGAGGCAGACACTCCCTTTGGCAGTAAACACAGTTTTCATAAGCCCTGACAATCCAGTATAATCTTACAAATGCCATTTTCTCCTCTTCCATAAAGTGAAACATTATATAAAGCAAAAAGAAAACAAAATAAACAAAAACAAAATCTTGGACATGAAGTTTAGAATGGGTTGTCACTCCACATTCAGTTCTTTAGAAATGTATATGCTTTCATTAAAGAAAGGAGGAAAATTTCCCATTTTGAGTATAATTAAAAGTCCCTTGAAGGAACCGAAATGATAACTGGACTGATTTACAGCTATAAAATGGTACAATAAGTACCTAAGAAATGTATAGCTATTAAGGTTTTTGAAAAACAAAATAACCCCCAAAACAACCCAGACCCTCATGGAGTCAGTTGTTAATGATTGTTGAGTTCTGGGTCTTTTCCTTGACCAAGAACCCTGCCTTGGATTTACAGAAGACTGAAGGGAACTGGGCAATAAACAGAGATGTCACTAAGTGTTAAGGAAAAGGAAAAAGAATGGGGCTAATGGCTCAGTCCTGAGCCTCTGTTCTCTTAAGCTGTGGTCCTATTACATTAAAAAGACCAGGTGAAAAGTAAGAATTTCACATCCTGTTATCCCTCTGATATGAACAATCATCTAGCTGGGGTTTCTCTGTCTTTGTACAGTAGAACCTATCAGGGTTGTCGAGAAGTAGCTTTGCAGTATTCAAGGAATCAGCTTTCAGTCAGCTGAGATGTCTACTTCTGAGGAACAAGTTTGTCAAACAGCTTCTGCCAGATTAGCCCTGGATTACGAGTGGCTGCTTTAAACAAGCATGCAGCCTGAACATGTTACATGAAGTTTACCTTCTACGCATTTGCATGTTACTCCTTCACAGACTTTCTGAAGTTTGGCATCGGATGGGCTATAAAACATGGTGCATCGTTTATCTGTGGCAATGAAAGCATAGTTAGGAGAGGTGGCTTGATTAACACACAATACATTTATGGATCAGTGAGTCTCTCCCATGGGGCCTTGGAGATGACTTCTTCCAAAATTTCTTTTTGTAACTTAGATGCAGGGAGGTTAAACTGTGAATTGTCTCTCCCAGCATGGGTCCCTCTACCCTCCTTCAAAATGATTTCCCCTTCTGTGCTTGGAATTTTACTGTTCAATATTTCTTAGAATTAAAATATTTGATGCTTCCATGAATGAGAGGAAATAAATTATGTTACATGAGAGTCTACTGAAAGAACTGTAATTGTTTAGGCTGGAGAAGAACAGGGGAAGGGGGTGCCAAATATGTTCCATGTGATTTTGGAAGATAAAACTAGAATGAATGGGTGTAGAGTTTGGTTCATTTTAAGAATTTTTTTAAAAAAGTAGAACTGCCTAAAGTGGAGTTGTCTGTCTTGTGAACCAAAGAGCTCTCCAATCACTTAGTATTCCCAGAAAAAGCTGAGTGATCAAATGTGGGGTCACTGATTCAACATTTATCTATACAGTATTGAACATTGTGTTAGATACTAGGGGACAAGGATGAAAACATTCTGTCTGGGTTTGGTGAGAAAGATATGCAAACAAATAACTACAATGCAATGTGACAACTGCTACAATGGAGCTCTCTGCAAAATGTGATGAGAATAGAGATAAGAAGTTGATTCTGGGAGGATTAAAGAAACTGTGGGGGGGGGGGGCGGTATGTGAGCTTCTCCAAAAAGGAGAGATGCAATGAATACTGTAATGAAGGCAAAGTAGTCCTCTGAAGAAATTTTAGAGTAGAGTTGATTACCTGGTCTGTGGTATTCATATACCATGAAAGTGGCAGGACTCAGAAACCCAACTTGAAAAAGTTCAAATATCCGGAATCGAACACAAAGGAACTCATCGGAAGGAATCTGACAAATGCAAGGTTTGAGGAAATTGTGGGAGAGAAGAGACTCAGCATTTCAGCCTGTAAATTTTGAACAGTGATTAGAAATGGGGACTGGTGGAAGGTGGAACTTACCGAATTCAGTTGCAGAATAATATGTCCATCTTTGATTTGGTAATCAGTTAGTAGCTGATCTACCCCTTCCACAAGCTAAGAGAGGAAAGAGAAAGCTTGGATTTAATTTCATGATCTTTTTTTTTTTTAAGTTGATCTTTTTGTTTAAATGTATTCACCCGATATTGGGATGTTAGACATGGAGATGTAATCCACTATTCAAAAAAGTTGAAGAGCCAGCTCCTCCTCTTGAAAAAGTCTGAACATGTAATCATATGCATTCACATTTTGTTCAGACCATGCGAGTCTATGCCGCCACTTTACTTTGAAAAATTAAAACTTAGGTAGGGACGCCTGGGTGGCTCAGATGGTTGAGCGTCTGCCTTCAGCTCGGGTCATGGTCCCGGGGTCCCGGGGTCCTGGGATCAAGCCCCACATTGGGTTCCTGGCTCGGCGGGGAGCCTGCTTCTCCCTCTCTGTCTGCCTCTCACCCTGCTCATGCTCTCTCTTTCTGTCTGTATCTCTGTGTCTCAAACAAATAAATAAAATCTGTAAAAGAAAATATGTCTGGAGACATTTAAAAAAAAAATTTAGGTAGATTGTTGGTTTGGAAAGAATATTCTAGGTGATTCTGTGAAGGTGATATATTAAAATGAAAGGAAATAGCTTTATCCATAAAAGAATGCAGTAAAGAAAACCAAGCATTCATAACAATATGTAAAAGAGAACATTTACAACTCTTAAATCTTCTGGGTTTGCACTGATTCCGGTGGGCAAAGAGATATCCATCACTGCATGGGAAGATCCAGATGATGATTCTTCTTTGCTGGGCTTGTAGCTAAAATAAATGAGAGATAGGAAATTGGAATAAATAAGTAGACAAGATTCTTTAAGAAAAGGCCTTATTTCTTAGGCTTTAATTTTTAATTTGGGTCTCCACTTACTTGCCTCTCTATAATACATGCATTGCAATTTCTAAATGTTAGTGTTGCAAGAGATCTTTGAGTCATCGATTCTAACTCTTTGCTCACTTGACCAACACTTTATTGAGAGAGCAAGCATGAGTGGGTGGGGCAGAGGGAGAGGCAGTGAGAGAACCCCAAGCAGACTCTGCACTGAGTGTGGAGCCCAACAAGGGGCTCTATCTTACAACCCTAGGTCATGATCCTGAGATCACGACCTGAGCGGAAACTAAGAGTCAGACGCTTAACCGACTGCGCCACCCAGGCGCCCCTTGACTGATACTTTAAATGGACCTGTGGAGGTCACTCAGTCCAAGCTCTTAATTAACTAGTTAAGGAAACTGAGGACGAGAGTAAGGTACTCATTCAAGGTCACATGACTAGTTCACCCCAAAGCTACATAAGTCTCTTGATTCTCATTCTAGTTCTTTTTCTGATGGAGCATACTCGAAAAAGAAAATGTGTTCTATATTTGAAAGAGACTCAATAAGCATGTTCAGAAAAAGGCTTGAAGGAAATACCCTAAAATGTTAGCAACTACTCTCTCTGGGTGGTGAAGTTATAAGTGATTATCTCTTTTCTTTTCCATGCTTTTTCTATATTTTCTATATTTTCCACAATACTTTATTTTTTTAATTTTTATTTTATTTTATTTATTTATTTTTTTAAAGATTTTATTTATTTATTTGAGACAGCGAGAATGAGAGAGAGAGAGCATGAGATGGGGGAGGGTCAGAGGGAGAAGCAGACTCCCTGACAAGCAGGGAGCCCGATGCGGGACTCGATCCAGGGACTCCAGGATCATGACCTGAGCTGAAGGCAGTCGCTTAACCGACTGAGCCCCACCCAGGCGCCCCACAATACTTTATTTTTTTAAAAATGTTTTAAGGACCATCCTCCGTCTAGGAATTGTGTTTGGGATGAAGCTAAGGAAAAAGGCAAAGGGGGTAAAGTGGGATATTTGGTGTTTTTTTGTTTTTCTTTTTGTTTTTTTCTGTTGAGAGAGAGAGAGAGAGAGAAAACCCCACTGAACTGGGGAATCAGGAAACTTGGGTTTTACCCCAGTTCTGCTGAGAGATTTCTACAAATCGTTTTCCCTTTCTGGAGCTCATTTTCGTATTTGTAAAATAAACAGTGAGGGAGTATAAACTTGTGTTTCAAGTTTACCTTTATAATTCCAAGGCCTCGTTTTGAGTGGCAGAGGTTGGTGCTACCATTAAGCAGAATTAGAAGATTTAAAGGGGGCAAGTTGGCAGGTCAGGGACTGAAGACCAGGGACGGGGGCAGAGTGAGGGTGGTTCTGCAAAGTTTGAGTTTCAGTTCCAGCTTCAGCTCAAGATGCTTGAGAGGTAGCTGGGCATTTGAGAGTGGAGCCTGGAAGATCAGTCGGAATTAAAGGAAGAAACTGGAGGGACGGCTTCATAGGGGGAAGATAAATTGATCTCACCTGAAGGAATGAGTATTAGTGAAATGGAAGGTTTTATGTGAGTTAGTGAGGTGGCAAGGGATCTCTTTTCCCCCATCACACCTTATGAGGGCAGACCCTATTAGATGTTTTGGATGTAATATTTACTGTAACAATTAAAGATATTATAAAATCTCTGGTTTACAAAAATTTAACCCCATTCTTCACCAAATTAACAGTTAACAACAGACTATAAGACAACATGGAACTGTAAAATGACATCTGGACATCTCCCTAAATGGATGGGTGAGTATCACCAGAAGCAGAGAACTCTGGCTCACAGATGCAAATACTCTGTCAACAGAATGGAAAAGGGCCTCCTGAGTGGAGAATGTCTATGAAAAGTTGCTGGAGCCTGATGACTGGTTGTCATGGTGACTGTTTCAACCATGGAACAGAAACCTTCCTTTCAAGAAGCCCTTTGCCTGCTGCCAAAGACAGCAATCTCCCCCAAAGGCATTTTGTTCAGAGAGAAGGAGAGAAATGAAATCCTTTTCTCTTTTCTTATGGATACAACAGGGAGGTTGTAAAAAGCTAAATACAGGAAAGAGACCCCCTGAATACAGAAACTGTATGCTGGCATTTTTTTAATCAGGAGAGAGAATATTTGAAGGCAAAGATTTTTTCACCTGAATAAGTACTACACAGTTACTTTTGGACTTTATCCAACATAACTTCAGCTTCACAGAGCCAAACCATATTCCACCTGGCTTTTTTGAACATTCTGTTCCCCATTTTTAAAAGCCCCCCCAAAATAGAAAATTCAATATTACATCTCCATTTGCTTTCTTTTGTATATTGACAATCTGGAATGAGGCCTCCTGTCAATGAATTTAAATGAATGAGTTTTTGATAAGAACCTTTTTATGTATAGCAGAGTTGTGGGACATAAGAACTGGAAGACACTTGGATATCAGATAGTTTAGTATCCCTGCATTACAGAAGAGGCCCAGAGAAGCAAGCTGATTTGCCACAGATCACTTGAGTACTTCATGGCAGAGGTTGCCCCACAGGTGTCCCACTGCCCCATCAGAGCCCTCCTTTGTGCCCACAGTAGGGTCCCATGCAGCGATTCTGGCTCTGCCCTCAACAAGTCTGCTCACACCTCTCTGTGACCAGTGTTAGAAATTTAAACACAACTGTGATCACGCCTCCTCCCCCAGAAGAGAGGTACCTAAGAGCAGAAATGGCAGTTAGGAGGATGGGAAAGGGGAACTTTAGCAGGAAGACATGAGGGAACAAGGAAGGGTGTTTGAGAGGGAACAGAGGGCAGAGACTGACCAAGGACCGAAGGAGGTATTTTGAGCAGGCTGCCCAGTGCGGGAATCCTGAAAAGAGAGAGACTGGACAAGGATGGGAAATGGCTGGGAAGGAGGCGGTGAGAAGCAGCATGCTGTTCCTCGAGGTCACTGGTCTCGGTTTATACTGACTGAAGGAGGTAGTTTAGATCCTGGACTGAGTATCAGGGTCTGGGGCTTGAGGCCCTGGCTCTGCCACCAAGTCCGTGAGAACTCAGCAGGTCACCTCACCTCTTTGTGTGTCAGCTTCTGGGATCACTATATCATCCCCCAAATCCTTTTCCGCTCGAATCTATTATACAACTCTATGGAATTTCTAAGTGCTTTGACATCACGTGTGATTATAAGTAAAGTCAGCAGAATACCAACCACAGAAATCAGTTGTTGAGAATATGAAGAGTGAAGGAAACAGCACAACAGGAGGTGCTGAGGGCTGATGAAAGGAAGAGGTGAGGAGACTGTGTTCTGATCACAGCTCCACTACTCTGGGTGATCACTAAGGGATGTGTACATAATTTCAAAAACCTATGCTTTTTTTAAAAAAAAGATTTTATTTATTTATTTATTTGAGAGAGAGAGGGAGAACAGGAGCAGAGGAGGGGGAGTGGGTAGAAGGGGAGGGAAGGGGGAGGAGAGGGGAGTGGGAAGAGGGGCAGAGGGAGAAGCAGACTCCTCACTGAGCAGGGAGCCCGATGTGGGGCTCGATCCCAGGACCCTGGGATCATGACCTGAGCCGAAGGCAGATGCTTAACTGACTGAGCCACCCAGGTGCTCCCCAAAAACCTACACTTTTATAAGCATTTTAGGATGGTGGCTGTGGTAAGCAGAATAATGGCCCCCAAAGATGTCCATGTCCTAATCCCCTGTACCTTGAATAAGGGACTTGCAGATGTGATTAAATTAAGGATCTTGCAATAAAGAGATTATTCTGGATTATCTAGGTGGGCTCAATATAATCATTAGGGTCTTTATAAGGGAAAGAAGCAGGAAAGCCAGAGGAGATGTGATGATAGAAACAGGGGTCAGAGTCAGAGAGAGATTGGAAGATGCTGTGCTGTGTGCTCTGCAGATGGAGGAAGGGGCCACAAGCCAAGGAATGTCTGCAGCCTGTAGCATCTGGAAAAGGCAAGGAAGTGGGTTCTCCCCTAGAGCCTCTAGGAGGAAAGCAGCCCATTGATTTTAGGACTTCTGGCCTCCAGAATTATAAGAGAATCAGTTTGGGTTTTTTCACCATTAAGTTTCTGATAAATTGTTACCTAGCAGCAACAGGAAATTGCCACAGTGGCCAATTTAGGCCTCTGGAGTTACTCTGCAGAGGGTTCAGCACCAGTGGTTCTCAAGGCTGGCTACCATCAGAATAACCTCTAGGGGTGAGGCCAGAGTTTTGGGTAGTTCTAAAAGTGCTCCTGCTGACTTCCATGTGCAGCCTGAGTTGAGAACTACTGGCTGATATGGGCTAGGGATTTTGCTGGGTGAATGTGATTTTTCTAAGTAGGAGAGTAGGAGCTGCTTATAAGAAAATCTTTTTCTTTTTCTTTTCCTAATACTTCTCTCTCCCCTCTACCTTTCTGGAAGATAGAAAAAAAAAATAGTGTTTGAATTAGAAGAAGGTCAAAAGTGGGAGGGAAAACTATGAGCAAAAACAAAGTGGTTCTATAGAGTAGCTATCTAAGAACACCCGTTATGTCCTGCATTTTAAAAAATGCACAATTTTGCATCTTCCAGCCATCTTAAAATTCAAAAAGATGTAAAGAGATAGACCTCAGACCTTGAAGTCTGCACTCCCCTTTGTGGAAACAGGCTCACCTGGCACAAGCTATGATGCGCTTGTAATCCGAGTCGCCATAGCCTCTGTAGCTGGATGCTAGCACACACGACAAACAAGCAAACAGAAATGACAGTAAACCATTTTTAGCTGTTTTGCACCTGTTAGAACAGAATAATTAGTGAAAAGGTCTCCGAACACACTTAAAAATAATTTATGATTTGGAAGTTGACACTTCTAGTGATTTTAATGGAAATTCACGGCTACTGACAATACCAATAATTATAACAGTTCTCTGCTCTTAAAGAACTTATAATTTTTTTATTATGTTGTGTTAATCACCATACATTACATCATTCGTTTTTGATGTAGTGTTCCAGGATTCATTGTTTGCGTATAACACCCAGTGCTCCATTCAATATGTGCCCTCTTTAATACCCATCACCAGGCTAACCCATCCCCCTATCCCCCTCTCCTCTAGAACCCTCAGTTGGTTTCTTGGAGTCCGTAGTCTCTCATGGTTCATCTCCCCTTCTGATTCCCCCCCTTCATTCTTCCCCTCCTGCTATCTTCTTCTTCTTCTTCTTTTTAACATATAATGTAATATTTGTTTCAGAGGTACAGGTCTGTGATTCAACAGTCTTGCACAATTCACAGCACTCACCATAGCACATACCCTCCCCAATGTCTATCACCCAGCCACCCCATCCCTCCCACCCCCCACCACTCCAACAGACCCTCAGTTTGTTTCCTGAGATTAAGAATTCCTCATATCAGTGAGGTCATATGATACATGTCTTTCTCTGTTTGACTTATTTCACTCAGCATAATACCCTCTAGTTCCATCCATGTCGTTGCAAATGGCAAGATTTTATTCCTTTTGATGGCTGCATAATATTCCATTGTACATAAGTACCACATCTTCTTTATCCATTCATCTGTTGATGGACATCTGGGCTCTTTCCACAGTTTGGCTATTGTGGACATTGCTGCTGTAAACATCGGGGTGCACGTACCCTTTTGGATCCCTACATTTGTATCTTTGGGGTAAATACCCAGTAGTGCAATTGCTGGGTCATATGGTAACTCTATTTTCAACTTCTTGAGGAACCTCCATACTGTTTTCCAGAGTGGCCACACCAGCTTGCGTTCCCACCAACAGTGTAGGAGGGTTCCCCTTTCTCCGCATCCCCACCAATATCTGTCGTTTCCTGACTCGTTAATTTTAGCCATTCTGACTGGTATGAGGTGGTATCTCATTGAGGTTTTGATTTGGATTTCCCTGATGCCGAGTGATGTGGAGCACTTTTTCATGTGTCTGTTGGCCATTTGGATGTCTTCTTTGGAAAAATGGCTGTTCATGTCTTCTGCCCATTTCTTGATTGGATCCTTTGTTCTTTGGGTGTTGAGTTTGATAAGTTCTTTATAGATTTTGGATACTAGCCCTTTATCTGATATGTCATTTGCAAATATCTTCTCCCATTCTGTCGGTTGTCTTTTGGTTTTGTTGACTGTTTCTTTTGCTGTGCAAAAGCTTTTTATCTTGATGAAGTCCCAATAGTTCATTTTTGCCCTTGCTTCCCTTGCCTTTGGCAATGTTTCTAGGAAGAAGTTGCTGCGGCTGAGGTCGAAGAGGTTGCTGCCTGTGTTCTCCTTTAGGATTTTGATGGACTCCTGTCTCACATTGAGGTCTTTCAACCATTTTGAGTCTATATTTGTGTGTGGTGTAAGGAAATGGTCCAGTTTCATTCTTCTGCATGTGGCTATCCCATTTTCCCAACACCATTTGTTGAAGAGACTGTCTTTTTTCCATTGGACATTCTTTCCTGCTTTGTCGAAGATTAGTTGACCGTAGAGTTGAGGGTCCATTTCTGAGCTGTCTATTCTGTTCCATTAATCTATGTGTCTGTTTTTGTGCCAGTACCGTACTGTCTTGATGATGAAAGCTTTGTAATAGAGCTTGAAGTCCGGGATTGTGATGCCGCCAGCTTTGCTTTTCTTTTTCAACATTCCTCTGGCTATTCGGGGTCTTTTCTGGTTCCATACAAATTTTAGGATTATTTGTTCCATTTCTTTGAAAAAAGTGGATGGTATTTTGATGGGGATTGCATTGAATGTGTAGATTGCTCTAGGTAGCACTGACATCGTCACAGTATTTGTTCTTCCAATCCATGAGCATGGAACGTTTTTCCATTTCTTTGTGTCTTCCTCAATTTCTTTCATGAGTATTTTGTAGTTTTCTGTGTACAGATTCTTTGCCTCTTTGGTTAGATTTATTCCTAGGTATCTTATGGTTTTGGGTACAGTTGTAAATGGGATCGACTCCTTAATTTCTCTTTCTTCTGTCTTGTTGTTGGTGTATAGGAATGCCACTGATTTCTGTGCATTGATTTTATATCCTGCCACTTTACTGAATTCCTGTATGAGCTTATAATTTAAGGAAGGAGTTATTTAAGGTAACATGTTTGGGGAAGGTTGCAGGGAGAAGGAGCTGATGCCTGGATTCACTGGTAGCGAGAAAGTTGCCTGTAGGGATAGGTCTTTGAGCCACAATGGAAGCTCCCAGGGCAGAAGAGAGCATATGCCCTGACCCCAGGGCCATGGTTATAGGAGGACTACAGTACGCAACGGGACTTGCTTTTGAAGTGGAGGGGAGAACCAACCCACCAGAAGAGGGAGGTGAAGTCCCCAGGTGAAAAAAGAAGGTACAAAATTACAGTGTAAATCATGCTGTTTTACCTTCTACGTCTTGGGTTTCAATTTTCAAATGAAAGCTGCAAATTTCCTCAGAGGTGCTGGTTTTTTGAACCACAGTTGTTACCTACATTGAGATGAGTGAACAAAAATATTCTATTTAAAATAGGATAGTGGGAAAGGCATTATGGCAGTACTGTTGCTGCAAATGGGATGCTTGAAGTATCATTTCCATAATCCAGTGCAAATTGGGTGAAATGAAGACTCATTTCACAATAGCTGGACTTTCAGCAAACCCCACAATTTGAAACATGGCTGAGAAGCCCAAGTAGGGGAAAAAAATGACATCTAGCCAGGCAGAACCTTGCCAAATCCCATGCAGTTAAATCTGAGCACCTCACTGTAGGAAAGTTCCTAAGCCTCTCACCCTTGAACCTGTACACTCTAATTTTATGCATAACACTACAAGGCTAGGATATATGGTTTTCTCCTAGCTCCCACACCACCGTGGTAAACAACAAATTATAGGTGTGCATGGAAGGGCACGGGTGCTACCAGAGGTAGGTATATTGAGAGCAACTAGAAGTGACAGAGAAGTGGACAATCCATCTCCCCACCAACCCAACCATGCAATATTATGAAGTCTCTGAAGAAATAAATGTGCTAAAGATAAGAGCATAATTAAAATCATCAGTAGAATGTTAAATTATGCTTAGAATATATAATTTATCTTATGTTAGCCACTTGGCAGTCGCAAGTTTTTCTAAGCTGTCTATGTATGTGCATGCAGTCTATGGCTAAAATAAAAGAAACTTAAGCCCATATGTTTATACATCAATCTGCAATGATGCTGGATAAATGAGGTGTGACTATGTTATGAACCATAGAAAACATGGATATATAAATGTGTGTATCCACACACATGCATCATATGTATATATACATATAGAACCATAAAATTATGTATCTGTAAGTATAATTATATGTATAAAAGACTATATGCATACAAGGATTAACATAACCATTTGCAAAAAGCAATTGTGAGGACAGCTACCAAGATAGCTAAAAAGAATTAAATAAATGAATCCTACTTTAGTCATGGTTACCCAAGCCCAGATTTCTGTAACTTTGTGGCAAAGTCCCTAACTTTCTTTTATGTTCCTTAGTACAAGCGGACACATCATTGAAATTGGCTTTCAGTGAAATACTTACATGCACTGTGGCCAAGCCATTGCTGTATCCAGTACTGACCACGAGGTCATCGTTGAGAGGCACCTGGAAAGGGGATAAGAAACCATGCTTTCTTTTCTTATTCAATAGGGAGGGAGGACAGAACAATGAAAAGGGTGGGCAGATACCTGCCAGCTTCCTCTCTCAGAGCTTTTGTGAGATTAAATGTGTAAGACAGTGAAAATCCTGTGCACACAGACACGAAAAGTGCTGGAAATTCCACTTTCCCTTCTACATGTAAATAAGATGTCTGAGATCTCCTGAGTAAGCCAGAGAAACCAACATATCAGAAGTCATTTTTGGTTACATCTTCATTTATACATGGTTATGATAAAACTGGATCTTCATCTCCTTTTGCCAACTGAGTAAATTCCTTTCAGTGCCTCATGATGGCTTGTCTCCTCCACATCCCACTGGTCTCTGTTTACCAAAACCCTTGGCACCCCACCCAAACCCCTAGCACCTCATTTAAGCCTGCCAAATCCTTAGGTGCTGATGGTCTTTTCCCCATCCTTCTAAGAGGAGAGTGAAGGTATGAACTGGGTTAAGGAATTCTCCTCTCCAGAAGAACTCTATTATACAAATGTCCCCTGATTTGTGGAAAGCATGGGAGAGATCATTTTGTGCAAGAGGCCGGAAGAGTTGGTTCTTTGCTCTCTCCAAGTCTGCAGCCTGCCCTTCCCTTACTTAGCACACTAGAGCAAAAGGGGTTTGGTGTGCATGAAAAGTCATCAGCCCTTCCTCTAAATTTTAGAAAATGTACGTAAAAAGGCCAACTTTCTTGTTCTCCCTGATGGAATATAGCAGCATTGATTGAAAAGCCAGCACATCAAGATGCTGCATGAGGAATGGGTTCTATGAACACAAGTGACCTGTAAGTTTGGGAAATGAACACTGTTGCCATGTCCCCATGCCCCTCCATTGCCCATTCTTCCCCAGAGTCACCACACTTAGTCACATACGTATTAAAGATGGGCTATCCTCTATGAAAGAACTTGTTTAACTTCATTTAAGCTACAGTTTCCCACACTTACTTGACCACCAAACCTTTTCTATGTAACACATTTCAGGAAACGCTGACATAGAGAATTCCAAACTCGATACTACTAGCCTGGGTTTTATACAAAGACAGTATCATGGGCTGAGGTTTAAGTTATTTAGAAATGGCAAGGGGCCCCTTACAGCATTACCCCTGCAGAGAAGAAGTAACTCCAGCTATCTCCAGTGGGCCTACCGTGCTGTTCAGGTCAGGAGCTCCTCATGAGAGCTTAGACCATGGGTGCAGAAGGTGAATCTCTAGTGAAGTCTACAGGCTCCCCGAGAAAGCAGACACATTACCAACCCAGGGGCCCCAAGTACACGTGCCTGCAGAAGCCTAAGCACAACGTACGGACCAAGTGCCCACACGCGTCTCACGTGACTGTGGGAATTGGGACAGACTGAAGAATGCTTGCTGCTGCCAGATCCTACGGTTTTTCAAAGGAGTCTGGAAACAGATTTCTCTTTGAAGTCTGTGGATTTTTAAGTGTTGGAATATGTCTGTATCTCTATCTATATATCCATACCTGTTTTGTTGTTTTTTTTTTTTACTATGGGCCAATAGTTTGTGATTTTTTGCATTACATTTTATTTCTCACGCCTATTTACTTTTCCCAAACATGAATTTGTAGAGGATGCAAGACAGTTAAAAACTATTTCCAGTTATTTGTATATTTAAATATGACCTAAAAGCATCTAAAAATGTGGTAATTAGAAAAATGTGTCTTAGCAGCTGTTTACTGGCAGCTACTCTAATTGACACAGAAATTAGCTTTTCTAACGTTTCTTTTCTTTTCTGTTTCTCTTCTTTGGGAAATTTTCATAGGCCATCAAGGTTTTCATAAAAAAAAAAAAAAAATCCAGGGGAGACTGGGTGGCTCAGTTGGCTAAGCATCCGACTTTTGATCTCAGCTCAGGTTTTGATCTCAGGGTCATGAGTTCAAACCCCACATTGGGCTCCACACTGGGCATGGAGCCCACTTAAAAAAAAAAAAATCCAGCAGGGTACAGGGGGTAAGCTGTTGGAGGACCTAAAAGCCAATTCCAGCTAGGCCACAGTTTGTATGTATGACAGGACCAGGTGGAACCATTGGTGGATGCCCAAATGTGTTTTCTCTCACTCTACCACTATACTTTTTTGCATACTGTTCTCTCTCTCTGGAATCTTCTTCCCTTTTCTTCACCTGACTAGGTCATTCTGATTCTTCCAGATTCAACCTGCGCACGTGGATGCATTTGACAAATTCCTACCTCTCACCTTGGGTCAGGAGGCCCTGCTCTGTCCTTTCATGTCCCTGTCAAGGCTCTTATTTTTCACTGTCTGTTAAAACAACTGTCTCCCCGAACACACAGTTTCTTCATATACTTTGCTTTTGAATCCCCAGTGTCCAGGACATAGCAGGTACCCCTGCCCAGGACATAGCAGGTACTCTTAGTGTATTTTTTAGTAGTAAATAGATATATTTGTAAAATAAGAGTGAAACACATGATTTCAAAGGTCCCATCCAGTTATAAAATATTATCAAAAGTCCTTCATTTACCTCTATTGGCCTCCCAAGGAAATTCTTCTCTGTCATCTTATAATGGTAGAAGTCACCTTTATGCTTATAAGAAACATTGATATCCATGTTCAAGTGGAGTTGTTTAATCACGAGTGAATATTCTGTCAGGGCCTCGATGGCATTAATTGTATCCTATCAACAATCAGCAAGGCACAAAAATAGATTTAGCTCATTTATATATTCCCTGTGTTTACAAATACCCTTTTTTATGAGAGGATGGGGATGCAGTCTGAAACTCCAGCTGAGTGAGGGAAATTGGTGAAGGGCCCCCAGGTGGAGATGAGAGGAAGGTCTCTTCCTCCCCAGCAAGGATGCTGCTGTTGGCAGGAAGAGGAAGGAAGTGTGGCCTCAGGGCCGGTGCTCCATGCATCCCGAGTGCGTGACCATAGGCAGGTCACTCTACAGAATGCCTCCAACTCCTTGCATGACTCTCTCCTTTTTATCCTAAGTCTCACTTCAAATAACTCCACAGTGAGGCCATCAATAAGCTCTCCCTCCCCCTAATTCTGTTTTAATTTTCTCCTTCTGTCCACTGTAATGTAAGATTTCTGGAGGCAAGTCTTTCTTGGCATCCATTACATTTTGTAGGTACACATGGTAGCTGTTGAACAAGTATTTGTTGAAGGAATAAATTGATGAACTTTATTTTTCTAGGAATAAATGGATGAACTTTATTTTTCTAGGTCTCATCTTCCTCATCTATAAAATTGGTAAGTATGACTAGCTCAGAGATGTCAAATATGTGGCTACCCCGTCTGCCTGTGTCCATGGCGTGCTCATCAATGGGACACTCTTCCTTGCTAAGCCTACACCCGTCTCCAAGATGAAACCCATTTGCCTCCCCAGATTAGATAATCTCTGAAGTAATCTCGACGGACCCCTCTAACTCTAAATTTTGTCATCATCCAAACATCCAAGGAACAGAGAAGATGCCAATATTTGAGCTAAACTTTGAATGCAGATGTATATTCCTCAACTAAAATAGTTCTAACATAGAATGAGTTTACATTGGTAGCTAGATAAACTATAACAACCAGTATTTGTCTCACTTTTTATTTATTTTGGGGGGAGGGAATATCAGTACTTTTGTCCACATGGTTATTACGTAGGATGTCATGGAATTGCTGATAGCCTTGCTAGCCCTTCATGATCATTAAGAATCATAAAGGAAGTACTGGATTTAGAGTTAGGAGATGTGAGTTTTGACTTTGGCTCTGCCACTAACTCCATGAATGAACCTCCCGGGACTGACTTCCTTCTTTAAGAAGGCTATCAATGCAGATAATCTCTAAGGGTCCTTTGATTCTAGTCATTGACTCCTATCTATGGTATGCTCATTTGGTGGACAAAACCATGGAGGTCAGAATGAGTGTGGACCGTGTAGTGGCGGGGGGCGGCGGGGAGAGGACAAATTTCATGAGGATAAAACAAGACAAAGAAATGTTACCTGGGTTGAATAGAAGCCACCTCCATACCTCTGCTCTTCAGATAGCCATTTGATGACTGGGTTAACATAATTTATGTCTTTCAAGCTCAGACTGGTGAGCAAAGCATAGGCAGTGGTTTCTACCATATGTGCTGTACCAGAGTTAGGGGCAGATCTGTCTTGCTGTTGAAGATCGTCTTTCCAAAAACGATAAATGACTGGGTCACCTGAACATCAACAAATCACATTCATTAATATAACTTAAAAATTTGAATCTGACATAATTCTAGGAGGTTTCTAGAAGTTTCTTCTGGTAGTGGCCTTTTGAGGTCTAGAAGTTTCTTACTCGTTTGTAAGAAGAACTTCCTCAAGGGGACCAATACAAAATAAGATCCCTTAATACAGTGCTGTTTGTCTTGACTTGAAAGGGTCATCTCATAGAGTCCATGTGTACTTGGGAAGAGCAGTATAGCAGAGTGAGAAGTGCAATAAACTGGTAACTAGTACACCCAGGTTCTGCTCTCTACTCCACTAGGAACTGACCATGTCAATTTGGATAAATTCTTTTAGTCCTGTGGGCCTAATTTTCTAAAACCTAAAGTGTATGTAGTACTTTTTTCCTTGCAGTGAAACTCAGATGAGATACTAAATGTAACTTTTAATCCACCAGAAAGCACCATACACAGAGAAAGGCTTACCGTTATTATCAGCACTATGAGATAAATTGGAGAACTTTTCTCCCTAACAGAAAAAAAAAAACTATGTCCTAGAAATTATGAGATCATGCTCAAAGCCTTAGTTCAGTCTTTTATGATCTCTTCTCAATGTAAAGCACTAAAGATAATTTCATATATGCAATACTTTTCATAAACTAGGTTCTAAATTATATTTGTTATTGCTCTAGTAATTTAAACTTGTCACTTTACATCCTTTTTTAAATAGAGTATCTTTAAAAAAAACAGTAAGGTGTACTTGGAAATCATTTTGGAAGATTAGTCAAGATCTTAATGTATCTGTTTACAATTCATAATTATGTTATTTGCATGACTTTGGACAATGTTTCTCCTCCCTCTCAGAAATTCAGATTTGCTACATTTAGAATGAAAAATTTGGTTTTTGAAGATACTTGCAGCTCAAACATTATCTGAATCATTAAGACCTCTTCTTAAATTCTATGATTTTATGATCCCCATCTTCTAAGACCCAAGACACTTCTTTTGCGTTATTTTAAAAGCACCGTACAAGTGGTTTTGAGGTTGTCATTTTTATTTTATTTTATTTTTTTTAAGATTCAGTCATTTTTAAATGATGACAGAAATCAAATCTTATGGATAGTGGTACACTTCATGTTACATTATTATTAAGCTTTTAGAAAACCTCAGCCAGGAGAGGGCTCAGAAGTGTCCAACCATGCCCGTGCTGGTTTAGGAACACGTGGTAATTAACACAACATAAAAAAAAAAAAAAAAAAAGGAACACTGGCCAGTGATCACGGCTATCCTCTTTCTATTTCTTTACTCCTGACCCATAGGAAGTGGTATCTTTATTTTTCAAAATGAAATACCCATATAGCCAACCCAATACAGGATAAGCCAGAGGGTAAAGTGCAATAAACTGGCAATGAGTACACCTCTCTCTGCTAAAAATCCTCCAATACCTTCCCTTTTCACTTGAAGTGGAAGTTAAAGGTTTAGGCTTCCCCTGGCCCCCACAGCACCTGGATATGAATGAGACACAGGCACCTCTTGGTCTGGGCAGAGGCAGACCCAATCCAGGGTGCCTGGCTAGGGGAATTCACAGGCTGGATTTCAGCCTCAGTTCACTGGCCGGGTTGGGAGCTGTGCACATTGCACAACTGTATACAGGAGTCTTGCGGAGCTCCTGTGATGACCTCCAAGGCTGTATATGACCCTCCCTCCCTCCCTCACCCTCTCCTTCCCTGGCCTCCCCATCATCTCACTCCTCTCCAGCCACACTGGCCTCCTTGCCATTCTTGGAACTCCAGGCACCCTCCTGCCTCAGGCATATGCACACACTGCTTCTCCACCAGGAACATCCTTCAGATAGCCACAGCTTGCTTCCTCACCTTCTTCAGGTCTTGATTCAAGTACTAGCTTCTCAGGGAGGCTTATATTACAACCTCCTCCTTCTCCCTGTCTCCCTCCCTTGCTTCATTTTTCTTCATATCAGTCATCGCCAACCTAGTCACTGTATGGAATATTTTATTTATCATGTTTGTGTCTCCATAACTGGAATGTAAGTTCTACGAGGACCTGGATTTTTTTTTTCTTTTGGTGTGTTGCTTTATCTCTAGAACCTGTAGCAGTGTCTGGTATGTAGGAGGTACTCAGTGAATAACAGCACTGACTATATTGTATTATGATGATTTGTTCCTTTAGGGCAGGCATTGTGTCTTACTCAACTTTGCATGCCCTAACCTCCTTCCCAGAATTAGCAGACTTTATATGCTTAGTAAACACTTGCCGAATAAATGTACGAAACAAGTCATACCTTTAACCAAAGCCTTTTTCTTCAGGGCTGAGACAATTGAATGAAACTGTGGGTGACTTCTATCTCCCAGGGAAAGAGCATAAGCAGAAATGGCCAGTGTAAAGGTGCTCTGGGCTGAGAGGGTATTTTCAAGCAGAAAGGTGTCAGCTTTAGTGAGAGCCATGCTGATTTTCTGGAAACAAGAGCAAAAGATATCTAGGTTTGTCAAGACTCAACCTATCAACCGATGAGAACTACCCCGGGGTGGCACCATCCTGGGGCAGGCAAGATGAAGCGTAGAGAGAAATGACCTAATGGAAGTGGATGGGGTCTCCCTGAAGCAAATCCCTCTGGGAGAAGGAGCAGAGTACAATCTCAGAAGGGAAAATGTGCTTGTCCAAACTGGGTCAAGCTTTTTGCCCCTCAGTTCTCATCTGTTGAGGTTTTTCCCTTTAGTTTCTGTTTCCCATATCAGATGTAGTCTCTGGGAAGAAGAAGCATAGACACAGCTTTCATCACGTCCCCCCCTCAGCATAGCTGGGACAGACTCACATTTTCAAAATGAATTTTACTAAATAAAACCATAAATAGCAGGAAAAGAACCAAGCTGCCGGAGCGCTTTTTGATCCTAAGAATTCCTGGGAAAATTGTCTCTATTACTTTGTCCTGAGACAACTGAAGTATTTATTTTGGATAAGTGCATGAGGACAAAGTCTGGTGCACTGCTGCGGTCAACCCGCCCAGCTCCTTCTCTCCCGGCTCCACTGTCTCTTGCTCATGTACCACTAGGTGTCAACTGGTCCTCTAGGGCCCTGGGAACTTGTCCCTTGTTGATTATTTTGTCTTGTTAAGTATAAATAACAATTCTCTTGAAACAAACTAAAAAAGGTATTTTGTTTTGTGGTTGAAGTCCTGCAAACCCCCGTGGGTTTTTCCATGTCTCTTCTGTAGGCTGGTTTGAAGGACATGTCTAATTGACTTCTGATTTGTAGGCAGGCGTGTTTGACCTCAGTGTGGGGAAGTGTCTCTTCCCAGATCAGGGAAGCATCCCTGCTACCCCTTGGAGTCTACCACGTTGACTCGCTCAGGTGAATCTTCTCCTTACTCCCCTCAGCCTCCAAGCAAGTGAAACGGCACAGCCCAAAGAGGCAAACATGCTATCGTGTTCTTAGTAGTTCCATGATATAAAATGCCTCCACTGTAGGCTAACAGTCACATACACATCGTAACATCACCAGAGACACTGGAAGGAAGCTAGGGACACCACGTCATTTTCTCCTCAGTCACAACTTACTGGTTCTGTCAGCTCCACAGTTTAGTAGCCTGTGACACTGGACGATTAAACCTGCCTTACCCACAGGTCTCAGTTTTTGCAACTGTCAACAAGTAGGTTGGACCAGAGCATCTCTAATATCTATCATAATTCTGAAATCTTTTGATTTGGGAGCTAAATTTATTTTCAAGGCGGCCCCTCCCACTAAATGGTACAGAAACAGATGAGCAGTGTTAGAGGAAGGAAACTCTTACTTACCACTGTGGGGCATATATCAAAAGCCTTTCTAATTCCAATCACTGTAAAGGCTGTAAGATATAAGACATTCTCTTGGGCTTCAATAGGCAAGGTACCCTAAAAATAAGCAATGTTTTAAAAGGAGGGTGAAATGGTGTCCTTAAAGTGAAATGACCTGTTTCTTATCTCCTCCTCTCCCTTCATGCATTCCAGTTGGACTGCTTGCCATTTCTCAGTAAGATCTGGGTCTTCCTCACTTGCATACCTTCCATGCCTTTCTCTCCCTCACCTCCCCACCCTGAAGTTCCACTTCATACCCCTTCACCACAGATTCTCGCCCTCCTTCAAGACGCTGTTAAAATACCACCTCCTCTCTGAAGCACTATTCAGACTCTGTTCTCCCGTATTATTTCCTCTTAGGGCACTCACATACCAATGCAATGCTTATATGATCTTCCTAAGTGTCCTCTATTTACCTCTCCAGCTTTATTTCATGCCACTCACCCCCTAGCTCTCTTGGCCCCAGTTATTTGCATGAACCACCCTCTCTCTCCACTTCAAAAGGCCAGGCACGCTCTTTGCCATCACTTGGAACACTCTTCCTGCCTTCCTCTTACCTAACTCCCAGGATCCTGGACAACTCATTTTTTTCAGTTCCCCCATACTAGGTTAGATCCCCCACTTTTGATGAAATTATATTTCCCTTTTCTTAACATGTATCGCACACTTGAAATTACTTACTGACATCTGACTTCTCTGCTACATCATAAGCTCTATGGCCTCAGTGACCACACTTGTTTTGTTCACTCTTGTGTCTCTACCATGTAGCACTTAGTACACATTCAGTAAGTATTTCTTGTATACGTAAATGAACACATACAATTATATGTAGATTAGAGTTGGTAGTATGTATAGCCCACTTTCCCTACCAGTGTGAGCTTTGTGGTAGTCCATCCTTCCCACACTTCCTCCCTGATTGTGCTCAAAATAGACCCTTGCATGTATTAGGTGCTCAGTGAATGGTTGTTGAATAAATACAGACAGATGGATGGATGGATGGATATGTGGGCATCTTAAGAAAAAAAAATGTTGTAGTATTTTATTCTTCAAATAGCACCTGGATAATGTCAGTTGCCCTCTGTTTCTTGTGGGAGTCCTAATCTGCTATTGGTGCAGCAGAGGACCATATGAGTTCCCTGTTACCCAGGGAGCCATTTATGCCTGATATCTTGCCAGAAAGGGATTGGATTAGGGCAGGCAAAAAACCAAAAAAACAAACAAAGAAACAAAAAACACTGTTCCATTTTAAAGAAACATTCTAAGGAGTAGAAGGGAGTAGGAGATACTGTAATGGTGTCTTGGAGAGATACTATAATCCCTTTGTAATTCAAGTTTATAAATAGATTCTAATCTCAAGCAACACTTCGGTGTACAGTTTAATAAAACTGACCCCAATCTCTTTTACTGACAGGATATAAATAGGGTCCCATCTTTCATGACAACACCTTGCAGCCTTGACCTGTAAGAAGTCTCTGAATTTCAGGTATGGCATCTATACCAAGGGTATGTGGACAGATGATACATTTTACCTGTTCTGAGATCTGTAGCACTTACAGCCTGTGGACCACTGGTGCCTGTTACACAAGAGATGTCAAAGGCATCACTCGTCTGACCTATACTGAATTGTGTGAAGAGCAGTGCAAGAAGAACTTTCATATTCTTTGCCTGTACACAACAGGACTTTCTTAAAGGGATACATATATTTTCTTCTCTTCAAACTTCTAAAATAGGATGAGAACAAAACTCAGACTTGTAAATAAAACTGTTGCTAATCTATATATTTGGTTTCCTTACCTGTAATTTTACTGGTTGATAATGGGAGTTTTCCTTGAAAGATCCATTTTCTAGTTGACTATTCTCCACCAGCCACAATAAAGCATTACAAATTGAATTTTGGTTCTGATTTATGTATTTATTTACTTGTCCAAGTACTCTTAAAACAAAAGCTGTTAACCTTTAAGACAAAATCAAATAATTAATATTTAGATGTTCAATCCCTTTGGCTTTCAATTTATGTGTGTTAATAGGATATTTATTCTTTAAAAGAAAATAATATTTTAAATCATACAATTCAAAGTATGTTGTCACCATTTTACAAAGGGAGAGAAGATTTTAGGAAGATCTCCAAAAACGTTTAGTCAACAAATGTGAACAACACATATTTTGTGATTGCAGGATTGCTAACAAGCACACAAACTAAAAACTGATGCCTGATGATTAAAAACAAAATTACTCTAAAGTTAAAGACAATAGTGGTGAAGCAAATAGTTTTGAGTCAGGGCACTGATATATGAACACGAGACCTGGAAGAGTAAAATCTTAAAATTCTAGATTGTAAAATGTGCACAAGCTGTCTAATCTAAAGTCTTGTCTGAGGCCTGAATATCCTTCCCCGACATTCACCAGAGTGTTTACCTCACTTCCTCTTGAGCCAGGCCATTGATGTAGAACTTACTACCTCACAAGGAAGCTTTAACTATCATGATTATGGAGGCTTTCTTGTTTTTGTTTTTTGCTTTTTGAAGCAATTTCAGTCTCTACTAATATCTCTCAAAGAATATCCAAGAGTATCTAATTCATAACCCCACAATGTCTCTTAGCCGCCCCCGCCCCCACCCCCACTCCCATTCCCGCACTCTCTGAGTACCCAGAGCTACCCACTCTTCAGCCCCTCATTTCTGAGAGTAAGACCACTTGACTCTCTCTCTCACTTAAAATATTTTATTTTCATTTTTCTTTCTAAAATGAACGATATGTTGGGGCACCTGGGTGGCTCAGTCAGTTAAGCGTCTGCCTTCGGCTCAGGTCATGATCCTAGGGTCCTGGGATTGAGACCCACATCAGGCTTCCAGCTCAGTGGAGAGCCTGCTTCTCCCTTTCTTTCTGCCCCTCCCCCTGCTTGTGCTTGCTCGCGTGCTCTTTCTCAAATAAATAAATAAAATCTTTAAAAATAAAATAAAATAAGTGATATATTATTTTTTGTACTTTTTCTTTGTACCTTCCTTGTATTTCTCAAAAAAAAATATTTTGAAAGTATTCAGGTACTGGCCATTTTCTTCTGTGTATGTTTCTCTCAAGGAACTTGTGGAGTTGGGTTCTAGGACAGTATCCAAATATTTCTGTATTTCTGGCTGAACACCATCCACTCAGTCTCGCCCAGAATTCTCAAGAGGCCCTAGGTGTTTACTGAGAGGCTACTGCATCTTCTTGGGGAGAGGGGGCATTTCGTCCTCTAAGCATTTAGTCCCCAGCTGTTGCCGTGCTGGTTTCGAACCCCTACCCCTCGCATCCTGGTTGGTATCCTCCGGTAGGCATGCTCCAGGGGTCTACATGTCTTTTAAAATGTGCCGCCCACACATGGTTAGACCCACTTCTAAGGTACAATCTGTGGACTTGATAAGTGATTGGATATAGAGCCAAAAGGAAAGGGATGATTCAAACTTGTACAGAGTATTGCTGCCTACAGACTAAGAAAACCCAAACAAAACAAAACAAAAGACTGAATTTGGCATGAATTATGTTTGAAGGGCCTCTGGCTCCCAGATCTCTAGAAATGTGGATTTGGAGCTTAGGAAAGAAGTTAGGCCTTGAGACATCAATTAGGGATTCATCTGTGTAGAAATTATGGAAATCATGGGCAAAGATGAGATTGCACAAGGAGAGACTACAGAAAATAAGAGGGTCAAAGATGAAATCCTGGGGACTCTCAATAGTTACAGGGCATAATCTAAAAGTCAATTATTGGCTCCGTAGCTCAGGGGTTAGAGCACTGGTCTCGTAAAAGTCAATTATTCCAGATTGTAAGATCCTTAAAAGTGTTTCATATAGTAAAATTTATAAAGCACTTGGAACACTATGTTTTCATTGAGTATTTTGTCAGTGCATGATAGCATTTTTTTTGAAAACAGATTGCCATGTGGACTTTCAGTTAATTCAGACAGTCTCGCCCTCAAAGCATCAAAAATAAGGAAGTTATTATGCTTCACTGAGTAAGTCCTTACTGAGCACCTGCTATGTGTCAGGTATATACCAGACACTAGGAATACTTGGGAGTGCCCACGTGGAGCTCACATTCTAGTGGCAAGACAGATAATAAGTGAGATAAGTAAGAATGTTAATGATAAATTTTAAGGAGAAAGGGAAAGTTGGGGAGCAGGATATGAAACGTCGGGATGGGAATGGGATGCAATTTTAGACAGAATGATTAGTAGAGGCCTCATTTAGAAGGTGACTTTTGGTAAAGACCTGAGGGAGGTAAGGGAACTAGCCACTGATACCTGAAGAGCATTTCGGACAGAGGGAACATGAGTGCAAAGGCCCTCAAGTGGAAGCATGCCCGGTATGTTCAAGGAACATTGAAGAGGTCAGTAGGGCTTGAGTGGAAGGAAAGAGAATAGTAGGGGATGCAGTTGAGGTGAGATGAAGCCAGACCATGAAGGGCCTTATAGTTCACAATAAGTTTGGTTTTTACCCTGGGTAAGATGGGAAGCTCCCAAATGGTTCTGAGTGACGTGACCTAACTTATGTTTTAACAGGGTCACTCCAGCTGCTATGTTCAGTATAGACAAAGAGGGGGAAGGGCTGAAGATGAAAGAGCAGAGGAGGCTAGTACAATAATCCAGATAAGACATGGGAGTGGCTTGGGCCAGGATGGCATGGTGGGGTTGGTAAGAAGTAGTCAAGTTTAGGACACATTTTGAAGGTACAGCCAGAAGTATTTGCTAGGTCTGATGTGACTTGTAAGAGAAAGAGGGCAATGAAGGATAACTAGACTTTTATCCTGAGCAACTGGATGAATGGAATTTCCATTAAGATTCCTTAATTAATCAACTATTTTATGAAAATGCAAATCAAACCTTCTACTTACCAGGTGCTAGCACTTCCACCCTTCCACATGCTGTAAGAATAGTCAACATTTCTGTAGGACATGATGCTCACCAACCCTAAGAGGCACCAGAAAAAGAACATAGTGCTTCACTGACCTTCATTTCTACACAAAGAGTGCTTTATTAGCTCCTGGGAATGGTAAACTTCCTTTGGTGTTGGGCAGCAAGCATGTGCTCTGTGGCCAGCGTTACACTTCTCAAAAGAAGTATATGAATCATGAATCACTTGAATTGGGAATTATCAAGTAGAACATTCTGAGCTCATTCAAGAGGGAAGGAAGTGCTCTGTAGGGGTTGGAATGCAGGTGTCTTGTCTCTCATCCAGGCATTTTGGTAAGTTAAGCCAAAATGCTACAGAAAATAGTATTTATTTATATAGTTGTGTCTATCTCACAATTTTCTTTTTGCAGAAATGCTTTTACAATTACGCTTTTGTATAATTTATAAGAACTTAAATATTAGTTTAACTGCACCATTAGTTTAAAAATCACAACACTTTTAGGTACAATATGTAAAATAGATTTTCTTTTACCTTCTTTTAGTTTTTTCTTCAGGTTCTGTTTTTCAGTTAATGAATTAGTAGAAAAAATGTTCCAATTATTTCCTGCTTCCAGGTAGTGAAAAACATAGAATACTGGGACAATGCTCATCAGTTCTGCCTCTGCATTCCCCTTGGGGAGGTGGGTAAGAATGTCAATGCCTTTCTGACTCAGAACTGCATACATGACCTCACCTATAAGCAGTCCTGTAACAAACAAACAAAAAAATCAAGGTAGACACAATCAATTTCTATCAACTTCTGAGTAATAGTATATTTTAAATAGAGAGAAGAGCAACTGTCCCTGTTCTTTCCTCTTTTTTTTTTTTTTCGAGAGAGAAAGCAAGAGCGAGCATAGGGGCAGTGAGGAGAAGGGGCAGAGGGAGAGTAAGAAAGAGAATCTTAACAGGTTCCACACCCAGTGCAGAGCCTGACTCAGGGCTCGATCTCACGACCCCGAGATCATGACCTGAGCCGAAATCAAGAGTTGGACACTTAACCAACTGAGCCACCCAGGCACACCCTTGTTCTTTTCTTTTTATCTAGGCAGTTGAATTACTTCTTAGCTGGGGAGAGACAAAAAAGATCTAGTTAGGAATATGGGTTTAAAAGAAACACCAAGAAAAGGCTTAAAAATGTCACTGGAATATTGTGGTAAGATGGCATAATGTAGCAGGCAGATTAATGCATAGAGGACATGGCAAATTCGTTGTCGTTCAATCTGACAGCTTTAGACATCATAAACCCTATTAATCAATCACTCCCACAAAGCAAAGCAAAAAGCCTGGGCTGTGAGTGTTCTGGGAGTGCTGTGGGGGCTCTGTCTAAAACTCACCGTGCGATACTGGGCAAACCAATTTTCACATACCCAACACCAGGATTGCACATGATTTAAAAAGTTTCTCCCAGTACTAACATTCTGTGAGTCCAGGGCTTTAACTGAGACAAAATGTAGTCAGGACATTCTATTGTTTTGGTGATTTATTACTGAATTATAAAGGTTGGAGACCAGAGGAAACCCACCAAAGCTGCCACTTCTGCAAATGTACCAGAGGGGAGAGAACCCCTCTGGGACTGATATTTCAGCAGAGCAGTGCAACTCTGGTGGGTAATAAAGCCTCTGGAGCAAGAGTGGTCACTAAGATCATGGAAAGTTTTAGAGAAGTCTTTGCGTCAATGATAGCCCCCATCCTTCATCATGGGAGAATGAATCTCCATTTAAATCAGGCCAATGGAAGAAAACAGTGAGAAAAGCGGTTGGGGATTTGAAGGTGGAAGAAGGAGCAGGGTTCTCCCAGAGGTGGATTTGTATATGCTACTGAGTAGAGAAGAGGAAAAACAGAATAATCATGAGGATATTTGATTGCTGTTTGAAGCATAAAGTGAAATGAAAAATAAAAATGGCATTTGTCACCTTACCTTTTACACTCACAATCCTTTTGACTTTTGTTTTGGGGACCAAATCTAATGGTACCCTGTATGGGAACTCCTTTCGTCTACTAATGACACCTGAAATTTAAAAAAATTATTAGATTTACACAGAATTCTTTTTTAAAATTTAAATTCTACTAATTAACATATATTGTTATTATTAGTTTCAGAGGTAGAGGTCAGTGATTCATCAGTCTTATATAAAACCCAGTGCTCATTACATCCCGTGCCCTCCTTAATGTCCATTACCCCGTTACCCCATCACCCCACTCCTTCCCCTCCAGCAACACTCAGTTTGTTTCCTATGATTAAGAGTCTCTTACGGTTTGTCTCCCTCTCTGATTTCATCTTTTTTATTTTTCTATCCCTTTCCCTATGCTCCTCTGTTTTTTTTTTTAATTCCACATATGAGTGAGATCTTATGATAATTATCTTTCTCTGATTGATTTATTTCGCTTAGCATAATACCCTCTAGTTCCATCCACGCTGCAAATGGCAAGATTTCATTTTCTTGATGGCTGAGTGATATTCCATTGTGTATATATATATATATACCACATCTTCTTTATCCACTCATCTGTCAATGGACATCTGGGCTCTTTCCATAGTTTGGCTATTGTGGACATGGCTACTATAAACATTGGGGTGCAGGTACCCCTTCAGATCCCTACATTTGTATCTTTGGAGTAAATCCCTAGTAGTGCAATTGCTGGGTCATAGAGTAGCTCTATTTTCAACTTCTTGAGGAACCTCCATACTGTTTTCCAGAGTGGCTGCACCAGCTTGCATTCCCACCAACAGTGTAAGAGGGTTCCCCTTTCTCTGCATCCTCGCCACCATCTGTCGTTTCCTGTCTTGTTAATTTTAGCCATTCTGACCAGTGTGAGGTGGTATCTTACAGATTTACACAGAATTCTTGAAGGAACACCAGTTGCAGGTTATTTATAATATACTAGCTTCCAAATAATTGTTTTAAAATAAAAGGCCCTTTTATAATAACTATATTAAAATTTAAAAAGGAAGTTAAAAATAATCAAGGATTTTTTTTTAAAGATTTTATTTATTTATTTGAGAGAGAGAGAATGAGTGACAGAGAGCAGGAGAGGGAGGAGAGTCAGAGGGAGAAGCAGACTCCCTGCTGAGCAGGGAGCCCGATGTGGGACTCGATCCTGGGACTCCAGGATCATGACCTGAGCCGAAGGCAGTCGCTCAACCAACTGAGCCACCCAGGCGCCCTCAAGGATTTTTATCAAACCCTAGGCTTATATAATCTCTTTAGAGCATTAAATTTAACTGTAAGCTTCCTGGTCATTACAAGATAGATAGGAAATAAATAGGTTATATAAATTTTATCTACCAGAAAAAGGGAGCATGCCGTTTTGTCCAAAGAGAGAAAATTATTCTCGGAACTGAAAGCTAAAAATAACTAATGTAATTCCTTAGTCAAGGATATGTGAAGATTAGCTCCACTGTGAAGCATGCCCTGAAATTCTTTTCACTTTCTCTCAATCTAACTTAGACCCATTTTCTCTATGTGCAATAACAGAATTTTAGTGTACTTGTATCAGAGCATTTTTCTACTTTAATCATTGGTTTATTTCATAAAAATGTTCTTTATCATTCTATTGATAGAACACTAAGCACTCTGCTAAGCTTTTAAATGCATTGTTATACTGGATCTTACAACAACTCTGTTTGCTAGGTCTATTGTTATTTTTATTTTGTAGATGGGAAAACTGAGGTTTAGAGAGCAAGCTGCTCCAGGTCACAGAGCGGGCACAGATGAAGCTTGGATCTGAGCTCAGAAGTTTTACTGCAGACCCACAGCAGTCACCACACAGAGACCCCACCGCCCATTGTCCTGCCAGGAAAGCTCTGAGGGCAGGAACCATCTCTTATTGGAAGCTGTAGTCCCAGCATTTAGCATGGTCCTTGGCATAGGGCAGATGCTAAAAGAAAATAGTGACGTTTTGCCATTTAATGGGCAAGCCACATGGCTTTGCAGAAGAGACAGAATGTTCCTCAGGTGACTTCTTTCTTCATTAACTTTTAATAAATGCTGAGGATATAATATTAAAATAAAATTCAGTGAAGACATATAAGAGGTTTGTGGTGTGGGTGAAAGCATGGAGTTCAGAAGGAGCTCACTCTATATGTGACACTGGGTACGAGACTTCACCTTTCTATGCCTTGATGTGCTCGTCAGATCAATAGAGGTAATAATATTTTCCTCAAAGGATTTTTATAAGGGTGAAAATAATATAGACAAAGAGCCTGGAAACAGTTCATGCTCAGTACATTGTACTTAATAATAGTCGGTTGTCTGAAATTATCTAAATTTGATCCTCCACTAGTTTTTCCATTGATACCTGCCCTTGACTATTTCAATTCTTATTAGCAACTCTACTAGCAGATTGAAAAGGTACAGAAGAGAAAACTAAAACTAAGAGAAGTCAATATTACTCCTTGTCAGAAATCATGACAAAAGATACATCAAGGAACGCTTGGGTGGCTCAGTCAGTTAAGCATCTGCCTTCGGCTCAGGTCATGATCCCAGGGTCCTGGGATCTAGTCCCTCATCAGACTCCCTGCTCAGCGGGGAGCCTGCTTCTCCTGCTGCCTGCCACTCCCCCTGCTTGTGCTCACTCTCTCTCTGACAAATAAATAAATAAAATCTTAAAAAAATAAAAAATAAAAAGACTCATCAAGACATCACATATAGAGGTAGACACCAGAGAGATTAAATCATTTAGAAGTCAAATCTGTAAAACCAATAGGATAAAATATACAATATCTCTGTGAACTAAGAGCAGGGAAAGACTTCTTAAAGATTACCCCCAAAATATACAATAGCTATAAAGTAAAGTTATAATGAATTTGACTATATCAGAATAAAGGACTCCTGTTCAAAACCCACTAGGGTTCATTATTGCTCAAAAAAAGTACACCAGAGGGGCGCCTCAGTGGCTCAGTCAGTTAAGTGTCTGACTCTTGATTTCTGCTCAGGTCATGATCTCAGGGTCATGAGATTGAGCCCTGCTGCCGCCGGACTCTGTGCTCAGCAGGGAGTCTGCTGGACATTCTCTCCCTCTCCCGCTGCCCCTTTTCCCTCTCATTCGCGTGCGCTCTCTCATTCTCAAATAAATAAATATGTTTTTAAGAGAGTACACCAGAGACAAAAATCAATAAGAAATAGACAAGAAAACCCAAACGGAAAAATAGAACAAAGTGCAAAAGATAGGAATAGGCAATTCACAGATGAGAAGCCCAAATGACCAATAAGCATATGGAGAATTTTTTTTTTTTAAGGTTTTATTTGACAGAGAGAGAGACAGCACGAGCAGGAACACAAGCAGGGGGAGTGGGAGAGGGAGAAGCAGGCCTCCCGTCAAGCGGAAAGCTCATATGGAGAAATGTTTAAAATCATTTGTAATCAGAAGGATCCAAATTAAAACAATGAGATGGCACCCAAGCCTCTCATAAATGGCACATTTTAGAGAGGCCAGTAATAATACCAAGTGTTGGTGAGGATGTCGAGAGATGACAACCCTCACACAGTGCTGGTGGATGTGTAACTAACACAGCCGTTCTGAAGACCAGTGTGACGGCAGTAAATAATATTCAGTCTACGTATGCCCTTTGCCACCGCGGTCCCACTCCTGGATATACAGTCCAGATACATGCTGCACAGGTTTGTAAAGGGAGACGTATAAGGATGTTCGCTGCAGCATTGCTCACGGTGGTGGGGAATCTGTCACTAGAGGATGGATAAATAAAATTGTGGTGGAATATACTCTGAAACACTATGTGAGAAGCAGTGAGTGTATCTTTAAAACAGAATGTTGAGTTTAAAAACTGAAGAAAGAGAGGAGGATGTAGAGTAGGATCTGAGTGGGTGCATTTGAAGGAAGGGAAACAGGAGCAGGGTTCAGGAATGAAGGGAGGGAAGAAAACACGAGGGGCCTGCCCAGACCATTCGGTGTGCCAGGAAGTGGGTGGGGGTGGTGAGGAGCTGAACTCCCTGCAGCCCAGAGAAGAAAAGATTTGGAGGTAAAGGGCTTGTGGGGGAGAGAAAGCAGGAACCAAGAGGGCTCTTTGGATTGAGTTTCCACATTTAGTCCTCATTTTAAGCTGATTCCACACTATTTTAATTCCTATTATTTTACAATTTGTTCTGATACCTCCTTCTCCCTCACGGATATTTTTTTCAAATTTCCAGTGAGGTTATTGTCCATTTACTTTTCCAAATGTATTTTGGCCTTTTTAAAAAAAAAAAATGGAATTCTAGGGGCGCCTGGGTGGCTCAGTCGTTAAGCGTCCACCTTCGGCTCAGGTCATGATCCCCGGGGTCCTGGGATCAAGCCCCGCATCGGGCTCCCTGCTCAGCGGGAAGCCTGCTTCTCCCTCTCCCGCTCCCCCTGCTTGTGTTCCCTCTCTCACTGTCTCTCTCTGTCAGATAAATAAAATCTTTTTTAAAAAAAATGGAATTCTATAAAGTATCGTATTGGTATACCAATTCCGACATATAAATATTGGAAGTATTTAATAAACTCTCCGAACTCACTGGACAGAATTAATTGTCATCTTTACCCTATTTAGCCCTCTAGAAAGTAACAAAGCTGCCTAAATCTAAGTTGTCTAAAACGATAAGGGGAAAAGTCATAAGGCAAGATTGGAAAGAGGCATAGATTTTAATATTACTATTTTTTTTACCAAGATTTTTGATTGAGAGACTTATTCCCAGACAAAAGATCATTCCCATCTTGTGGCCCTGATGTCCACCGCTGGGATGTACAAGACAGGGCCACTTTGGAAATCAGTTTGAAGTAATGTCAGTATAGGGGGCACAAGGGTAAACGGGAAGAAAAAAAAGACACAGTGGCTCTGAGGCTTGATGTAACTGTATGAGGCCCCAAACCTCAGAACTTGTAATATCTCTACCCACAGATCCTTCACAACAGACGGGCTGGAAGAAGATCTGTGTGAAGATAAAATTTTTTAAAATGGGAGCATCTGGATATATGCATCTAGGATGGATTTTTCTGTTACTCTGTTGAAGTCATCCTTAACTTAGGATACTCAGCTGATTTAAAGGTAAAGGTCTGAATTCTTTGCTTGCCCAGAGGAAATGGCTCTCTGAGTATGATGGTCTTGATTTATAAGTAAACTTTTTTCCTCATTGCTATATCACTAAAAACAAAGAAAAATTATTCAATGCAATAATAAGGTAAGTTTTAACCATTTAATAAGAACTATGGCAGGCTATCTTTTTTTGTTGTTGAAAAGAATTGTTAGTTGAACACATTCTAAATTTCGCATATATACATGTATGGGCCTTGATTAAATGCTTGGATATTCGCAAAATTCTAACTGTGAGAAGATTCAGAATATCTTTATTGAAGGATAAAAGCAGGGAAGCAGGAACAATGAGGAATGGGTTAGTTAAGTGACTAATCAGCATTATTGTGTTTTTAAATACTGCATGTTAAAGAAGTATGGAAATGACTTTTTCTTAGGTGTTCTTTGGGATTGATGGTTCTATAAGAAAATATTATAAATTATTATTGTGATGGATAGAAAATGACTACTATTGCAGAGAAGTCATGCAATTATTACTATTTCAATGCTTTGCACTTAAAATTAATGGAATTCTTTTTCTTTGTTCTAAACCCATCCAGGTTACAATACAACACATGCTATTAAGAATGTCAATGAACTAAGAAGTGGATATTTCTTATTCCAGACGATTGACATTTTGAAAAACAGTGTTTCAGGTTACCTAGACACTTTAATTTCTAGAGCAAAAGAAGACGTACAAATACAAAACCATTTTGCCTACCATAAATACCCCTTGGGTCCAGAGTAACACCAGCATAACTTTCCTTTTTGACACCTTCTGGCTAAAAAGGGAGAAAACATTGTCAAGAATATAATTAAATTTAACTCCCTCAGTGGAGCCTTAATTTGTTCACTGGATTTCAGCTGCCTATTCAAATGACGCAAGAATATAATTAAATTTATGTGACCTGAATTCTTGGATCAACTTGAAGACTTTCTAATTGAAAAATTCTTTTTTTTAAAGGCAAAATATGTGTAAATATTTATATCCATACATGCAAGAATAAGATTCTCTGGCTACTTGCATAATAACCAGAGCAAATACTTAAATAGAAGTTATTATAAGCCAGGTAATTGATCTAAGTGCTTTGTATGTATTAGCTCGTTTAGCCTAAAAAAATACTCTATGAAGTAGAAACTATTATTACTCCCATTTGATAGATGAGGAAAAGAACACATAGAGAAATCAAGAAACTTATCCAATGTCACACTGCTAGGAAGTGGTGGAGCCAGGATTCAAACCCAGGCAGCCTGTCTCCAGAGTCTGTGCATGGAACCACCATGCAAGGATGCATAGGACATGCCGTACACAAAATAAGTCAGTACATGTCTACTGAAGTGATTTCATGGCTGAAAACAGAGGTCAGAGAATGAAGACCTAAGAAGGCCCAGTTCTGTCATTAATTAGCCATGTGCCTCTTGGCAAGAATCTTAACCTTAGTAAGATAACAAGAAAACACTCAATGGCCTATGTGGGTAAATAGTACTTAATAAATGATAGTTTTCTTCCTTTTTTAGTCTGTTTACTCATTTGTAAATGGGACATTTTTTAGACTATAAATTCTAAACTGTAAATGCATGGGCTGTATCTTATCTATTGTTGGAAATCCAGTACCTGCCTAATGTCTGGCACATCGATTTCAAGACACACCTTTTGAATGTGTTAGGGGGAAAAACTTGGAAGGCTATATATATACCAAATTGTCACAGTTGGATATCTTTGGGTGTGGGAGTTATCGGTGATTTTAATTTTCTTCTCTGTGGTTTTTCATTATTCCATATACAATATACATATACAATAAGCAAGTACCATTGTTTTATTTAAATTTTTAAAACATAATGTCAGACTTAAAGAAAAGTTATAAGAATAGTACAAAAATAAATCTGAGATAACCTCTACCCAGTTTCCTTCAAATGTTAGCATTTTGTTACATTTACATTTATATTATTTTTCTCTGTGTTCTTTTTCTGATCTACTTAATGATAAGCTGCTGACAACTTGTTTTTCTGGATGAAAAAAGTGTTTGTTATTGTTCTTTCTCTTTCTTTCCTTTTTTAAATTTTAATTCCATTATAATCAATACACAGTGTTATGTTAGTTTCAGGTGTACAACATAGTGACTTGACAGTTCCATACACTACTTACCATGCTAAGTATACTCTTCACCTTCACCTATGAGAAAGGTGTTTTTAAAAAGAATCAGAAAAAAAGCGTATCTTTCTTACCACCACTCGTAATGTTTTTACTAAGATTTCTTTTCCAACTGAAGTCTCCAGTGAAAAGTTGATGTTGTGGAGGCCAATTTCCAGGGGAAGCACAGTGAAGGTCACCAGATGACTGGAGGAACCTTCTACTCTCTGGGACAGACATTTGGAGGGATTGCTGCCCTGGTGGTCAATGGCTGGGCTTCCTGATGTACAGATTGCTTCCACAGCAGACATTTTAACACAGAACTGAAATATTACCAGTGAACAGTTATATTAAAACACTTTATGGTAAGGAAAGTATGCCCTGACCTTCTTCGTCTGGATACAAACTCTCCCTGAGATTTTTACAGTGATAAAGAATTCCTTCGATTATAAGGCAGAGGATAAAGCTCATTTTAGATTTTCAAACATACACAAGTTGCTGTAGAGTTTAGCAACATGAAGGGATGTCTGGCAAGTTCAGCCCCGGCTCTGAAATGTCTTACCTTCCTTAGATTATAACCTTCTAAATCAGGTGTGAAGCTACTCAGGTTCTTTGTTCACGTCATACCATTTGTTGCATGGTCTCTTTACATGCTTGTACCTTAGGCAGTGGAAACCCCAGGCTGAGGCACTTTATGTGTCTTACTCCCCTTTGTATCTTTTAGCTCAGCCTTTGGTACTCAACACATGATGATTTTAGGAAAGACTGAGAACGCCATCTCTTGGCATTCAAGGCCCTGCCCAATATGTCCCCACCCTATTTTTCTAATCTTGTCGCTTATTAATTCCCCACTTGGACCCATTTTACAACCAAACATGGGCTCCAGAAAGATCTAGGTTCTAATCTTGGCTGTGCCCCCTACGTAGGACAATATCAGGTCACATGACCTCTTTAACTGTTCATTTCGTCATCTTTGTAATGGGGATAATAATAATAGTACCTACCTACTTCTGGTTGAAACAGTGAATATTTTTCATCTTCACTTCAAAATCTAGTGAACTGATAGAATTAAGAACTATATCCCAAAGCATAAAATTGTAAGATACAGAATAAATCAAGCAGGTAAACAAGAAAGAATGCCAATATTCAACAACTAATCTGAAGAATTTCTCAAAAATGGAATGTTCTTTTTTGCTCTTAATTATCTTTCTGGGAAACACAACAACCTGCATGGGTGGGACAGGAGTTAAAGAAGCCTACTGGGTTGCCCAAGGCCAATGATTCATTCCCCCAGGATAGCAGGGGTAGGATGGGGAAGGAGAAGAGTGGTTTGACAGAATTCCACATAAATTCATTATAAAAATTCTTAGTAAGTTGGGAATAGAAAAGAATGTTTAGAACTGAGTATCTTCAGTTTTCAGACATAGAATATCAATTTAAAAAGCCTACAGCAGGAGTTCTGCTTTTAGTGATGGCCAAGTAGATCCTGTTGGACAACCATTCTGCAAACACAACTATAAACTCTCGACTACACACACACACACACACACACACACAACCTAAAGGCACTAGAGAGTGGAAAGGAAGGCAGCAGCTGGAAGGAAAGAATGATACTGGGTGAGATTCCTGTTGATTACACCTTTCACCTGAGGGAAGGCCCCAGTAGTGCCTTGATGAGTGCTAAACCCCTGGTAGAACCTGTCATCTTATTGGCTTGAAGAACCAGGGGACAGAATACGAAACAGCCACCAGAGCTGAAATGTAAAGGTGTTCCAAGTTCAGCATATAAACTTTGCTTAAACCTGGCCAACCCTTGAACAACACACAGCACAGATTCCACGCATCCAGACCAAGGCTAATAGAACAGAACTGAGATTTCAGAGTTTTGGGATTGAACTCAGCCAACTGCCTGCTAAAACACACAAACCAAAATGGAAGATCTTCAGAGGAACTTGATCGACCCCAGAGTCACTGTAACATTTCATTAATAAGGTCCAAGGTCCAATCCAAAATTACTAGATAAGAAGAAATAAGAAAATGTGACCTATACTTGAGGAAAGAATTAATAGGGACTAACCCTGAGATACCACAGATGTTCTTGTTTCTTATTTTGATACAATGAAAATGCACTGATAATTTAAAAATTAAACAAAATGTGGCAGTGCAGTGAGACGCATGTCACTTAAAAGCCTGTTGAGTTACAACTGTGTTATTGCAACCGTCAGCACTCTGAGCAATGAAAGCGTCACTTTAGTGGTTTGTGTAACAACTCCTCAACTTTGCCATGGATGATACCTACACAGGTAAGTGTGGCAGTACACTTTATTTGTGGACACTGAAATTTGAATTTCATATAATTTTCATGCACCATGAAAATTTCTTCTTTCCTTCAATCTTTAAAAAAAAATGTAAAAACCATTCTTAGAGTACAGGCCACAAGATGCAGCAGGTCAGTTTGGGCCTATGGGCAATAGCTGGCCACTGACCTAATGAATAAAGCAAAAGGACAAAGAGATGTAAAAGATTCAGCATTGTAGGCAGGTCGGTTTCCCTTACATTAATTTACAACTTGAGGACAATATGTATCAAAATGCTTACATAATTTTAACTAAATCCACAAGCAATTACTTGACACTGAGAGTCTTAGAGAATTCAAAAACATTTCAATTTCAATATATCTACATATTTTTGTTGAATCAAAGTATGAGGTGTTCAGTAGAAAACATTCAAGCATAAAATATATAACATTAGGAGAGCGAAATGGGAATATGTGTTCACAGAGAAAAAGGAATTGATATCTAATCTGTTGTTAATAACAGTTTATTTGGGCATTTTTAAATGGAATGTTATGGTGTTTAGATTCTGCTGTATACATTTAAAGTTTGTTATAACCATCTCATTGAAAAAACATTAATATTTAAATATTCCCAAAATTATAGTTATGATGAAAAATTCTAGATGCTAATTAAAAATGTGCCAATGGGGTACATAGTTTCCCCCTCAAAATTTAGAGAGTATGTAAGCAAAATTTTTGGAAACCACTGAAATACTCATCTCTAAGAATGAAATTAGAGCTTTTCAAAAAATATAGTTAGATTTTTGGACCATGTTGAGTTCCCATATAAAGTTTTGTGACTATTATTTTCAAGTGAAATCCGTCACCCTATTGTATAATTCTCTTTAGTCATGTGCTGACAAAAAGAAGGCAAGTTGTCGAGCCATGGTTGGAGTTTTGATGCTTAACTAACTGAGCCACCCAGGTGCCCCTTGTATTCTTCTTTAAATTGGAGTTATAAGAAAATTTGTTCGTAAGTCTTCCTCCTTTCTTCATCCCTTCATTGAGTTGAATTTTTGTTTTTTGTGTATGTGATAATTCCATTAATAGAATTCTTATAAAATCAGAGAATTCTTCCTTTTTTCCATTTATTTGAACATATAATAAATACCTACTTACCCGTATATCAAATGTCCTATAGTTGTAAACAGTTCCTTTCAATTGGATCTGTTCCCCTCGTACAACAGAATATGGTATATTCATTTCCAGGAAGACATCTTTGAACACCTGTGCCTTGAGAGTATCAGCAACACATATACCTTCAGTCCAAAGTGAAAGCAAAGTAGAGGCATATTAGGGAATTCCACAATGCCTTATTAGTACTACTGTGTCTCAGATTTGCTTTGCTTCAGGGAAAAAGGAATATTATAACATGTTCTTCTCTGCACTGTCATGTCCTTGAATTTTCTACTCATTGATCTGTATTTCCATAATAATTGGTATTAATAGAAAGCTTCATTTGTCTAACAGAGATTTAATTCTACCCAAGGCATGAGAATGTTTATCACCTTAAGTACCAAATCCCTTTTTAGATATTCATTATTGACTCTATTTAATGGGTATAAAATTTTTATTGTGGAAACCAAGATTTTAAATAAAAATTAGAAAACAAACAAAACCAACTCTGATGTTATTAATAAAGTATCTGTACTAAATCGCCACAAAAGGGCATTCGCCCAGGAGAGAAGTCATACATTTGTTTCTAACTCTACTCAAGCTCCCAGTCACTGAGAAAAATAAAGGAAAATGGGGACTTGACATCAGCATTGATAAAATGATGGCTAATAGAAGAGCAGAAGAACAAATTAATATGGTCAAAGATATGGGCATATCCAAGTCTTTTTGTAATACATTAAGAAGGATATTTAACAAATGACACCACTTAAGTCCTGGGTGAACTATATAGATTATGACAAAAAAACTACATTTTGCTAATCAAATCACTCCTGAAATGAGTATATAACTTAAGTTCGCTTACCACTATCTGAAATGCCAACACCTTGAATTTCCCAGGTAGTTAGAGAATCAGGTAGCACAAATTGCAATTGGCTTCTGAAAGTTAAAATGTTAATATTCAAATACAGTGATTAGCCCAACTTGCCAGCATTCACTAACAGAATTTTTGCTTCATACTACTTTAGAAGAAAGAAAAAAATCACAACAAAGCAAAAATACATCAGGTATTAAGGAAAAATCAAGCAAGAAAAATATATTCATTAACTCTCCTACATGTTGCATGTTTTTAAATATTTCACTTGTATGAAGAGAATTCAAATTCAGAAAGATGCCTTAGAAACACCACAAATTCAAAACATACAAAATGATATTTATTGTGCGGTATGTTCTAAAATAGGGCAGCAAAGTCATGCATCTTAACATGGCTCATAACAAAGTCAACATAACTAAAAATTTCTGATTAAGATTAAGCTTATCTATCTATTTATTTCATTCAACAAACAGCTATTGTCCACCACCTTTGTGTCAGGCACAGCACTGAGTACACAGCACTTACAAGATATAGTGCTGTTCTCAAGTAGTTTATAGTCTAGTAGAAGCAGTTAAAGAAATAAATTGCAATTCGCTATAATAGCTGTACCAATAAAGCATTTAAAAAAGTTCAGAGGCAGTGTGCATTGATTCAACACATTTATTTGAGTGCCTCTACAAGCTGGACTCTATGCCAGGTCCTGAATATAAAGCAGTAATCTGAATTTAGTCTTTGTCCTGGAAGTATCATTTGAATGTGGAAGACAGGCAGGTAAACAGGCCATTATAAAGGTGTATGTTAAATGCAACAGGGCTAGTTGGGAGGGCTAATTAATCCAGTCACTGGTAGGGTTGAGGAGAGCGGTGGGAAGGCTAACCAGAGGAAGTGCTAGCCAAGGGGCAATGCCAGCTGAAATGGACAACACTGTGGAGGAAGGACTAGAGAGGACAAGAGTAGAGATGAGAAGACCCATTTTAAGACTGATGGTGGGCTTGGGCCTCAGGGCTTACACTGCGCCTCGAAGTCAATGTTTTGAGTCCCCAGGGAAGGGTGATGCTCAGGGACTCAGCACTGTTCATCACTGTTTTCAGTGCCTGGGACAGAGTAGGCATTCCATAAAAATGTGGTGAATAACAAGAAAAGAACCTTTCTTCTTATTAATCAATATTTATTTTACAGTATAGCTATTTCAGGATGAAAATGGCTGCTTACTATAGCATATAGCACACATTTGTGTTCAGTATAGACTTACTGAGGTAGAATGAAATTAAATGCAATAGCACCCTTCCTCACCAAGAGTTAGTTAATCTTGCCCTAGAACTAGTTACTAGAGCAAGCACACATTAAAAAAAAAAGTGAAGCAAATAAAACAAAATTTGATCAAATGGTAATACTGTCTTAACTCTTAAATAAACTATTGGGAACTGGGTAGTTTCCAGATTTTTGGCTATAATATTTGCATTTTCCCACATTTTTCAGAGGAATGTTGAGGAAGTATAATACCTTCTGGAGACATGATGAACTTCCCATAACCAGCTTTCTGGAAAATAGCTCCTTATTTCTGGCTTGGTTACTGGTAACAGGGTCTTTATATCTGCGGGTGGGGGGCGGGGGAGTATGTGTGATTATGAAAAAACAACACAAATTTTACTTAGAGCCAAATTTTAAAACATGGACATTAATCTATAACTTGAGTAGTTTCTAAAAGGTCAATGAAACATTTTGTTTAGTGATTTCAAAATAGAACTTTCAAGGCCTTGGTACTGACAAAGCAAATAAAGCATAAAAATAACTTCAATGACTTGTTTCTTAAATTGCTAAATGCTTAGTGTTCCTGAGATGATAAAAGATTCTGATCAATCTATAAAGTTATTTGCATTCTTATGATTACAGTAATTGCATTTATGTTATAAAATAAGGGAGGTTTACATAAAGGAAATTTATTTATAATTCCCTTAATAAAAATGGACAGATTTTCTGCTTCTGTCCAAGAGGCACTGATAGGGGTTACTCTTCTGTCTTAAACATACACATACACACTAAAAACAAACAAAAATTAAAAAAAAAAACAAATTAAAAAAACAGTTGCATTATATAAAACAACAGTTTTCAGACATTACAGCATAAGTGATCCAGGGCTATGATTCCTGAGAGAACGGAGACAGGTTAGGTGAACCCTGGAATTGTCCAGGTTTACTGTCTGGAGGCAGTTTGCAGGCTGCAGAGCAGGGAGAGAAACCCATGCAGACCCCTGCAGAGTTGCAACACCTATGGGAGTTTTGGGAGGCCAGGCTTTCTAGAACGAGGGGCAGAGCAGAGTACCAGAGAGGAGGGAGGGAGTAGCAGAGACTCAGTTCCATGCAGCGGAAGCCAAATCAGATGAAAAATAGGACAGTGAAAAATATATGTACTAGAATGTTTGTGAAAGTGCTTCTTGTAATAAGCAAAAAACTGAAAACAACCTAAATATATATAATAACACAGTTTGGATAAATGGCCACAAAAATTTATGTTTACAGAAATATATCCACTTAGATGGACGATATTTAAAGACATGCTGTTAAGACAAATGATCAGATTCTGAAACAGGAGCTGTCATTCTGCTTTTGTTCATTTTGTTTTGACTGTACATAAATGAATGAAAGTCCTAAAAATTTTGAAAACCTATTAATGAGAGGTCTATAAATTCTGAAAACATATTTTATGGTTGCAACGGAAATAAGATTTCATCTTCTATGTAAGTACACTTAACCTTGTGCTAAGTTTAGAAATCTTTGGCTATATTTGATCAGTATAGGCATAAACAAAATTTTTAATGATTGTAATATCACAGAACCATAGAATTCTAGAACTCAAAAGCATACTGGAGATCATGTAGCTCAAGCTTCTTGCTTGAAAAATGAGACTAAGGCTCAGAGAGGATATACAGTTATTCAAGTTTATAGAATGAGCTGGCTTTAAATTTGCCCTGGGGTCTTGACTACGGGCTCCTGTGCTCTGCTCTATACTATATGTACCTCTTTTGATTGCCAAAAATGATAACTGATTTCCTTCTGATGGGCATTTACAAGTCATCTTTTCTAATTTCAACTGTAAATAAAGCATGAAAACTGCCCTTTCTTAGCAGCGCAGAATTACCCAAGATTCCCCAAACGGGGCAGAATTCTGATAGAAAATGTCAAACTTACGCAGCCTTCCCAACTGGATGTTTTTATGATGCTCTTTAGAACGGAGCTGGCTGGCGATGTTACAACAGTCCTTGAAAATCTTGACGCATCTGGGTCCTACCTTAATCCGGGCAGCGCGCTTCTCACAGGTCTCATCATAGTTACGAAAGGCTCCATCATAGCAACATTTCTTCAATATGGCATGTTTGTATTTAGCCACTGAAATGGTAATGATGCAAGTGTCTCTGATTATGCAGAGTCATGACACCTCTGCCTCAGGAGGGACCTCGAGGGGTACCTGGTTTCTACTGCCCCACAACAGCCACTGCTAGGTGAATGACCAGCCGCTCTAGGCATGGGGAGAATGTGGCCTCACCAGGTAGATCATTCTCATTCACACTAAATGGTTAAAGAGCTTCTTGTGACTAAGCTAAATACTAACTTCTGAAACGGGCACCTGGGGTTCAGCACCCTTTGAGTAAAATAAGTTAACTGAGAAGCCTTCAAATATTTGAAGATAGGTATCACCACTATACAAGTGTTTCCTTCTTGAAGCTACAGATCCTGTTTTTAAAAACTTTTCTTATGTGACATGGTTTGTAGACCATCACTAGTGGCATCATCCTTCATGAGAAGTGCTCAAATTACTCAGCGTCTTCCTTTTTCATTTCATTAGAACTTAGAACAAAGGTTAACATTAAAATAACTCATATATGGATGGGGGAAGGAATTATTATTACTTGAAGTGTGATTATTAGTTGAACTCAGGTGACTGACTTCCAATTACCTAAATCTCTAGGAAGTCGGTTCTTCCTATTTTAACATTGTCAATGATCATATTTCTATTTAAATAATTGTTTAAAAATAATTTCTATTAGATTGATTTCCTAAAGAATAATCCAAAATACTATTCGCTGTTAAATATATAAAATAGAAGAAATAGGTTTCCAGGTACATTTCAAAGTTAATCAAATCACAGATTTTGTAAGAATAAAATGGAAGAATATAATTTTAGTTGCCAAATGAAGTCTGTAGAGAGGAAGTATTTGTAACAAATAAAAGTTAATCTTTTAGATTTTAGAGATAGAAATAATACTTATTTTCTTCAGATTGAAGTTATAGCAAATGAAGTATTGGATTTATTTGGATTAATCTTTCTGAAAGAGGTGAGCTGGACATCTGTACATATCTTTCTTTTCATCCATTCTATTTGGATTAGGGGAAATTAGACAATGATTAGTTCTCTCCAGCTTTTGAATAATAGGATCATAACCTTTTCACAACCACATGAAATTTTAGAGTACCTTCCTCTGCTATTTTCTTTTGCAGCATTCGTTTTGGCCTGAGAATTTCTTTACAAGGCTTATCTGTTAAAAAAACAAAACATAGAAGGGAAAAAGGAGATAAAATATCAAGAAGGAAAATTCCATGAAATTATTCAAGTATTTAAAACATTTACAAGTCATTCATTTTATTCAACAAATCCTGAGATCCTGTTTTCGATTAGGCATGGTGCACCACACATCTTAATATGACTTGTTTTAGCTTAGAGGAGCTCACGATCTAGTGTCATCTAACCACTTTGGCTTGTTTGATTTGAATTTGGTTCTAAATCCTACAATGCTTTTGATCCACTGATTAGAGAGAAATATATAAGCATTTAAAGTAAGCAAAATTTAGGGGAAGAGCAAGATGGCGGAGGAGTAGGAGACCTAAATTTCGTCTGGTCCCAGGAATTCAGCTAGATAGGGATCAAACCATTCTGAACACCTACAAACTCAACAGGAGATTGAAAAAAAGAATAGCAACAACTCTCTGAACAGAAAAGCGACCACTTTCTGGAAGGTAGGACGTGTGAAGAAGTGAATCTGAGGGGATATTTGGGAAGATAGATGGCGGGGGGAGGGAGCCTCTGTCAGCCGCTACTGGCAAGTGATAGAGCAGCAGAGCACAAAATCGGAACTTTTAGAAGTCGGCTCTGCTGAGGGACATCACTCCAGTGGCTAAGTGGGGGGTGGAACCCTCCCTGGGACAGTGTGGTCTCAGGACCCTCGGGGTCACAGAAAGACTGGGGGTGCCTGAGTGTGGCAGAGCTCCCAGGTATTGGAGCGGGTAGCCAGCTGAAAAGACAGAGCCAAGGAGTAGGCTCTCAGCTCGGGGTTGCCATAAACCATGATCCACAGCTGTCAGGCCACTGCTCTTCCAGCAGGGACCCAACAAGCGGCAGATCCGGGGAGACTCCCCTTCCTCCACCAGGAGGAGCAGCACAGGAGTGCACCGCAGGGATCTGCTGGGTTTGGAGACTCCACACCGAGTCAGGTGCCAGAGATGGAAATGCTCGGTCACAGGCTGGGTGAGCACGGAGTGCAGCCGGAGACTGGGGAGACAGGAGTGATTGACTGCTTTTCTCTGGGGGAGTACTGAGGAGTGGGGCGCCAAGTTCTCAGCTCCTTCAGGGCGGAGATTGGGAGGCCGCCATTTTCACTCTCGTCCTCCAAAGCTGTACAAAAGCTTGCAGGAAACAAAAGCTCCCAGACCAAACCCAAGCAGATTACTTAGCCTGGCCCCTGGAAGGACAGGGCAATTCTGCCTTAGGCAAAGACATTTGAGACCCATGGCAATAGGCCCCTCCCCCAGAAGATCAGCAAGAACAGCCCACCAAGACCAAGTTTACCAATCAATGAGAATGGCAGAACTCCAGAGCTAGGGGCATACAGCACATAGAATCCATGGCTTTTTTAGCATGATTCTTTAGTCTTTCAAAATTAATTTTTTAAATTTTCTTTGTTTTCTTTTTCTTTTTTGAATTGTACTTTTTCCCTTTTTCAACCAACATCTTATCAATCCCATTTTTAAAAATCTTTTTTATTTTTCATTTTTAGAGTCATATTCTATTCCTTCATAGTAGTTAACCTTATTTTTGGTATATATATATAAGTTGTTCTCTCTTTAAAATTTTGGGATACAGTTTCTTCTAACAGACCAAAATGTGCCCTAAATCTCTAGTGTATGGCTTTTCTAGTCTCCTGCCTGATCACATTCTCTATCCCCCCCTTTTTAATTCCTCTTCTTTCTTTTTTCAACCAACTTCTTTTCTTATTAATACCTTTTTTAAATTCTTTTATAATTTTCATCTTTATAGTCATATTCCATCCCTTCATCATATTTACCCTTTTTCATTAAAACTTTGGGAGGCACTTTCTTCTAACAGACCAAAACACGCCCAAAATCTAGTGTGTGGCACTGATCTATGCACCAGCCTGATCATATTTAATCATATTCTTTTTTTTTTATCTTTTATCTTTTTCTTTTTTCTTTCTTTCCCTTTCTTTTCGCCTGGTTTCAGGTCTCTTCCGATTTGTTTAGTGTATATTTTTCTGGGGTCGTTGTTACCCTGTTAGCATTTTGTCTCATTCATCTATTGTCCTCTAGACAAAATGACAAGATGGAAAAAAATCACCTCAAAAAAAAGAACAAGAGGCAGTACTGACTGCCAGGGACCTAATCAATACAGACATTAGTAAGATGTCGGAACTGGAGTTCAGAATGACAATTTTAAAGATACTAGCTGGGCTTGAAAAAAGCATGGAAGATATTAGAGAAATCATTTCTGGAGAAATAAAAGAACTAAAATCTAACCAAGTCAAAATCAAAAAGGCTATTAATGAGGTGCAATAAAAAATGGAGGCTCTCATTTGCAACGACGTGGATGGAACTGAAGGGTATTATGTTGAGTGAAATAAGTCAAACAGAGAAAGACATGTATCATATGATCTCACTGATATGAGGAATTCTTAATTGCAGGAAACAAACTGAGTGTTGTTGGAGTGGGGGGTGGGGTGGGAGGGATGGGGTGACTGGGTGATAAACTGGGGAGGGTATGTGCTCTGGTAAGCGCTGTGAATTGTGCAAGACTGTTGAATCTCAGATCTGTACCTCTGAAACAAATAATGCAATATATGTTAAGAAAAAAAAAAAGAAGAAGAAGGTAGCGGGAGGGGAAGAATGAAGCGGGGGAAATCGGAGGGGTAGACGAACCATGAGAGACGATGGACTCTGAAAAACAAACTGGGTTCTAGAGGGGAGGGGGGTAGGAGGATGGGTTAGCCTGGTGGTGGGTATTGAGGAGGGCACATTCTGCATGGAGCACTGGGTGTTATGCACAAACAATGAATCATGGAACACTTCATCTAAAACTAATGATGTAATGTATGGGGATTAACATAAGAATAAATAAATAAATAAATATTTAAAAATTAAAAAAAAATGGAGGCTCTAACTGCTAGGATAAATGAGCCAGAAGAGATAATCAGTGATATAGAAGACCAAATGATGGAAAATAAAGAAGCTGAGAAAAAGAGAGATAAACAACTACTGGATCATGAGGGCAGAATTCGAGAGATAAGTGATACCATAAGATGAAACAATATTAGAATAATTGGGATCACAGGAGAAGAAGAAAGAGAGAGAGGGGCAGAAGGTATATCGGAGCAAATTATAGCAGAGAACTTCCCTAATTTGGGGAAGGAAACAGGCATCAAAATCCAGGAGGCAGGGGCGCCTGGGTGGCTCAGTCGTTAAGCGTCTGCTTTCGGCTCAGGTCAGAATCCCAGGGTCCTGGGATGGAGCCCCGCATCGAGCTCCCTGCTCCACGGGAAGCCCGCTTCTCCCTCTCCCACTCCCCCTGCTTGTGTTCCCTCTCTCGCTGTGTCTCTCTCTGTCAAATAAATAAATAAAATCTTAAAAAAAAAAAAATTCCAGGAGGCACAGAGAACCCCGCTCAAAATCAATAAAAATAGGTCACACCCCGACATCTAATAGTAAAACTTACAAGTCTCAGAGACAAAGAGAAAATCCTGAAAGCAGCTCAGGACAAGAGATCTGTAACCTACAATGGTAGAAACATTAGACTGGCAACAGACCTATCCACAGAGACCTGGCAGGCCAGAAAGGACTGGCAGGATATATTCAGAGCACTAAATGAGAAAAATATGCAGCCAAGAATACCATATCCAGCTAGGCTGTCATTGAAAATAGAAGGAGAGATTAAAAGCTTCCAGGACAAACAAAAACTAAAGGAATTTGCAAACACAAAACCAGCCCTACAAGAAAGATTGAAAGGGGTCCTCTAAGCAAAGAGAGAGCCTAAAGGTAACATAGACCAGAAAGGAACACAGACAATATACAGTAACAGTCACCTTACAGGCAATACAACGGCACTAAATTCATATCTTTCAATAGTTACCCTGAATGTAAATGGGCTAAATGCCCCAATCAAAAGACACAGGGTATGAGATTGGATAAAAAAAACAAGACCCATCAATACGCTGTCTGCAAGTGACTTATTTTAGACCCAAAGACACCTCCAGATTGAACATGAGGGGGTGGAAAACGATTTACCATGCTAATGGACACCAAAAGAAAGCTGGGGTGGCAATCCTTATATCAGACAAATTAGATTTTAAACCAAAGACTATAATAATAGATGAGGAAGGACACTATATCCTACTTAAAGGGTCTATCCAACAAGAAGATCTAACAACTGTAAATATCTATGCCCCTAACATGGGAGCAGCCAATTATATAAGCCAATTAATAACAAAAGCAAAGAAACACATCGACAACAATACAATAATAGTAGGGGACTTTAACAACACCCTCACTGAAATGAACAGATCATCTAAGCAAAAGATCAACAAGGAAATAAAGACTTTAAATGACACACTGGACCAGATGGACTTCACAGATATATTCAGAACATTCCATCCCAAAGCAACAGAATACACATTCTTCTCTAGTGCCCATAGAACATTCTCCAGAATAGATCACATCCTAGGTCACAAATCAGGTCTCAACTGGTACTAAAAGATTGGGATCATTCCCTGCATATTTTCACACCTCAATGCTTTGAAACTAGAACTCAATCACAAGAGGAAAGTCGGAAAGAACTCAAATACATGGAGGCTAAAGAGCATCCTACTAAAGAATGAATGGGTCAACCAGGAAATTAAAGAAGAATTAAAAAAATTCATGGAAACAAATGAAAATGAAAACACAACTGTTCAAAATCTTTGGGATGCAGTAAAGGCGGTCCTAAGAGGAAAGCATATAGCAATACAAGCCTTTCTCAAGAAACAAGAAAGGTCTCAAATACAAAACCTAACCCTACACCTAAAGGAGCTGGAGAGAGAACAGCAAATAAAGCCTAAACCCAGCAGGAGAAGAGAAATAATAAAGATCAGAGTAGAAATCAATGAAATAGAAACCAAAAGAACAGTAGAACAGATCAATGAAACTAGGAGCTGGTTCTTGGAAAGAATTAACAAGATTGATAAACCCCTGGCCAGACTTATCAAAAAGAAAAGAGAAAGGACCCAAATAAATAAAATCATGAATGAAAGAGGAGAGATCACAATCGACACCAAAGAAATACAAACAATCATAAGAACATATTATGAGCAACTATATGTCAACAAATTAGACAATCTGGAAGAAATGGATGCATTCCTAGAGATGTATCAACTACCAAAACTGAACCAGGAAGAAATAGAAAACCGGAACAGACCTATAACCACTAAGGAAATTGAAGCAGTCATCAAAAATCTCCCAACAAACAAAAGCCCAGGGCCAGATGGCTTCCCAGGGGAATTCTACCAAACATTTAAAGAATTAATACCTATCTTTCCGAAACTGTTCCAAAAAATAGAAATGGAAGGAAAACTTCCAAACTCATTTTATGAGGCCAGCATTACCTTGATCCCCAAACCAGACAAAGACCCCATCAAAAAGGAGAATTACAGACCAATATCCTTGATGAACATGGATGCAAAAATTCTCACCAAAATACTAGCCAATAGGATGCAACAGTACATTAAAAGGATTATTCACCACGACCAAGTGGGATTTATCCCTGGGCTGCAAGGTTGGTTCAACATCCGCAAATCAATCAATGTGATACAATACATTAATAAAAGAAAGAACAAGAACCATATGATCCTCTCAATAGATGCAGAAAAAGCATTTGACAAAGTACAGCATCCTTTCTTGATCAAAACTCTTCAGAGTATAGGGATAGAGGGTACATACCTCAATATCATAAAAGCCATCTATGAAAAACCCACAGCGAATATCATTCTCAATGGGGAAAAACTGAGAGCTTTCCCCCTAAGGTCAGGAACACGGCAGGGATGTCCACTATCACCACTGCTATTCAACATAGTATTAGAAGTCCTAGCCACAGCAATCAGACAACAAAAAAGAAATAAAAGGCATCCGAATCAGCAAAGAAGAAGTCAAACTCTCACTGTTTGCAGATGATATGATACTTTATGTGGAAAACCCAAAAGACTCCACCCCAAAACTGCTAGAACTCATACAGGAATTCAGTAAAGTGGCAGGATATAAAATCAATGCACAGAAATCAGTGGCATTCCTATACACCACCAACAAGACAGAAGAAAGAGAAATTAAGGAGTCGATCCCATTTACAATTGTACCCAAAACTATAAGATACCCAGGAATAAATCTAACCCAAGAGGCAAAGGATCTGTACTCAGAAAACTATAAAATACTCATGAAAGAAATTGAGGAAGACACAAAGAAATGGAAAAACGTTCCATGCTCATGGATTGGAAGAACAAATACTGTGACGATGTCAATGCTACCTAGAGCAATCTACACATTCAATACAATCCCCATCAAAATACCATCCACTTTTTTCAAAGAAATGGAACAAATAATCCTAAAATTTGTATGGAACCAGAAAAGACCCCGAATAGCCAGAGGAATGTTGAAAAAGAAAAGCAAAGCTGGCGGCATCACAATCCCGGACTTCAAGCTCTATTACAAAGCTTTCATCATCAAGACAGTACGGTACTGGCACAAAAACAGACACATAGATTAATGGAACAGAATAGACAGCTCAGAAATGGACCCTCAACTCTATGGTCAACTAATCTTCGACAAAGCAGGAAAGAATGTCCAATGGAAAAAAGACAGTCTCTTCAACAAATGGTGTTGGGAAAATGGGACAGCCACATGCAGAAGAATGAAACTGGACCATTTCCTTACACCACACACAAATATAGACTCAAAATGGTTGAAAGACCTCAGTGTGAAGCAGGAGTCCATCAAAATCCTAAAGGAGAACACAGGCAGCAACCTCTTTGTCCTCAGCTGCAGCAACCTCTTCCTAGAAACATCGCCAAAGGCAAGGGAAGCAAGGGCAAAAATGAACTATTGGGACTTCATCAAGATAAAAGCTTTTGCACAGCAAAAGAAACAGTCAACAAAACCAAAAGACAACCGACAGAATGGGAGAAGATATTTGCAAATGACATATCAGATAAAGGGCTAGTATCCAAAATCTATAAAGAACTTATCAAACTCAACACCCAAAGAACAAAGGATCCAATCAAGAAATGGGCAGAAGACATGAACAGCCATTTTTCCAAAGAAGACATCCAAATGGCCAACAGACACATGAAAAAGTGCTCCACATCACTCGGCATCAGGGAAATCCAAATCAAAACCTCAATGAGATACCACCTCACACCAGTCAGAATGGCTAAAATTAACAAGTCAGGAAACGATAGATGTTGGCGGGGATGCGGAGGAAGGGGAACCCTCCTACACTGTTGGGAATGCAAGCTGGTGCAGCCACTCTGGAAAACAGTATGGGGGTTCCTCAGAAAGTTGAAAATAGAGCTACCATATGACCCAGCAATTGCACTACTGGGTATTTACCCCAAAGATACAAACGTAGGGATCCAAAGGGGTACGTGCACCCTGATGTTTATAGCAGCAATGTCCACAATAGCCAAACTGTGGAAAGAGCCAAGATGTCCATCGACAGACGAATGGATAAAGAAGATGTGGTACTTATGTACAATGGAATATTATGCAGCCATCAAAAGGAATAAAATCTTGCCATTTACATCAACGTGGATGGAACTGGAGGGTATTATGCTGAGCGAAATAAGTCAATCAGAGAAAGACATATATCATATGATCTCACTGATATGAGGAATTCTTAATCTCAGGAAACAAACTGAGGGTTGCTGGAGTGGTGGGTGGTGGGAGGGATGGATGGCTAGGTGATGGACACTGGGGAGAGTATGTGCTATGGGGAGCACTGTGAATTGTATAGGACTGTTGAATCACAGACCTGTACCTCTGAAATAAATCATACATTATATGTTAAAAAAAGAGGAAGATAGTAGGAAGGGAAAAATGAATGGGGGGAAATCAGAGGGGAGACGAACCATGAGAGACTACGGACTCTGAGAAACAAACTGAAAGTTCTAGAGGGGAGGGGGTTGGGAGGATGGGTTAGCCTGGTGATGGGTATTAAAGAGGGCACATTCTGCATGGAGCACTGGGTGTTATATGCTGACAATGAATCATGGAACACTCCATCAAAAACTAATGATGTAATGTATGGTGATTAACATAATAAAATAAAAAAGAAAGTAAGCAAAGATTTTGTTGGGTATGCTACTTTTATTATTTGTTCTTTTTGCTCTATTATTATGAATAATAGGTCAAATATAATTATGAACAATTTTAAAGCCACAGAAAGAATATAGTTAAGATGTGGTCCTTGTCCTTAAAGAGCTCGCAGTGCAGCGGCTGAGACAAGATACATAACTAAATGCAAGAACGTGCCGTGATGCACTGCTGCTGTGTTGCTTATAAACAGAGCTAGTTCCTACAGTATCCTCCCTATGAAAGGAGGAGGGTCAGGCTTCTCTATGGGGAAGAGGCCTGAGAGAGGAGGTGATTCTTTCACCAGCTTCTTCAGGCCAATATAAGGGAAAGCAGTCCTGAGGGGGAAAGGCCTAAAGTTGTACAATAGTACAGTGCCACCCAAATGGCCACCAAGCATAATGCCACTACCCTTGGTTCTGTACAGCTTAAACATAAGGTAAGGTAGAGCAAGACAAAAGGTAGTTGGAGAGAGATGGGGAGAAGATCATGGAGGACTCTGAGGACCACACTAAAAACTGTACTTTATCTTGATGGCCAGTAAAGCATTTTGTACTGGGGAGTTATGTAGTCATGTGTCTCTAAGATCAGTGTAGAGAATACTGTGGAAGAGAATTACGAAAAGGATGTCCAGGAGGAAAATGATCAATGTAAATTTCAGTAATCAATTTGAAGAATAAACAAAAAATGCTTAACATTTTACCATTTTCTTGGGTGTCATCTGCATTTGCATTGGTGAGGAAGGTGAGTCCAGCCAAATGGAATACATCTGCATTGTTGCGGCCACCACCTGCCCCACAGCCCAGGTCGCTCGTCTCTAAGACTTGAAACACCTGTCCAAAGGTAATTAGCTAATTAAATAATTCTTAGGAGTTAACTAAAGGCAACATGTTGAGTCTATTTAGATGTATAAATCATTCCTCTGAAGAACTAAAGGTACAAGTTGTCACATGGTTATAACAAATGAGATCACTCATTTGTCAAACGGTCAAAAACCAAATTTCCCAACTTCATTTTTTTAGTTTGACCTTTTATATTTACAAACACATACGTATTGAAAATTAAAACAAGAACTAAGTTTTAAGTTTGGTGAGAAGATTCTCAGGAACCAACCCATGCTGTTTTGTACATAGAACGCACGCTGTGATCAATATAACATATAAATAATAAATAAATAAACACACGAATTAGTGAATTACCAGACAAATTAATTTTTAAGTTGCTTAAGAAAAAAAAAGGAGCACAACCTCTTGTGTTTTGGGTAAAAAGACTCTAGGTTCTAAGTGGGTGAGAATTTGTTTGGGGAAGCTTATTCCAGTTTTAATTTTGATCCCCAATTTTTTTTTTCTTTTCTGAATGTTTTTAACTGTATAGTTTTTTTTTTCTTTCTTGTTCAAAGAAATTCAAGCCTAGATAATATTAGCAGGGCGTAGGGGTGATAAATGGGAATTTAGGGGAATTGAATAATTTTCATTCTTTTGTGCCATAGATTTTAAAGAGAGTGAAAAAAGAAAACAAAACCAAAAACCTTCCAGAGGCTGCCTTCCAGGCTTCTATTGTGCTGCTACTATAAAGCCCCCAATTCTTCAATATCAAGCCCCCCCCCCCAGTTGATGGCAATTTTGCCTCATGAGTATAATTGCCATCTTGGTCATATGTTTTTAAAGTGCTTATTTCGGGACGCCTGGGTGGCTCAGTCGGTTAAGCGTCTGCCTTCAGCTCAGGTCATGATCCCAGGGTCCTGGGATCGAGTCCCGCATCGGGCTCCCTGCTCTGCGGGGAGCCTGCTTCTCCCTCTGCCTCTGCCCCTCTCTCTCTCTCTCTCATGAAAAAATAAATAAAATCTTTAAAAAAAAAGTGCTTATTTCTACACTTGGAAAAACAAAAAAGGATAAATCTATGCTTTAGGGACTAATGTGGGGTTGCCTTGCCTTCCTAAGAACCATTGTTTTGAGTATATTACAGAAAACCAGGCCTGGTCATCCCCTAATTCTTCCCCACAACCTATCCTAGGGCCATACTTCATGAAGCATTGCAGAGAGTCACCCCATGCAGCAGCAACCAAGGCCATGCACTACTTAACTCTTTCCACAGGCTTCTTGGCTCTCCTTTGGACTCCGTATATAGCACTGTCCACTGCTGATAGACCCACCCAGGAACTTGACTCAGTTGCTATATCAAGAGCTACATGTTGGCCTGGAGAATATGCAACTGCTGTTGGAGACAGATGGACCTAAAAGATATTTGAAAGAGAAAAGAAAAGGTCATTTGTGTGAGACAAACCTTCACAAGTAGTGACATTTACAGTCTCCTTTACTCAGAAGAAAATTTGGTTGTGACTCATAATTTGTGGCTCACCTGGAGTTGGTTGCCACACTTTTCTTCGATATTCAACCAGACTGAGTCAGACACCAACTCTGCTGTCTGCTCTCCTGTGACGATGTAATAGACCAGGAGACGGGCTGAAGGAACCATGTTTTGTGTCACTGGAATGTTTATGCTTTGGTAAGATGAATCTGGAAGTTTCTCCCTTGTGCCAAAGTGAACAATTTTGCCCTTGGATAAAATCTAAAAAATAAACAGCAGTAGTAGCCATTAAAAACAAAATCTTTTGTAGTGAAAAGAAGGGCCATATACACCCCAGTGTTTATAGTGGCAATGTCTGCAATAGCCAAACTGTGGAAAGAGCCGAGATGCCCTTCAACAGATGAATGGATAAAGAAGATGTGGTCCATATATACAATGGAATATTACTCAGCCAGCAGAAAGGATGAATACCCAACTTTTGCATCAACATGGATGGGACTGGAGGAGATTATGCTAAGTGAAATAAGTCAAGCAGAGAAAGTCAATTATCATATGGTTTCACTTATTTGTGGAACATAAGGAATAGCAAGGAGGACATTAGGAGAAGGAAGGGAAAAATGAAAGGGGGAAATCGGAGGGGGAGACGAACCAGGAGAGACTATGGACTCCGAGAAAGAAACTGAGGGTTTTAGAGGGGAGGGGGGTGGGGGGATGGGTTAGCCTGGTGATGGGTATTAAGGAGGGCACGTACTGCATGGAGCACTGGGTGTTATACGAAAACAATGAATCATGGATCACTACATCAAAAACTAATGATGTACTGTATGGTGACTAACATAACATAAAAAAATAAAAATAAAAATAAAATGCAGGGGCGCCTGGGTGGCTCAGTTGGTTAAGCGACTGCCTTCGGCTCAGGTCATGATCCTGGAGTCCCTGGATCGAGTCCCTCATCGGGCTCCCTGCTCGGCAGGGAGTCTGCTTCGTCCTCTGACCCTATCCCCTCTCATGTGTTCTCTCTCTCTCAAATAAATAAATAAAATCTTAAAAAAAAAAAAAATAAAATAAAATAAAATAAAATAAAATGCAAAAAAAAAAAAAAACCAACAAACTCTTTGCTTCAGGATGGAGCTTAGAGCTGGAGTAGAAATTATATGAAAGATAAAGAAAGTTAACAAGCATGGGCCCACTTTATGTTAGAAACTTTTACGTTCACTTAATTCCTTTCTTTCTCACAAGAACCAGGATAGGAATATTACCACCATTGTGCAGATAGATAAAGGGACTGGGGCTCAGGAATTAACTAAATGTCATACTGATTTTAGCTCAAAATCACATAACTAGGAAATCAGAGAGCTAAGATTTCACCCCAAATCTGCTTAAGTCATCACACTGTCACTAAAATCTCTTTCGTTTTATTGATTAAAAAAAAAATAGATGAGTAAGTGGAGTGCATCTTATTTGGGAATTAAGTTTTAACGCCAGAGATTAGGTTCTAAACTGGAGGCACATGGTTAAAAAAAACAAAAAACAAAAAAACTTACAAATCATATGAAGCCAAAATGTCTTCAAAGATCCCTTAAATTGTCCTTGGAGAGCAAGACTGCATATGTGGTTTTGGTACACAGTCCCTACACAGGTCCCACAATTCTTCATCAGTTGCTATGATCTGTGTTCCTCATTTCTTTTTTAATTTCTTTCTCAAAAATGTTGAAAAAGCCATCACCACCCATTTGGCCTGGCCATCGGAATAACATGTCCCATTTCTTTGAAAATTGTCAGGGTTTTCCCCACCTTCTGTCCTAAGGTTCTACCCACAGGCTTGATTGACCACCTTCGTTTAATATAAGTGACATAAGAAGAATGCTGCTAAACTACAGAATTGGAGTAGGTATCGTATGACTCAACTCTTAAGAGCAGGACTTTTATGCCAACGAAACGCACACACTTGAAATAGGTCTAGGCATGTATCTGTGGCCATGAACTAGGGCAGAGGTAATGTGAGGACTTAATCAGGCTCTCTCTCTGGAATAATCAGGCACTCTTTGGTGAAAGGCGTATCAGACAAGGAGTCAGAGGTTCCCGTTCAAATAGAAATCTTCCTCTTCCTAGCTAAGTGACCATGGCAAACCTCTTTTTTTTTAAAGATTTTATTTATTTATTTGACAGAGAGCGAGACAGCGAGAGCAGGAACACAAGCAGGGGGAGTGGGAGAGGGAGAAGCAGGCTTCCCGCTGAGCAGGGAGCCTGATGCGGGACTCGATCCCAGGACCCTGGGGTCATGACCTGAGCTGAAGGCAGACGCTTAATGACTGAGCCACCCAGGCGCCCCACGGCAAACCTCTTAACCTCCCTGTTCCTCAGTTTCATCATCTAGGAAACGGTCATGAAAATCATGGCCCATCTCAAAGGTTTTTGAAAAACTGATTACCAAATTCGATTATGTTCTTGAAAGTGCTTTGTAAAAACAAATGTAAGGGATCATTCTCATGTTCCTCTGTTAATAAAGAGAGATGTCCAGGTAGGGGAAGAGACAGATGTAAATTTATCATTACTGTACTTACCAAGTAATTATAGTGAGTTATTTTCTCAATATATGGACTTCTGGGGGTAACAATAATATTCAGATATTCTCCCACAAGCAAAGGTTTATAGTTTTCAATCCAGTCAATATAAAGGTAACTTTGGCTGAGAGATGAATATGCTATTACTTGGTAATCTTTGCTGGCCTGATTTTCTTCTGGAAGATCTGGGTCATCAGTCCTGACCTGAAAAGAAAAATTTCAAAAGAGACATGTGGACTGTGATGAAATATTTTCTGTGAAAAAATATGTTTTAAATTTCTTTCCTTGCTTTATAAATTTCTAAATTTCACAACACCAAATGCTAAAGGAAAAAAAGACTCCATTACTCCAATGTTTGTACAGCTGTGGTATCAAGTAACAAAGACTATGGACAATAATTGGAATAATATGGAATTATGAGCTATGGTGGGAAAGTCTGGTGAAGTGAAGAGGGAAAGATGCTACTGGAACAAATATTAGCACTCTCCCTGAAATGTCATGGCAATCTGAGGACTCTTCTTCCTATGGGTTGGCAGGGTAAGAGAAGGGTATCAGTGGGAAGGTCTTGAGGACTGGGGACAAGAGTTGTAAACGAACATCACACAGACTCTCTGGTCCACTTTCAGTGTGAAGTGGTGGCACAAGAGATGCACCTATAAATACGGAATGGGGCAGAGATGGTATCATGGCAGCAATATCCACTTTTGACAGCAAAGGGGCTATTAGCTCATGCTCTGGAGTGAGATAGGCATTGGTTTGCATCCCAGGGCTGCCGTTTTTTAACTATGGATAAGTTATTTAATCACAAGAGAGGTTAGAAGCCCCCCTTTCCTCAGCTGCAAAATGGCAAAGAGAATATTCTCTAACTCATGGGGCTGACTAACTGGGTATTAAATGTGTTCTGCATAAAGCTCTTAGCATTTCGTAAGTGCTCAGTAGATGACAGTGAATGCGTACATGCTGCAGTCATTGATGTGCATTATTAATTTATTCATTTTTTATTTGGGATTGGGAACTTAAGCATTATTTGCTAGGAAAGAAGCCTATTAACTGAGCTCGAAGGTGAAGTGGTTTATGCAGCTAGGAAAAAGGGAAGCTTCCATGTTTGACCTTTTTGTGTCCCTGAAAAAAGATAAAAGGTGGGAGTGAAGGAGAGAATATTTCTACCACTGACTTTCACTACTGAAAGAAGCCATTCTGAAGCTTCTAGATTCTAATATAGTCTTACTAATATAAAAGAAAATAATTAATTCCCAAATAAAAAATGATAGACTTATCTTCCTCAAGGACCATTCAATGGATTAGCATATTGCCTCTGGTTCTTATGGTGGGGTTTTCCCCCTTTGGATGTGAAATTGTGGATCTCTGGACTCATGTTTAAAATCTGCCGCATCTGTTCTGCACACTAGCCAAAACACACAATCAAAAGCACACACTGTCCTAGAAAATTCAACAGGAGAATTCAGCTCACGTTAAACTCCAGCACCGTTGCTCCAGATGGAAGATTAATCACAAATGAAGCTACTCCATCACTGGAACGTGTTACACTTTTCTTTGACTCCAAGTCAGACATCTCTTGGTTTACATCAACTGTGTGTGCACTCAGGGTCACCGGGACCCCTCCTACCAATTGATCCAGCGAATCCTTAACCTGCACCTGTTTGTCAGAATAGTCCAAAGTAGCTCGTCACTACTTTTTAAAAGCAGAACAATTCTGAAATAATTTTTCTTCCTCCCCACAAAAATATAAATTATTCATGTTTACTTCAGTAAAGAGAAGCATGTTCTTAGATTATAGGAAGGTTCTATTTAGTTATTTAGTTATGTCATTTTCGAATGCATTCCCTGTACATCAAGCAGACTCAGGACATAAATATCATTCTACTAAGTCCATTAAGTAGATGTGATAAGGTCTTCTGCTACCTAACTTCTGTGATTCTTCAGTGCGTTTAGAACTGGATAAAGGAGAAAATGAGGCAATCACTTCTGGGAGTAATTCTCTTAGACATGACAAATAATACATTCATATTTTTTTCTCTTAACCTTTACCTCTCACTGCCATGCATGTGGCCATACATAAATTCCACAAAGATATGCTTTATGTTATTTTATTTTTATATGTGATAGAAAATATACAAAAGATTTTAAAATAATATAGATATATTCAATATAATAGTATTATATTTATGGTATTTTTTATATATTATATATTATCTATAATATACCATAAATTATCACACATATCCTATAATAACATATATTATAATATACTTATATGTATGAAAGAAGCTACAAGCATATCCAAAGGTTACTTTAGCTTGGCAAATCTTTTTCTCTTAAAAGCCAGTGATCACTTAAGCCACTCTCTTAAGACAGTGAGTATTAAGTACATTTTAACTATACCAAATTTGATTTTTAAAAGCAACACATTTTAAGAATAAAAAAATAAAACCCTATGTTCTAGCTTTCTAAGTTAAAGACAGGGAACAAAAATTTCCATCTTAAAAATATAATATGTATTACATATAATGAAATATATAACACTAAATAAAATAGAATTAGAAAGTCAAATGAACGTATTAACACTGTATTATCAGCATTTTAAAAAGGAAAAGTGGAAGGAGGAGAGAAAATATTAAAAGGGAAGGAAGAAGAAGAAAAAACCCCCCAAAAACAGAGAACAGAGAGAATAGAGAGGCAAGGACCAAAAGAGCCAAAATGGAAAGAATGGAGAATGGTACAGAGAGAGAACATGAGACAAGAGTTATGGCAAGGACCACAGGGGCAGACTGAAAAGCACAGAAATGCAAACGGAGATGACACAGGAAGTAAAAAATAGTGAGAGAATGGGGTTTTACTTTCAAGGAATGATATTCCTATTTTAAGGATTTTGGAGAACATGCCACCAAATAATTTTAAATGTTAGCATTTTTTAAACTACAGGCTTATGGTGTTTTATTTACATATAATTAAATGCAATGCTTTTTAAGGGAGTGCCTAACACAGTCTACCTTCCTAAATACTGACACTCGTTCTGAGGGTTGAAATCGCTCCCGAGGCTGAAGCTGACCTGCAGTCTCCTACCCCCCTCCTCATCTCTAGGAGGGGCAGGTTTTGCAGATGAGTTTTCTCTGTGATTCCCTTCTCCAGCACCCCGCCCCTGTTTGCCACCCTCATGCTTTCTGTAAACAGAAAAAGACAACCATATTTATCAATTTTCTCTCTTTCATCTACCTTGACAGAATATGGAATCCCAGGCTTCAAGAAAAGAGGAGTAGCAACCAAATTCAGTTTGTAGGGAGAGAGGACATATCTGATGCCAGGAATTTCCGCCTCTTCAGAAAATCCACCTAAAGAAATGACATGCATCACATTGAGGGCTATACCGCTCGGTATGGGGATCTAGCTTACCTGAGTGCGTCTCCACAGACTCATTCACTCACTGGCTCCATTCCTGCATTCATTCATCAGGAGTAAGTTGGGCATGGGTCTTGATTCCAAGGGACAGTGCAGAGAAAAGTTTACACCTCAGGTGTTTCCAAAGCCTTGCATCCAAGGCTTGTGTATAGAGTCGCCCCTTGTAGAAGGAGACTATAGGGTTGGACTGAGGAGGACTGTGAGGAAGGGACACCACTTTTTGTCAGTGACCTGAGTTTCAGTTGAATATGTACAAGGGATGATGGAAAGAAGGAAAGGACTAGACACTAAGTTTATAGGGGTTCACAGGGATATGGAGAGAAATGGAGAAGACATAGAAAGAGTGCTTGAGGTAAAAGGAGCCCTGAGAGTCCACCGGTAGGAGCCCAATAACATACAAAGCTCCAGTATCCTTAAACTCCTTTCCAGTATTCATCCCTAACACACCTATACATATCCTATACTTCAGCCAACTGGATAATCAACTGGGTAATCTCAAAGATCAAGTCTTGTCTTCCACCCTTGGTACATCCCCTCTATAGAGGGTGTCCCATTTCACCCCCATCTACCATCCCTGCCTCAAAACCCTACTTATCCTTCAAGATTGATCATCTTCAGGATATTGTCTGTGGTTGCTCAATAGTCACCTAGGAGCTTACCTTCCTCTGGAGATCAGTAGCATTAAGTACTTTGCTTATTGAGCACAAATAGAATTCCTGCTTATAACAAAATTCTTTGTTTCCCTGTCTTACAGCTGATGCTAGTGGTAAGCCACTTGAGTGTTGGGATTATACATCATTCATATTTGCAAGCCTGTATGTTTAGCAACACTCTGAAAATCTCATAAATATTGTTTAATGGTATTTATTTGAAATAAATTGAGAAAAAGTAAAAGTAAAAAAGAAACATTAAAGTCATGTCAAAAATAATACCCTGGGCAAGGAGTATCATTCTCTAATATCTATTGATCATCTGATATATACAAGGAACTCAACAACTGAATAATTATCTCAATACTTCATTCTACTACTCTTAAAGGACAAATTTAAAGAGGTGGAAGGGGCATTAGGGATCATCTGGTCTAATTCCCATGTTATTAAAAAAAAGGACTAGTGTGGTTAAATTATTTGTTCAAGTTAGTTTAAGGATTCAATATAAACCTGAAAATATAAAGAACATCAGTAATCAAGATACCAGAAGTAAGACAAATTGACCTAATTTGGAGTAATAATTAATGACTATTAAAAACCACTGGAATGGGTTGAGAGCATTAGATAAGATTTTAAGGATGCTAAGAAGGTAGTAGGTAGGTAGGTAGGTAGGTAGGAGGAGGAGGAGGAGGGGGAGGAAGAAGAAGAAGAAGAAGGAAGAGGAGGAGAAGGAAGAGGAGGAGAAGGAGAAGGGGAAGAGGAGGAAGAAGGGGAAGAAAGGGGGGAGGAGGAGGATGAAGAAGATGAGGAAGAAGGGGAGGAGGAAGGAGGGGGTAAGGAAGAAAGAGGAGGAGGAGGGAGGATAGGAAGAAGAAGAAAGAGAAAAGGAGGTAGAGGAGAAGGGGGAGGAGGGGGCCTAACACTTATATGGTTCTCACTATGTGACATGTACTGTTTTAAGTACTTTGCATATGTTGACTCTCCAATCCTCACCACAGCCCTATGAGGTATATGCTATTATTGTACCCATTTTAGAAACATTACCTCCAATTTTATAGAATTCCTGAATATTACAGCTGAAAGGGGCTTTAGGAGGTATTTAGTTCAACTCCATCATTGTACAGATAAGGAGACTAAATGCAGTATCTTTCATTTGCATAGTACTTTATCAAACATTTTTACATATATAATCTCATTTTGATTTTTATTCTTACCAGGTAAGAACACTGGGGTGCTAGATGTTCAAGCCAGATATCAGGATATCAATATCAATTAGGCAGATGCTATCCCATTTTGCACTTGGGGTGATAAGAGAACAAATGACTAGAGTGTGGGAGAGCTCTATTCTAATCTGTTTTTAATGATATGAAAAGTAAAATTTAACTAAGAAAGAAAATAAAATACAAAAAAATTACAGAAATTATTTAAACTTTTAATATGCTGTCTAAATATTATTCAAGAGAAAGTTAAAAAATAAAAAAAACTTACCTGTAGACTCTATGACTGTTACACCAATGTAAAGGTACTTGTTGTTTAAATCTTCCAGACTGTCATAGGACAGTTCTTTAATTGCCGTTTCAGAGTTAAATGTGATTTGAGCAATTCCGTTTATCAACTTTTAAAAGCAGAAAATGAAAGAAGTATTTCAGAGAAGAACTTAACAGAGAAAAATTAACAAAATCTGCCTTTACTAGCTTCTGAATAGAAGGCAACTATTAGAGGAATGGTTTATTGTCATCAGTAGGGTGAATGATTAAGTCTACAAATAAGCCCAGAATGTTATTTTCTACCTTATAGATATAGATGTATAGGAAGAGTCATAAACATTACGTGGTTCAACAGGACTTTTTTGCACTAGCTGACAAAGATTCCTTCTCCCGATCTTTGAGTCATCGTCCATCTTCTGGGCCTGCTTTCCAGCTTACTTTTGCTCCAGAGAGTTTGTTGGGTTTTATGCTATTTAATTTGTACCTCACTGCTTACATATTGAAACACTAATTTAAAAACACACAATGGATAGAGGGAGATGGAGTTAAGTCATATTTTTTAATTATTAACCACAATAGTAAAATAGATTTTTGCCTTATTTTTTCTTCTAAAATTGAGTAGCTTGAGGCCAGAGATTTTTGTCGTTTACCTTCAAATCTCAGTGTCTAGCATAGAATCTTACATTAAAAAGAGGTGTCTGCTTTATATCTTTTTTTAATTTTTTTAATTTTTTTTTTTGTCTGCTTTATATCTTGAATAAATAAAACTCTTTGGAAAAGCATAGGCTAATTAACTGATGATACAAACCACACGGATATGCAAGAGTGAGCAGAATGACAGGAGTCCTTATCATCTGAGGTATAATGTCAAGAACACTGAACAAGGAAAAGGGGATCAGGGCTCAAATTTGAGCTCCAGCAACCACTAGCCCTTAACTGTGGACAAATAACTTCCCAGTGAATTCATTCACTCACAGATATTTATAGAGAACCTACTCTTTGCCAGGACTCAGGTTGGCTCTGGGCATATAACAGGAACAATTCAGACCCACAGAGAGTTTGGTGTAGAGAATGATAAATAAATAAACCACAGCAATAAAGAAGGGTTTCTCAATGTCAGCACTATTGACATTTTGGACAGGGGAATTTTTTGCTGCTGGGAGCTGCTCAGTGCACTGCAGGAGTTTGGCGCATCCTGGCCTCTATTTACTAAATGCCAGTGGCACCCTCCTTCCCTGTTGTGACAACCACAAATGTTCCTGGACATTGCTAAATGTCCCCTTGGGTTGTAAACAATGTCTCTGGTTGAGAACCACTGTAATAAAGTATGAAACATACTCCACTAAGGGAGGCTCAAGGCCTAAGGGAGTACCTGGCAGGGGCAGCCAACCTAGTTTACAGGAGTCAGAGAGACTTCCCAGAGAAAGGGAGTTAACACTGAGACATTAAGAAGGAATTAGCCAGGCATCAAAGAAGCAGAAGGGACAAAGGGAAAGAACATTCCCAGGTAGACGGGGAAGCACTGCAAACACCTGGAGGCAAGAGAGACTAGTGTAAGTTCCAGGAACTGGAGTGACCAGCACCAGGGAGAGGAAATGGGGTGCAAGATAGGCTGGCGAGGGAAGCTGATGTCACGGACAGTGGACTTTATCCTGAGGACCAGGAGAAGCCAAGAGAGCATTTTAGCTTTGATTCCCACACCTATGTAAAATGAGGGGTTGGACTAGATGATTTGGAAGTGACTTTTCTTCAGCCTTCCTGATGTGTCTTTAGGTACAAGTGAACCCATCTTAACATCTTACCATTTTGTTTTGCAATGCTTTTTGCATCATTTCTTTTTGATCATCTTTTAAGTCGTCTCTTATTCCAAAAGTGATATAAACTTCAGCCTCGGTGACAACTTTATTATAAAAATATCTGCCAAACAATAATACCATAAAATTGTTTTGCTAACATGGTTACAATAAAATTCAGATCCAATGTAACAATTTAAAATTACGTAAAGCACCTGATACACTTTCATGTGTCTTCCATCCACTATTACATTTCATCCTCATAAAGCTATAAAAATAAAACCAAAGTGCAGATTTTTATTACTCTGTGCGAGATGAAAAAACGGATCTTGAGGAGATCAAAAGGTCTCAGGTCCAGGACTAGGATATACTGCTTCCTTGATGATTTTGATATCAGTGGGGCTCAGTTCCCTATTTTCTTTTACATCTTTAAAAGCAGCATGCCCAATCTCATTGTAATATAAGTTCTTTTTTAACATTCTAACTGCATATTTCCTTTTTAGTTTGGAATTAAAATGAGGCTAAAGGAAATTTGCTGCATAGCAAATAACACTATAGCAAGAGCTAACCTTCCTTATCCATAGTCTGAACAAAGTATCTCCATTAAAAGAAGTCAGTTTCTAGAATTCTCTGTCAAATGAGCCTTTGTGTTGGTTTAGGCTATGTAACACTCCATCTTAGGAATAAATGCTAATAAGAAAGGCAGTATAGGGTAGTATTGAGGGCTTGAATTCTGAAACCAGACAGGCCATGCAACTTACTAGCTGTGTGATCTTGGGCAAATAATTTAATGTTTATGTACCTCTGTTTTTGTATTTGTCATATGGAGATAGAAATAGTATCTGCCTCACAGAGATTTCATAAAGATTAAGTGAGCTAATATATAGAGTACTTAGAGAAATGCCCAACACATACAGTTATATAAATTGGTTATTGTTACTAATTACTACATTGTATTGTCATTTTTTTTTAAGATTTTATTTATTTATTCGAGAGAAAGAGAGTGAGAGAGAGAGAGAGAGCATGAGAGGGGGGAGGGTCAGAGGGAGAACCAGACTCCCCACAGAGCAGGGAGCCCGATGCGGGTACTCAATCCTGGGATTCCAGGATCATGACCTGAGCTGAAGGCAGCCACTTAACTGATTGAGTCACCCAGGCGCCCTATATTGTCATTTTTAAATGACCTGAGTTTTCTTGCAAAACTAATGGCAATTCTCCACCGCCCCGTAAATCCACCACTTTTGTAGCTCCTTGCAGATGAAAGGTATGAAGGGAATCTATTTCCTTTGGGCTTGTCTTATAACTTGCTTTGGACAAAAGAATGTAGTAGAAGTCATGGTGAACCAGTCCTAAGCTCAGGTCTCAAGAGGACTTCCATTCTGCCACATTCTTTCTGTGGGCATTGCTGCTACTACAGGCTAATCTGCTGGATGATGAGAGATGCACGAAGTCCAACAGTCTTTGTCGCTTTAGTCAACTGCCAGACATGTGAGTAAGACCTCCCTAGACCAGTCAGCCCCCAGGTGACCTGCCAACTGATTACAGGCACGCAGGTGAGCTCAGCTGACATTCAGCCTGGCCCAGATCAGCGAAATTGCCAGCTGTCTTGTAAATGGTTGTGGTTTTAAAGCATTGGGTCTTGAAGTAGTCATGTAGCATTAGCTGGTTGATTAAGCCATTAAAAAATGACAAGAAGGGCGCCTGGGTGGCTCAGTTGGTTAAGCGACTGCCTTCGGCTCAGGTCATGATCCTGGAGTCCCGGGATCAAGACCCGCATCGGGCTCCCTGCTCCACACAGAGCCTGCTTCTCCCTCTGCCACTCCCCCTGCTTGTGTTCCCTCTCTCCCTTTGTCTCTCTGTCAAATAAATAAATAAATAATATTTTTTAAAAAATGACAAGAAGTAAAGGCTTCATATCTCAGTCCCAATATCCTAAGTCATGCTGGTTCCTAAACATACACATTGAACTTAAAACTTTAGGATTTTTTTGCTTTTGAGTAACCAAAAAAGCTAAAATCAGAATCAGTGAAAATTGGAATGAGTAAATAAACTATAGGCCTGATGTCTCCTCAATCAGTCAATCCCAAAGTCATAGAAAACACTTCCATTAAATCACAGATCACAACAATACATGTGTGTTTAGGTCAACACATTGTACACTTTAAACTTGCACAATGTTACATGTCAATGATATCTCAATAAAGTGGGGGGAAATCACACTTCTCACTTGAGCAACTATCACCAACAAGACTTGGCTCTTGATTTAGCTGGATAATCTGAAAAAAAAAAAAGAAAAGAAACTTTTTACCTTGCTTTTATAGTAATTTCAAAATCATTGAAGTCCTTATAGCCAATGAAATTCTTTTCTGGTTCTATTGAGACTGAAAAATGTGGCATCACTGAAAATAAAAACAAAGAGGTGATTTTACCATTTAAGTTAGAGTAGCCTTCTTTCTGGTATAGTTGGACAAGCTGTAACATCAACACAACATCCACCTTTTCATCGTCAAGATCATCATCATCATTGTCAACAATATCCGTGGGGCACCTGTCACTCTACCAGTCAGTGGTCTCTCCAGCTTTATGTACCAGAAGCACTTTGCTTCTACTTCGACTATAGCACTTATTATAGGCAATTGCTTATTTCCTTCACTGGAGTATGGGCTCCTTGAAAACAGAAAAGACTATACTCTATGTATCTTTGTATCTCTCCCCCTCCCACCCTTTTCATGAGTCTTAAACATAGTACACACTCAATGAAGGTTTATTAAATTAAAAATAGAAAATGGGGGTGCCTGAGTGGCTGAGTCATTAAGCGTCTGCCTTCGGCTCAGGTCATGATCCCAGGGTCCTGGGATCGAGCCCCGCATCTGGCTCCCTGCTCAGCGGGAAGCCTGCTTCTCCCTCTCCCACTCCCCCTGCTTGTGTTTCCTCTCTGGCTGTGTCTCTCTCTGTCAAATAAATAAAATCTTTAAAAAAAAAATAGAAAATGAAAACTCTTGCTCATTTAAGAGTTCCCTCTTATTTCTCGTAGATAAAACCCATCTGGTCTCCAAATTCCAACATAAAACTCTGACTTTAGTCAAGAAGAGAAAGCTTACAATTAGCTAAAAGAAAGACCACCTATGCAAAATTTAAAATTAGGGCAGAAAGGAAGGCATTCTCCCTCTCTCTCATTGATTGCCTAAGAGAAAATCATTTCACCTGTCAAAATGGCACTGCCTTCTCTTTAGACCAACTAAGACCATGTACCAGGGCTCATGAACTCTAATTCTATTAACCAGCACAACCATTAATAGAAAATTGGGTAACAAGTGGCCCTGATATTCTGGATAAAGATTGACACATAAATATAAGATAAATATGAGATAGTTGGCTTCAGATATGGCTCATATTTTCTAGATAGAGAAGTCTAAAAGAGGAATGCACTTTGTTGCTCTAGGCTGCATTCCTATGTTACCAAAGATGAAGGCAGGTGTGTTCTCTCTATGGTATGAGGTGGAGGAAAACATTTCATCCCTTCGTCTAGTACCTACTTGCTATACAGCAGGCACACTCCTATTAATGGGGATATCCCAGTGAACAGAAAGGCACAAATCCTGTCCTTACTGAACTCACAGTCAAGCAGAGAAGACAGCGATAAGCAAATAATTACCCAGATAAACACCTACACCACAGTTATGAAAACCAATATATAAGTATAGGGAATCCTTCTCAGGAAAGAGAAGTTAAGAAAAGATTTGCTGAATAAATGGCTTTTCAGCTGAGACTTGAAAGATGAGTAGGAGCTGGCTAGGTAATCAGGGAGGGAAAAGTATTCTAGGCAGATGGAACATCATATCCAAAGTCACCACTGCTGGAGGGAAGGGGATGAATGGTATAAAATGAGGCTCGAGAGGAGGAAGGTGGGGGCCAGCTCAAAATTAGGATTTTGATTTTGATTAGCAAAGGAAGGAGGAACTATTGGGGACTTTTCAAAAGTGAAATAACATGATGAGATTTGCATTTCAAGATTTTGGCCAATACCAAGTGAAAATAGCTTGGAAGAAGAGATAGCAATTAGGAGGCTTTTGCAGTAGTCCAGGAGGGAGCCTGGTGATGAATTGATGAGGGTGGCCACAGATAGTAAGAGGTGGATGAATTCTAGATATACACAGGAAGCAGTAAAAATACTTGGAGGAAGGAAGATCAGTTAGGATTATAGGTTATTGAGAGCCCAAAATCTTTAAAGTTGTTTCAATGTAACAAATTTTTTGGGTCACTGTTTTGTTTGCTAATTGTTAAAATTTATGTACTTACTCTCCATATTATAAGTCTTCTGGAGGAATAAAAAATGACTTCAAGCAAAAGAAATCTAAATTTGGTATCAGAACACCTAAGTGCTCTAGTAAACAACTATAAGAGATGGAAAGATAGGGGCGCCTGAGTAGCTCAGTCAGTTGGGCGTCTGCCTTTGGCTCAGGTCATGATCCCAGGGTCCTGGGATTGAGCACTGCATTGAGCTCCTTACTCAGGGCAGAGCCTTCTTCTTCCTCTCCCTCCCTCTGCCTGCCACTCCCCTTCCGTGCTCTCTCTCTCTCTCTCTGTTAAATGAATAAATAAAATCTTTAAAAAGAAAAAGAAATGGAAAGATAAGCTATTTATATGTTAATTTTAGTCCATTAATATGATTGATTTCAAAATAAGAATATCTTAAATTTTCAGATAAATATATTAGGGATTTGTGAGCCAGAAGGAAAATGGTACTGAACGGGGGATGGAAATCCAGTTGTTCTTGTACTGTCACTAATTGGCTGTAATGACTTGAGTAAATCATTAGTCTTACTGGGTTCTGCTCACCTCATCTCTGCCTATTTAAGTTTCTTCTAAAATCATAATTTTTGACCTTAACTCGTCAAGCTCCATGGGGCAGTAGGTCTCTTCTGGCTCTATGATGAGGAACACAAGTCCAGAGAACTTGATGAGCTTGTTCAAGGGTAACAAGGGCATGCTGGAACTAGAGTCTAGGCATTCCAGCAACGACCACTCCCCCAACCTCCTCAACCTGTACTTCTAACCATCCCAGCCAGGCTGCCTCATCTTCATCTGGGAGTGATTTGGCATTAAGTTCACTAATGAAAAGCGTAACTACAAAAACACTAACTTTTTACAGGTAAACTTTTAATTGTCACAAATTACCATATTCTTTAATTTCAAAATATGTGGTTCCAGTTGTTGAAAAGTCCTCTTTATATTTAGCTCGGATTGTCCACACACCGTATCTGTGGAGAAAAAATATTCAAATTTATAGAAGTCATCAAATGTTTTCAATTTGCCCAGAGGAAATCTAATCGATTGCTGTTTTAAAGAGGAAAAAGAAAGTAGAGATGTATTTAGCCATTTTGTGTAGAACTTTAAGTAATAAACAGAAATAATTGAGTGTTTCTAGGATAATAAAAACTGTTCATTAATGTCTTTCATATATTGTGTTATTTTTTCAGATATTTTGTCTTAATATAGTCAAAAGCTCTGATTTGAAGAGCTTATGAAACTTGAGGATTAACTTAATCCTGGACCATAAGTATACTAACATAATACTAAAATCCACACTTTAGTAGGACATCCATACTAACGCCTCTAGAAACATACAACAGGTCAAGCTGATCCAGATGATAAAACTCACACCTCACATAAAAGAAGTTATGGTTAGAGACAAAGTATGGTTCGTTTAAAGAGGAAAATGACCAGAATTTAATTAACAATCTTCATTTAAAAATATTTACTGAGCACTGGAGTAAGAACAGGAGATAAAAATGAACAAAACAGAAGAATTTCTGCCTTCATAGAGCTAACAGTCCATGGGATTTCCAATTCCCGCTTCTCCACTTACTGGCAGATTGGATTTGGGCAAGTTGCTTAACCTCATTTGTGCAATGAAAAAATAATATTTATCTTGCATGTTGGTTATGCAATCAATACACTTAATATTATGACTATCATCATCATCATTAATTCAATGAATATGTATCAAGTGCCTGTTATGTTAAAGTGCTGAAGATACAACAGTGAACAACACAGACAAAACAAAAAGGCAAATAAACAAAAAACAAATAAGTGTAACATTGAGATAAGTGCCATGAAGTAAATAAACAAGAGAGTTAGAAAAAGAGAGGGACTACAATAAACTATGCATCCAGGAATAGCCTCTTTGAAAAGGGAGCAGTTACTCTGTGTCCTAAAGAATGAGAAGGCAGCCTTGTGAAGAGCAAGCTGAAGCACATTCTAAGGAGAGGGAACAACATGTGCAAAGGTACTGGGATAGAAAAGTAGTGATCATGAGAGACCACCATGTCTGACACGTAATCTGTCAAGGGGCAAATGGCACAAAATAAAGTTGGATAATAGTTGGATAAATGATAATAATTATAAAGTAATAAGATCAATTCTGTATTATAGAGCATGTAGTATTTTCAAGGAAGTATACAATTTAAAAATTAAATCCCCAATTTCACTCACATTTCTAGAAAATATTCAGTGAATTAACTACAAACAACAAATTAATTGTGAACTCCCTTCCAGAGGGCAGAAAAATGACCACAAGGAGATTCTGCTTTAAAGTTATATTCAACCATTTATAAGTACACTTATTTTCCTACTCTATTATAAGTTCCTTGAAGGCAGGGGCTGTGGATTATTCATTTCTATTTTGTATATCTCACTCCCTATGTGCTTTGCACATACCAGGAATGTGTTCACCAAATATTTATTATGTTGCATTCTGTTAAAATGTGTTCTTAAATCCTTTAATATGAGGTCAAAAAAGGAAATGGCTCTGAGAACATTCTCCCTCTTGAAATCTGCCTTCTGGTAATCTATGCAGACAAAGACTATGGAGGATCAATATTTTTATAACTCTCAGAGCAAGGCATGGGACCACTCCAGCCTTTTAGACTGATAGTCTATTAGATTCCTTGAAGGGTAGAAGGTTGATGGTTTTAATGAAAAAAAGCCCACGGACTATTTTTGCCTCTTCCAAATTTTTATTTCTATATATAAAGAGGATTGGTGGGAAGTATTGGGAGGTTTTTGTTTGCCAGAAACTGAGCCTCACTTCTCATTAGACTTAAATTTTCTTTTTAATGTTCAAACTTACATTATGTCCTTTTCACTTTTTATTTAAAAAATTTTAGGGTCTTTCTACTTTTTATCTGTTTTATTTTATCTTAATTCCAGTGAGTTAACATACAGTGTTATATTAGTTTCAGCATACGATAAAGTGATGCAACAATTCTGTACACCACCCCGTGCGCATCCCAAGTACACTCCTTTGCACACCCTCATTTCTTCCACGCTTATGCCCTTTGTTAACACCAGGTAGCTCCATTTGACTGGTTATCTGCCTCACAACCCAAAGATCCAGATGTGCTTTCTAGAGAAAACTTTATTAACAAATCTTTAAAATACTTAGGATTTGATGGAATCTTGAAGTCAGGGAAAGAGATGATTCCAGTATAATCATTTTCTTCTACAATGTCCACTTCTGATCCTTCGGGATCCTTTGAATAAAAACAAACATCCTCAAAGCACTTAAGCCACATTTAAAAAATCAGCTGATTATAATATCTTTGACCTACAGAAGTATTTACTAACAAAATCTACGTCTTCAAATTAAATATGAAGGAGGAAGATCACTTAAATGTTGTGGAAGGCAAATAGGGTTCATTTAAGCTACTTCCCTCCTTTTTGAAACTCTCCTCCACCTCCTGCTACACACACACACACACACACACACACACACACACACACACAGAGGAAGGGAGGGAAAGAAGGTTTATATTGGTATCAAGGATATCCTAGCCTCAATTATCCAGAAGAGACTCAACTTTCTATTGCATAACTAAAAAAAGAAATGTAACAATAATTGATGTTACAACTAACCAAATGTGAACTTACAGGCTTTATAGATACCAGAATCTAAATTTCATATCTGTTCATTTGAAGTTTTCCAAAGCAAATATTCTATAAAATGCTTTAACTAGCTAGACATTTTATAACTGTGTACTATGGACATTTTGAACTTGATAAAACACTCAAAATGGTTAAACAAACTTGAAAGTTTTCATAAAGCTTCCCCATAAACTCCCCTTTGTGTGTGGGTTTGAAAATTATCAAAACATGGACTACATGTAGAGGTTCCTTTTGACCTTAACACAGAAATTTACCACAATGTGTCATGACTGTGGAATTCATGGCCAGGATTTTAAGGTATTTTTCCCTGGACTTAAAAAGATCTATTCTGAACAAGGGTAAGGATCGCAGCTAAATATCATCTGGGCTGCTCTTTATCCCTGCAGTTGATCATGCACAGTGCTTCTAAGATGATCTCTCTTGAGCACCATTTTCAGGACACTTCTTGTATACTGATTCTCTGCCGCTCTGGGATCAGATTCCTCAATCCTCTCTTCCTGGGGCAGCTCCTACATGAGACAACTGGCATCCACTCTTCCTTGTGTGGTGCCAGGATTTTTCATCACTCAAGCTCAACCAGGAGAAATAAAATAAAAAGCATCTGTCCACACCCTCTAGTATTTTCTGACAGAAAAAGTGCATTTGAGCTGGACACTCTCCTTCATTCCCTTCCAGACTCCCTATACCACTAGGCCAGTTTATTTGCTATCTCACTTCTTAGTCCTTCCTGCTGCCATTGGAAAACTCGTGCTATTTCTTAATAGGAAGTTCTTCACTATTTTGTAAAACTCTGTGTCTATTCCTTTAATTGAAACCTATTCTATTCCAGAAAAGGATCACTGTCAGCCATGACTCTTACCTCCATTTGGTCTGCCTTCTGAGCCCATGTGTCATTTGCCCCACCGTATCGTTTGTTTGGTTTGTACTCTAAGTGTGGTTTTGTCCTGTAGTATCTACCCAGTGTGTATGTCTGTTCCTACACTCACATCTTGGGTTCCAGAGGAAAAGACACACAGCTTTAGGGCAAGTCAGCTTCCCATCCACTTCCCTGCGGCATTCCATGTGACTCTCCCCGCCCTCAGTCAGGCTGTCTGGGAGGCCATTCTCTGCATTTCTCCTGCTGCTGACAGCATGCTTCTCTCTCCCTGCATCAGGGCTTCAGCCGCAGCCCAGCCCAGGGTTCCCTCACTGCATACTCCTTCACTTCCACCGCAGTGGGGTTCACGGTTACACATTTCCCTTCCATCCTTGGTCCTGTCCCTTCAGTAAATCTGCAGGGACTCCCTACCACCTGCCACGTGAAGTCTTCACTTCCAGGTCTGGTGATTCAAGTCTGTGGCCCTAGCCTAACTTTCAAATCTTACTTTCCTCTCTGTTCCCAGGGATGCCTCTGCCCTGGAATCAGGTTGCTTTCTTCATGTCCGATCCCTTTCACCTCGAACTGCTGTCTGTTGCTCCTTTCCAGCAACCCGCCCATGTCTTCTCCACTGCTCTCAATCCTACTCATTGTTCCAGGCCCAGTTCAAATCTCACCTCTACCTTGACGGGTCCCTTAGCCTCCCTGATCTCTTTTCTGGACTACGGGAGTTTACCGTCTATATCAGTAGTTATCAACCACAGTCTTGGCATACTCTGATGTTTCACAAGTAATCCACTATAAAATAGTCAGACGTTAAAGTTTGTGAAAGGTTTATGATTTGTGTAGGCTATAAAGCATTCAAAGTTATCCGTATACATTCCTCTTTTTTACTTGTGTTCTGGTAAGGGTTTTTAGCTTCTAGGGTTTGTTAGTAGGAAAACAAGTGCTGCAGCCTACAGGGAAGGGCCATGGGTAATATACCTACTGTTAATAGGTGGGCAGTTATTTCCCCACAATAATTTTGTAGGGTTGTGACACAAACTGGGTAAGACCATGGGAGCTTTTTGCACGTAGGCATGTCATCTGTTACACATCACTGGTAAAGTGTTGATAACTGCTGATCCTTATCTCATGGTTTAACACTATTTTTCACATGTGCTAGTATGTTACTAACCTCAGTTTCTTAAGTGTAAGTGCCCAGATTGTAATTCTTTATCTTGAATTGTACAAATCAAAAATCTCATATGTAATACTCAATTAATATTCAATCAATTCATAGTGATTGATTGATGCTCTCTAAGAAAGAAACCATGAAGTATATATTTAAAGGATTTAGTTCAAAATCATAACTTGCTGAAAGTGAATTTTCATGAGCATTTTACATATATCTATTGCAGAGGTATAGATTTACAATGTTATACTTATAGAAGATGTTCAGGAACCATTTACCCAACATTGAATGAGTTAGTGTGGTGTTAGGGCAGGGTTATGGAACAATGTATCTTACCCTAAAGATGAATTAAATTATTACATAAATAAATAACATACTTACTATGTAAGTTAAGACAGTTTCTCTTTTGGCTGGTTTCAAGTCGTCATTCAGTGAGTAAACTCTAACCTTTACTGTAAGAACAATTGATATCATCAAAACCTCTGCTAAACACAGGGTATTTTGATTTTTTACAATAATCATCCTTAAAGGAGATGAGTATGATTTTTAAAAAATCATATCACAAAAATTCATACTTAAAGGAGAGAAAAAGTTAGTTTACAGACATATATATTACTAAAGATTATTTTCCTTTAAAGAGAACCCTCTTGGATTCCTTTAAAGAGCTACTTTTCCTGGTGAATTTAAAGTACAGTCCACTTTATTAAAATATATTTCCATACAACTTTTTGGGAACATACATTAGACCATTGTTTATTGAGAATTTCATTGTAGCAAAACAGTAATCTCTCCCATATGGTTATATGGGAGCATACTATATTGTCTCATATTAGAGTTGTAGATTTTTTTTTTTAAGATTTTATTTATTTGACAGAGAGAGACACAGCGAGAGAGGGAACACAAGCAGGGGGAGTGGGAGAGGGAGAAGCAGGCTCCCCACCAAGCAGGGAGCCCGATGCGGGGCTCGATTCCAGAACCCTGGGATCATGACCCAAGCCGAAGGCAGACGCCCAACGACTGAGCCACCCAGGTGCCCCTAGAGTTGTAGATTTTAATGGAAAATTAGATAGTTTGATTTTGACATTATACACTCTTGCACATATAAAAACCAAAAAGTCCCCAAAGTATCCCTTATTGTAGCTAAAGGCAGCTTTGAATTGTATGGTTTTGTTAGATTCATTGAGCCAGATCCTTTAATTGTTCCATCATTGTTAAATGAGTAATGGCAAGAGCTCAAGAAAAATTAGTTCTTTTCATTTGTTTCTGTCCATTAAGAGATCCCTGCCTTTTAAACAATTGCATCTGCTAGAATTGAACTCTTAGCTGCTTGAGACATGCTGTTCTAGTTCCTTCCAATATGAAATATTGTAATTTCTCTGATGTTCATTTACTGAGGCTCAAATCATTTCATGGCCAAAACTTTACTCACAAAATAAAACTGAACTGGAGCCATAAGCCCTTTAAAGGGTCAGTACTATGTAAAGCTCTACATGAGAAGTCACATTAAACTCTCCAAAATTGGTTTCACTAAGACCATAAGGTCAAAGCAAAATGTTCAGTAAATCCCTCATACACACATACACACTCTGCTGTCCCCCCCTTCTCCCACCTTGCGTCCTCCCTCCTATATTCCTCTCCCACCTTGCGTCCTCCCTCCTATATTCTTCTGCCACCTTGCGTCCTCCCTCCTATATTCTTCTCCCACCTTGCGTCCTCCCTCCTATATTCTTCTCCCACCTTGTGTCCTCCCTCCTATATTCTTCTCCCATCTTGTGTCCTCCACCTTCCGTCCTCCCTCCTATATTCTTCTCCCACCTTGTGTGCTCCCTCCTATATTATGGACATACCCAGTTCATCCCTGAGCATCACTGGGAGGCTGCCAGAGGCAGTATATCACAAAAAAGTAAGAGCTCATGCCCTGGAGTTCAAAACTTTGGTTTCACTCCTACGACTACCACTTCCTAGTGGCCCTGGAATGGGATACTAAATCCCTCTAAATCTTAGTTCTCTCATCTTAAAACAGAAACGCTAGTATCTGCTTTATAGTGTTATGAGAACTAAATGAGACAAAGCTTTTATATAGCCTGGCACATAATAACTACTCAATAAATGCTTATTATTTTTATTTTAGTATTATTATTTCTATGCCTACTACTTATCTAATTTCTAACCCAGTTTGTGTTTAGAATAGAATTAATCTTGTCTTCATAGCAACAGTGTATCAGAGGCAAGATCAATCTAATTCTTTAGTACCAAAGATATGGCTTATTAGGTTTTAAAAAACTTATTAATGTCTTCTATGTACAGGCACTATGCTGCACTTGGAGATATGGCGGTGAGACAGATCAGGCATGGAAGTCTTCCAATGGAGGGGAGGAGAGAGTGAACACATGATCACACAAGTGTATGTACAATTCCAGGGTGGGGAGCATTACAAAGAGCACTGCCCGGCTTCCTGAGAGCATAGAAGAAGGAGAGTTGAAGCCATCAGAGAGGTCAGAGAAGGCTGCCCTCTAGGGATGACATGTTAGGGTTGCATAGGTATTAATAAGGCAAAGTGGAGGGGTGGGGGGGCGGGGAATGGATGTACCGGGCAGAGATATACAGGTCTTCATATGGGGGTGGGGGGTGGGGGGAAGAGTGTGAGAAAGCAAATAGAAAGAGGTCATTTGGTCTGGTTTCCACAGATGAAGGGGAGCATGGTGACTGAGAAAGCTGGAGGGGAAGGCAGGACACAGGCTGCATGGCATTGAAGGATTTTGGTCAATATGCTAAATTCCTTACCCTACAAAGCCTTGAAGATTTAAACCTTTATCCTAAAGATGCTTATACTAAAAATCCCTCAAGGATCTGCAGATTAAATGTGTGGATTAGGATATTAGAGCTATAAATAGCAAGATTTAATCAATTTCTAAGAGAACTACTTTTAAGTAATTTTTTTTTTCTTCTGTGTAAATAAGGCTTTGTGCTATTCCACAGATTAAACAGTAATGGAAAACACTTTCCTAGTGCTTACTCTGTTCTGGGCACTGTTTTAAATGCTTTACCCATATGAATTCAGCTACCTCTCACAACAATTCAGTGAGGTAAATTCTATTATCTCTATTCTGCCCTTTTTCCCACTAACAGAGGAACCATGACTATGAAGCCATGTTCTATTAGAAATTTTCTTAGGTAGATTCCCCTTAGAAAATTAATATCTATATATTTCTGTGATCTAGTTTATTCTTTGCTGAAATATCTGATCCCCTAGGGTTGGATTTATTTTCTGAATTTGAAGAATAGCTCCAAAGTCAAAGGAATTTTTTTTATGAACATGGCTCTATAATAAATTATTTTCCCACTGTCAAAACTATATTTGCAATTACGTCTTACACTTGTTTAATAAATAAGATATAACACAACATTTCACAATTTTTAAAAAGCTTTTTTCTTCATAAAAATAACTAATGGGGCAGATAATGTAATTGTAGATTTTGCAGTTTCCATATGAACTTAAAATTTATGTTTAAGTTTAAATTATGTATTTAGCAATTTCCATATAACTTTTAAATTAAAATGGTATTTATAAATGTAAAAGTCATTAGGAGTTGAGACTCTTTAAGCAAGTTGGAAACTTGTCTGCACTTAATTTCAAGTGTTAAAAAATCTCTACAATATGGCAATCACCCCCTCTCCACCAGAGGAAGCAGCATCTTATACCATACCTGACTGTTGTGGAGTGTAGATAGGTTTGTCTGTATGAATGAAGAGAAATCCATTGTCATAGGTTATTGGCACTTTTTTTGATCTTGAAAAATGCCTCGATACAACTTCCAAATATACATGTGAAACTGGGTTTTGTCCTCCAGACAATTGTTTGGGTTGTATCTGTAAAAAAAAAAAAATGACAGAATAGAGTATAACTTAGGTTATAAAACATGTTGATTATCTAAATACCACTGTCACCTCACTAAAACACGCAAAAAAAGAGCATATGTATTTAACCATTTAAAAAGTAGTAGAGACAGAATAGTGAATACATTTTACCCAAAGCCTGTCAGTGTCAAATATCATAGTAAAAATTTAGCTTTAAGCAATTAAAAGTCTTTTGGTTTCCATGTTTCCTAAATTTTATATGTATTTAGTAAAATTACTACCACAGAAGCTTCTTTTTTTTTTTTTTAAGATTTTATTTATTTATTTGATGGAGAGAGAGACAGCGAGAGAGGGAACACAAGCAGGGGGAGTGGGAGAGGGAGAAGCAGGCTTCCCGCCGAGCAGGGAGCCCAATGTGGGACTCGATCCCAGGACCTGGGATCATGACCTGAGCCGAAGGCAGACGCTTAATGACTGAGCCACCCAGGCGCCCCTACCACAGAAGCTTCTTAACAAACTTTCACTTGGTCAGCACTTGATTAATATGCTGTCCACTCCCTCAGTTCAACATCCTGACTGATGCTCAGGACACATTGTACTATATCTCTATCCCTCTGCTCCCACCCATTGAGCTGCATGCTTTCTCATTTGGTGTATGTAATTGTAATTATCCACTTTACATTGCATGATATGCAAATATAATACATAAAGAGTAAATAAAAGAAAGAAGAGTGTTTTTATGAAAACTCAGGCTTTGGACACATGGGATAAAAGTAAATCACTAAAACCAACTGCTATGGAATCAAACGTGAGAGCACTGTCAAAGTTTGGAAGACAGACAGTAACAGCCTATAAAGATTCTGCACTCAGACTGCCTTGCAAGTGTCTTTAAGCTCCGTCTCCACTTTAAAGGAACAGAAACTGTAAGCAAAGATGATTTGTTAAAGGTATGACATGTAATAAATAAGATTTGACACTCGAACCGGGGGACCCATGCTTAAAGACCTTGGCATGACATCAAACAATTGGCAAACAAAGATACATTATAATGTTAAGATAAAATTAAATGCTGAAGATATGCATGCAGTTTTATGAATCTCTAGTTAATCTTTCAATTAACTGAGTCTGCACGAGTCATGAGAACTTTCTATGATGATGAAAACATTCTATATCTATGTTGTCAACATGGTACTTGCCAGTCACATGTGGCTATTTGAGCACTTGGAATGGGACTATTGTGACTCATGAACTGAATTTTTTATTATAGTTAAATTTGATTGATCTAAATTTAAAGGTAACAGCCACACTAAACAGCTTAGTGACATCAGATAAGAGTGTCCACTGAAATTAATTGGGCAATTAATTTTAATTCTTAATAAATCTAGTAAGTGGAAGTATTTAAGAAATTCAAGCGTTTACAATCAAGAACATTAATGAAAAAATTCTTACATTTGGTTAGAACATATTTAGATCAGTGTTTCTCAAACTTGAGTAATACACAGACCTCTTTTAAAGGATAAAATGTTCTGGAGGACTCTCAGTGCTGACTTCTTATTATTTATAATATAATAAAAATTTATTTTTATTACAATGGTACTTAAATATGTACAAACCTAAGACTGGGTGTAATCTTATGCTTATGAGTTTTACATAATTATAAAATCAAAACAAATATACAAAATAAATTCAAAATACTAAATATCAATATAATTCTAATCTTAAGCTGTTTTAAAATTTAAATTTTAAATTTCTTTTTAAAGAGCTCACTTTAAAGAAACACTGATCTAGGGGTGCCAGGGTGGCTCAGTCAGTTAAGCAGCTGCCTTCGGCTCATGTCATGATCCCAGGGTCCTGAGATCGAGCCCTGCATTGGGCTCCCTGCTCAGCAGAGAGCCTGCTTCTCCCTCTCCCTCTGCCTGATGCTCTGCCTACTTGTGCTCTCTCCTACCTCTCTGTCAAATAAATAAATAAAATCTTTAAAAATAAAAATAAACACTGGTCTAAATTAACCTCAGAGCCCCTTCCAATTCTAGTAGTCTTTGATTTTCTCGTTTTTTATTTTTGAATTTTTATCAGACTTTAAAACAATATTTTGAGTATGAAAGTAATTTTTAGTTAGAATTTTAAATAAGAAATGAGTTGCAAGGGCGCCTGGGTGGCTCAGATGGTTAAGCGTCTGCCTTCGGCTCAGGTCATGATCCCAGGGTCCTGGGATCGAGTCCCACATCGGGCTCCCGGCTCTGCGGGGAGCCTGCTTCTCCCTCTGACCCTCTCCCCTCTCATGCTGTTTCTCTCTCGCTCGCTCTCTAAAAAATAAATAAAATCTTAGAAATGAGTTGCAAGTGCTTCTCTAACCAAGGTACACTACGATATCTAAATAGAAGGAAAAGTTATTTGATCCATATTGTTCTTTGTATTAACTACAGGTTTCCAATGAGAGCTATTCAGTTTAGTAATCAATAATTTTATTAGCTTTGGAAGCTATAATTGATGAATATCAGAGTTTAATTGGGTTTTTGTAGGCAATGCATTACAGATCAAGATGCATATTCATATTTTTCTATTTTATGTAATGATAATTTTCACAGTAAACAAGTATTTTCAATTCATTTCCAAATATGTACATTAGTACAATTTTATTTTCCAATACAAACATCATAATTTACATGCATTGCACAAAAAGCAGATACGACTCTCCAATTTAGAATTTTCTGTTTCATCCATGTGATCATTGGTGACTGACATCGCTTAGTAATCACACAGTGGTGGGTGATACAAATGGCCCAAATCTCTACGTTATCAACATTCAAACCTGGTACACATTTTATTGAGAATATCCTGTATGTATAAAGAAAATGAAGAATAAATACATACTGTTAAGACTGCAGAGTTTTGGAATTTATTTTCTGAGGATAAAGTAACATGGCCTGAAGAGTAACTAAATTTTTTATCAGGATAACTTTTAATAGAGATGGTGGCATCAAATTCGTCAGTATAGCCATAAACTTGAATTACAATATTTTCAGATGCTCCGACACGGAATACTTTTGGGGCTGAAATGACATACCTGTTGAAACAGGAAAAGAGTAGGACCAATATCTTGAGGTGATGTATTTCATTATATTCTTAATTTTTTCATCTCACTTGAGAGACTCAAATAGGCACATTTTCTCAACTTAAAAATGATTATTTTTAAATCAAAGTTTATAAGTGATCTGTGATAATTTCAACATAGTTTCCAAAAAGAAGTAGCTTAGAATTAAGACTTGAGAAACAGAACTGGAGATTTAGTTAACATTTAGAAATAATAACACTTTCCCTGAGCTACTGCAGCAGAGAAAGACTTTTAAAAAGCTGTTGACTGGAACATGTAAATAGGGTCAATATTTTTGCTCAATGAAGAAAAAGGCAACAAAGACACCAGTGCTTGTGGGGCGCCTAGGTGGCTCAGTTGGTTAAGCGACTGCCTTCGGCTCAGGTCATGATCCTGGAGTCCCGGGATCGAGTCCCGCATCGGGCTCCCTGCTCGGCAGGGAGTCTGCTTCTCCCTCTGACCCTCCCCACTCTCATGTGCTCTCTCTCATTCTCTCTCTCTCAAATAAATAAATAAAATCTTTAAAAAAAAAAAAAAGACACCAGTGCTTGAATTGCAACTCTGTCATCTACTGGCTGAGTGACCATGGTAAAGTCACTCACACTTTCTAAGACCAAAATAACTGACTTGTGAAAATATCACCTTCCTGACCAGCTTGCAGTGAGGAGGAAATGAGAATGTGTATATGAAAACACCTAGCATGCTTTGTACTCAATAAATGTTAAGATTCATTAATTTCACTAAATTAGTTAAAAAGAAGTAATCTTAGAAGTATTGTGTTATACCATGAGTGGATAAAGAAAAGGATACGGTAAGAGTGAGCTGGGGGAATGCATTTAGAAATGGAAGGAGGGATGGAGGTCTTTGAAGAATAGTAACAATCATACAACAATGATGATACTAAGTGAATATTATCACCATAGGAGAGGCTGCATTGGCACTCTATATACAACTCTTTTAATTTTTACAACAGGCCAATGGTGTAGATACTGATATTATTCCTATTTTGCAAGTGAAAAGAGGATAATTTGACCATGGTCACACGGCTTGTAAGTGAATGAGGCAGAACTTTATAGTCACATCTTTCTCTCAGTCGTTAACGTGTATAATTGAGGTCAAGATTAGAAGCTATGTTCACAACCACAGGCTATTATTTCCAGTTTTATTTTTCATGTGGTTTATACAAGAATGGAAGTGAATTTATATAAGTCTTTGAAGTAACATTTTTAAAATGTGTGTATTTTCAATGTTTTATGAAAAGAAAACTTAGAATATAAACTAGGCTATTAATTAAATATCATGAAAGTATCTAATTTGAACAGTGAGAGCTACATGTGCTCTTACAGAGGAAGAGAGAAGTGCGCTTCAACACAAAAGGTCATAGTGACTAATTCAAGTGGCCGAACAGGCCTGGAGGCCACCTGCCACCGCACCTGGCAGAATTCTTACAGGCCCCTGCCAACACTACGACATTTAAAGAGCCAACGAGTCTCTAGTAACCATAAAATTAATTTGGAAGCAATTACATCCTTTTAAAACATCTGTCAGTCTCCTACATGATAACTAACTTGGAATCACTTATAGACAAATGATAAAAGAGGGAAAAGAATCTCCAGACTTCCAACCATCATCTGAATTCCTCAAATGCTTACCCAGGAACAGTAGAAAATGAGAAAAGTTAAGCTCTGCTGATAATAAGGCATATTTCCTGAAATCTTACCCTGTGCGAGGCACTGTTCTAAGGACTATATATATATAAACTCACTGTGTGGCTACAAACACTCTGTGAGAAATGTCTTGTTATTACTCCCATTTCACAGATGAAGAAACTGATAATGAACTTGCCCAAGGTCACACAGTTAAGTTATAGAATTGGGAACTCAACCCAAGCAGCCTGTTTCCGGAATTAACAATTTCAATTGCTATACTAAACTGGATTTAGCAAGAGTTTCGCAATCTGAAAAATCTAGGGGAAAAAAAGCTCTTTTAGTTTTGGCATTCTTGCAAATTTTATCTTTTTCAGTTTCATATTGTTTTAATTTTGAATTGTCTATGTGGTGGTGGCAGTGATAAAACATAAAATATTCATTATTTAGAAGTCTCTAAAAGATGGCTTTGGAATCATACAGATTTTGGTCTTTACTGGTTTATCAGGACCACAATCTATTCATATAAAAAAATCATATTTAAAAAATATATCACATTTTTCTTATTTTCTTTCAATAGTTTAAGAGGATCAGGCCACTGAGCTTGCAGAGAGGCAACAATATTATCTTGCCCTCTACCTGGAATGTTCTTTCCCCAGATATTTGCATAGTTTGCTTTCGCCTCACGTCCTTCAAATTCTGTTTGAGCATCACCTCCTTAAAGAACCTTTCCTCTCTACACTTTTGGGTAATGACCCCATCATTTCCTTATCCTCTGATTCTCCTTTATTTTTTTCCTCCTTGCATAATAACCACTCGACCTTATTTATTCCTTCATTCATTGGTTCATTCACCCATCCATGATTTGCTTCTCCCACCAGAATGCAAGCTTTATACCATCTACTGTATCCCTAGTGCCTATCACATGGTAGGTGCTCAATAAATTTTTGTTGAATCAATCAGTCAATCAAGTTAATTAAATTGGTTGCCATGCTGTAAATGGTACATTCTCGCTTTTTTTTTCAGAGAAAGAGAGGAGATGCTTATTAAGGGCCAGTACAGTGTCGTGGAAAGAATTCAGAATCAGGGGACCCGGGTGCTAGTCCTAGTTCTACCACTGATTTGAACTCGCTAATCTCAATCTCTCTTGAACTTCTGCCACTTGTCTTTTAAAAAGGGTTATACAAGAACTACTTGGGGAATGGGGTGATTGTGGCCATGTGAGAAAATCAGATTAGGGGTGGGAGAGTGTTATAAATTTATGATATCCTGAGTATATATTTATATTTTACATATTTGTATATATATATACAAATGAAAAATGAAATTTTTCAAATGAAATGACAAATGAAAAAATGAATTGAAGTGGTAAAAAAGAGTCTTTAATAAAAGCCCTGCTTTTGTCTCCCTCCAGCAGCATGATCTTTGGCAAGTCACTTTCCCCTCTGTCTGGACTTATTTGTGAAATGAGTAGATTCAATTAGATACTCTCCAGTTCCTTCTCAATAATAAATGTTATCTCTAGATACAAAATCAGTATTTTTAAGACATACCTTAAAATGCACAATATTCCAGTAATAACACTGAAATTTGTGAAGAATTCATAAATTTAGAAATAATTACAATCGTTTTTTCAAATCACAGTATTAGAACTGACCCCAAAGTAACACTTGCTTTACTATGTGCAGTACCTGGAACATACAAAGAAAAAACTATGTACCAAATACAAATAAGCAATCAATGGCAAGAAAGTTTATCATTTTGAGTTTATTTTGCGCTTTTTGGAAGAGGAATTCCAACAATCACTTAGGTAAACTTTTATAAATAATAATCCCATAAAGCTGCCGTATTGGTAGCCACTCATCACATCAAGATGCTTCCATGACTTTCTCATTCAGAGATGAGACTATTCACTTGGTGTTCTAGGAAGTAGAAAGTTATTTTCAAATTAACACGGTCTGTTAAATTTTCCACTCCTCTCACCTAAGATACACTGAAAAATGAAGATGGGTTCTTTTACTTACGTTTGTTCCTGTCCCCAACTTGTACCGAGGAATATTAAAAAACAGAGTGTGCCCCAAAGGCCCATGGCTGGAGTTCGCAGTAAACCATGGGTATAACCTTCTTGAAGATTACTCTCCTTTTATGTAAACTGAGCTTGAAGAATTTGGGTAAGTTAGTTTACTGGTTAATGATTAATGTCAGAAAGAGGGACTACTAAGGAGGAAAACTAAAATCAGAACTGAAACACCCTTTCATGTCCAGATGTAAAGGTAGGAGATATTTTATAGGGATTTACACCTAGAGGTTTATTTTGCTTAATACAAATAAGGATATTCTAACATGGGACTTTGGCACTACAGTGAATGGCTCAAAGCTAGGAGCAAGTCAATCTCGTTGCCTTTGGCCTTTCCCCTCTTATCAGGACAATCATTCTGATGTATCATCTGTGAGCATACCTCCGGTAGATGCACTCTGATACTGACAGAGACCTACTTGGATTCAGTTTCAAAAGGAGGTGATTTTCGGACGGGTCTGGTTTAGACAGGGCTCGTGAGGTGGTCTTTCTAGAGAAATCCTGAGCAGGAGTGTCCGTGGCACTGGAAATGGCCTAAGGATGAGATGGATCTGCAAAGAAGCTCTGTAGAATGGTGCCTTCGTCACCCCAGTCTAGAGAAGAAGTTGAACATTAGGTAGAGGAAAGGTTGCGAGAGGCAATGAAAATGCCATGTGGAGGACCTGGCAGCATTCTCTAGGTGATAACCAAGCAAATACTTTCATATTTAGTAGGGAGTGGATATCCTCCAATATCTATTAATTCATATGACACAAATTCAAAATTTACATTCATTCTGATGGAGTGTATCTTTTTAAAAAAATAAACTCACGTTTATACCTTTCAATGAAGATTTTAATAATTTTAATATGAGAACCAAAGAAAAACAAAGCTTCCTATAATAAATCTAGTAACTAGAGGATGAAATAAAATTTTGTCTTTGAGATTTTTATGTTTTATGTTCACTGGAAAAATTTTTACATACGACCTTCCTTTTATTTGTACTCATTTCTACCTTACTACATAATAGGTACTCTATTTTATTTTATTATTATTATTTTTAAAGATTTTATTTATTTATTTGACAGAGAGAGACACAGCGAGAGAGGGAACATAAGCAGGGCGAGTGGGAGAGGGAGAAGCAGGCGTCCCGCGGAGCAGGGGGCCCGAAGTGGGGCTCGATCCCAGGACTCTGAGATCATGACCTGAGTCGAAGGAAGACACTTAACAACTGAGCCCCCCAGGCACCCCTATTTTATTATTTTTAAAGATTTATTTATTTTTTTGAGAGTGAGCAAGAGGGAGAGAGAGAATCTCAAGCAGACTCTGAACTGAGCACAGAGCCTGACTCGGGGCTCAATCCCAGGACCCTGAGATCAGATTAGGCACTCTATTTTAAAGTAACAAAACAGATTTCTCTAAACATTTTTCTATAATTCAGATGTTTTATGGTCACATGGCATTCCTTGCTTTGAATTAATAAGGTTTTACTTTACCAACACTTTAGTATTAAACTCATTAGAAAAAAGTCACACAAAGGAAAATTTGATACACAAATTTCACTAATGATATTTCTTGCAAATGTTATTGAAATGATAAAAATCTGCCACAATTGTCTGACAATCTAGCCCATTTGTTTCAAAAGGGAATCTGTAAAATGATTAAACTGGGTTGCGAAAGATGGATCAAGTTAAAACAAAGTCCTTTTGCCATCATTTTCGGGAAAGGATACTTTGGAGAAAGCAAGAATACTCAAATCATCATGGATATTTGTATTTTAAGTGCAAGGAAGTTTGCTTGTATTATAGAGTCAATATTGATAAATGATATTTGCAAACCACTGGCATGTTTTCCTGGTAGAAAACATATTTTAAAATAAGGGATCTTGGGGCACCTGGGTGGCTCAATTGGTTAAGCATCCAACTCTTGACTTTGGCTCAGGTCATGATCTCAGGGTCATGAGATGGAGCCCCGTGTAGGGCTCTGCACTGAGTGTGGAGCCTGCTTCTCTCCCTCCCTCTCACTCTGCTTCTCTGTCCACCCCCCCACCCCCCCGCCATGTGCTCTGTCTCTTAAAATATAATAAAATAAAATAAATAATGGATCTCAAAGGTCCTCAATAAAACCAAAATTCAATTCATGTTCAAGTGTTTAAACTTTTTATCTGCCTTTTAAACATGACTCAGAGGTGGATTCTTCTTCACATTTTAAAATGTTGTCTTTTGAGGGAGTCTTTGGCTTTTATACAAATATGAATCTCTAAAGGAAGAGAATCCAGGTCTGGCAGAAACTTTGGTGGTCACCTGATCTTCCTGCTAATGCCACATCAATTCTGCCCTCAGGACAGAGCCCAAATGACTCCACTTAGTTCATAAGGCCCTTCCTGATCTGGGTCCTACTTGATTCTCCAGCCAAGTAGCCTAATTACTTATTATTCCCCGAAGTCACCATGGCATGAAGGTGTTCCTGCCAGGGGAATAAACAGTCAAATGCTATTATTATTATTCTTAACCTATGTATACCCTCAATTTGGTACGTCAGGAGAATTATGGGCTATATATGGCTTACTGCTTCCAGTACTGCAGAATGCAGCCTACTCCGTCTATTTAAGTGCTCGACCGTAACACCCGCGTGAGACGGAATATTGGGGTACAAACTACATCTAATTGGGGACCTCCTAAATAAATATCTCTCATGAGTCACTTGTCTTCCTATATATTTAAATGGATTTCAAAAACATTCAGCTACAATAGTTTACTGAAACAAAGTCTTACCAAAAATTCCAATGTGTAAAATAGAGTAGAGGTGCTCCAGGTGAAGCAGAAAGGGGTGACCCTACTGTCTGCCTGTCTCCCCCACGTTCACCCCCAGGTAGCCCTCCAGGAGGCTCAGTGGGAACTCTGGGGTCCCTGGACACGTGGCTTAAAAACTATCGACTTAAAGCACCAAACAACCTCTTCCAAGTGTTCTTGTTTCACTTGGTCCATTCCTGTTACTTCCACCAACATCTCCAAGTCCAGCTTGAAATTGGTTTTTCAGCTGATCAAGCTAAAGGATTAGTTTTTTAGTTGATCAAGCCAAAGGAGAAGCCAATCTCTTTTCTCCTTATGCCCAAGAGCCACTGCTTTAGCTGCAAATTCAAGCCCTCTCCCAAGTGACTTGGGCTGTCAACACCAAATCCTCTATAAGTCCCTTGTTCCTTCACAATCCCTTACTTGTATCCAATATCCCAGACCCTGGTATCCCAACATTGCTCAGAAATTCACCACAGACTGCAAGAGGCCTGGGAGAGGATAATGGAAAAGTGAAAACTCTAGGTGTTTACCCCAGAAAACTTTCACACATTTGCCCAAAGAGACCAGTACAGGAATGGTCTTTGTAGCATGATTTGTAATAGCAAAATTTGGCAGCAACCTAGAACAAGAGAGAATAAATTACTGCATTTTCATGCAATGGAAAACAATGTTGGCTGATAAAAACAATCCACAAAATGACACAAAAAGCATAGTAACGCTTATATAAGTTTAAAAAACGCAAAGCAATGCTATTGTCTCTAGACATTTACATCAGTAGTAATAACATAAACATATGACTGTGAAAGAGAAATACTACATCAGGATAATAGCTATATCTGGAAAGAGAAGGAGAATTGGGGAAGGGGTAGGAAAAGGGTATATAGAGTGTTTCTACTGTATCCATTATCTTTTGTTTTAAAGGAAGATCTAAAGTCAGCATGGCAATATTTTACGAATAATTCTGTGAAGTTTAGTGGCAGTTATACTGGCATTTGATAGATGAGTTGCTGTACTTTCCTAAAAGTTTGAAATATTTCATTGGGAAAAAAAAAAAAAAAGGACGGTTTGAAGTGAGGGAGGCTTGAATTCAAATCCTGACTCAACCTAACTAGGTATGTGACTTTGGGCAAATTAATGAACGCTTAGAGCCTCACTTTCATTGTCTATAAGATCAAATGATAATGCCTCATAGAGCCTAAGGGAGAATGAAATGAAATATATATATAGTTCTTGACACATAGCATGAAAATTGTTGTCCGAGGGCGCCTGGGTGGCTCAGTTGTTAAGTGTCTGCCTTTGGCTCAGGTCATGATCCCGGGGTCCTGGGATCGAGCCCCACATCGGGCTCCTTGCTCAGCTGGAAGCCTGCTTCTCCCTCTCCCACTCCCCCTGCTTGTGTTCCCTCTCTCACTGTGTCTCTCTCTGTCAAATAAATAAAATCTTAAAAAAAAAAGAAAAGAAAAGAAAATGGTTGTCCGAAAATGGACCATCTGAAAATTATTATCTGAAAATTATTATTATTGGTTAAGACAGATTTATGACCTTCCATTCTTTTTTGGAAATACGTGCACAGCACTGTAGCAATCTGTATTTGATATAGTTTTATTTTCCTGGCTGCTTCCAGGCAGAACACCACACCAATGGTAGCATGAATCTCAGGATGAAAGAATATTTATCATTGAACACACAGCAGAATTTTGCCCCTACTTCTTTTGTTTGTTTACTGTCAATTAAAGGTCTGGGATTAGATGACTGACCTCTTAAGAGTCCATCTAATTGCTACATCCTGGGAGTCTGATATTCTAACTTAGTGAGCAAAGGAGCACAAAAAGGTTCCCACAGACCAGAAACTTTTCAGAAGGTATTTAAATAAATTTTTCTCTTGTTTATGACATTGATTTCCATTAGCAGATTATGTGCACCCTACCACTTTACCTCATCAGCTGTAAGAGGTCTTTCCTCAAAAAGAACATCCTCACTCTGACCCTAATGAAAGATACTGTTTGAAACATTTTCTTACTTCCCAGGAGTAGGTCTAGGAATTAAGAAGGAAGGCCAGAGGGGCGCCTGGGTGGCTCAGTCATTAAGAAGGAAGGCCAGAAATGTTAATTCACCATCTCAACAAGACCTATTAAACTCCAGTGCATTTTGACAGGTGCTTTATCAGAGTCAGGCATAGAGGACAGGTTCCCAACTTTTAAAGAGTATCCAAATAATGACAACACAATAGCTACCAATTACTAGCTCCTAACATGTATCAATTATTGTAATGATGAACTTACATAAATTGTCCCTAATATGAGCAACCACTCTAAAGAGTGCTATAACCCTCAGGTTACCAATGAAGAAACTGAGGCTTCAGGGAACACATCTAACAACTTGCAGAGATGGGGATTTGATTGTGTCGGGGCCAGTAGGAAAAAGAAAAGAGACATACCAAACCAGGCTGAAGTCTTATCTTCTCTTTGACACCTTCTCCAGCTATTTGTAATTGATTCTCCATTTTATAAACTCTATAATACTTTATAGAGCCCAATCTATACATTTTGATTCTTATTTAGATGCCATGGTATATTCTAGGCAAAGGCTCAAAAGTACAACATGGGAATAAGTATGACATTAAGTGAAGGACTAGGCTGACTTATGTCCAGCTCTCCCTTCCTCATGGGGTACCTGAGGTAAGACTAGCTAATGAGACTACCAGGCAGATGGTAGATTGGGAAGATTACCTGACAAGGCCACAGGTGGCAAGAGCCAGAGAATAACTCCCACATCCTAGGGAATATGGTGATTCAAATCCAACAGTGGATGATCATGTATTTAGGTCCTTGAGAGAACCCAAGCCAAAAATGACACCGCTAAGCCATTCCTGAACCCCCCGCCCATAAAAACTGAAGACAGTTAATGTTTGTTGTTACATTAAGCGACGTAGTTTGGAGGTAAATTATTACCTAGCAATACTAAATTTGTACACTAGAATAGCTGTTTTTCTAAAGATGCAACGCTGGTGAAAGCTCCTTGCACTCAATACCACCGCTAATGGGCACTTGCCTACCAATCGCCAATACTTTAATTTTACAAGTGTACTTTAAATTCTTAAGAACAACAGGCTCAGGGAGCCTGGGTGGCTCAGATGGTTAAGCGTCTGCCTTCGGCTCAGGTCATGATCCCAGGGTCCTGGGATCGAGTTCCGCATCGGGCTCCCTGCTCAGCGGGGAGCCTGCTTCTCCCTCTGCCTCTCTCTCTCTCTCTCTCTCTCTCTCTGTCACTTATGAATAAATAAAATCTTTAAAAAAAAAAAAAAAAAAGAACAACAGGCTCAGAGGCCTACCTGAAAGCGCCGCCTGCTGGTAGTAACTTAAAGGCATCCCAAAGCTGGCTGGAATAATTCGGATTGACAGCCAGTGCTAACACATAATGCCTTTCCAGGGTAGACTCTGGCTTCTAATTTCATGTCTCTTCTGAGAACTAGCTTCTTCAGTTCTTGGAGAGAGAAATGCCTACCTTGCCTTCTTATAAGAATGCTGAAATGTGAAATCTCTGAGCATTGAAAATCATATAAACATGTAAGGAGTTCCTACAATTATTTTTTAACTCTCTTATTTCTCCTGCTTTATCAATTCCTTCTTTCTGCCTGCAAACATGCAAAAGTCTCCATTAATTGGGGGGAAAAGCCAAGTATCACAGACCCCTTCAATGGATTTTTCTCTAAAAATCACTGCTAACCCTCTTAAAGGCTTAATCTGCCCCCCCTTTTATATAATTTTCTTTTCCTCCATTTATCCATAAATTCCCCCTCACCAGAATGCCCCATAGATATCTTCATGGAAGTTAGATAGGAAAAAAAATAGGAAATGAATAAAATGATTGCCCAGCAGCAGAGACCACTTGATGTAGGTTGACATGATTTGGCATCATTCTCACTTTACAGACAAAGAAACTGATGATCAGAAAGGGCTTAAAGGAAGGAAGGAAGCCCAGAATCACATAGAAAGAGGTAGTCAAGACCACCTGTACAATGTGAGGGTCCCACTGCAAGATGAAAATGTAGACCTGCTTGTTCAAAAAGTAAGAAAAAGTGCTGTTAAAGGTATTAAAACATAAAAAGCCTTTTCCTTTCTTCTGTGGTCTCTCCCTCAACTTGCCATGGCATTTTTTTATTTGCTATTTAATTTCATTCTAAGTCAAGGAAAATTAGAGGTTTAAATTAATGGCATGAATTTTACCATTCATATTTATTTTGTGCAATGGCTGTTTAAAATGCACTAATTCGTATGTAGAATCACCAAAATTAGACAGTTTGTTTTTCATAGCTCATACGTGCATATATCCTTTGCTCTTACCACAACATTGGAAATGTAGCACAAAACAAACTCAACTGTTATTTTATTTTTTTATATGTGTGTATTCTACCAACACTCTCTACCTTTGCTTATTGAAGAATAGGGAAGGCCTGAAAGGAAAAGGAGCTATGGGTTACACTGTCCTTCTCCTTCCTTCTGTGTCATCTATTTAGGGTAAGTTGTTGGCTATTAACATGAACAAGAAAGAATATGATGAGGTTCCCATCATTTGTGTTTCTTAGAATGCCACTGCTTTTTTTCTGCATTCAAACCAAGTTCTGGTCCCAAAGGAATATGTGGCCTCCAAGGGCTATCAGCACCCCTGCTTGCTCAGTCATAGACATGACAGGCATATTTTGTACTCACTTTGAGTCTCACTAAACTTCTGCACACTGTGGGTCCACTGGAATTCTGTGTTCGTGGGGTATTGTGAATGCCCTGTGTGAATGGGGCAGCAAGGAATGCTGGGCACATGTATCATACCTATCTCCTCTGTTCACACGCCTGCTCCATTTCCCTGTCAGACGTACAGACACGAGTTCAAAGATAAAGTTATTAATAATTTCAAAAGCAGGGGCACCTGGGTGGCTCAGATGGTTAAGTGTCTGCCTTTGGCTCGGGTCATGATCCCAGGGTGCTGGGATCGAGCCCCACATCGGGCTCCTGGCTCAGCGGGGAGCCTGCTTCTCCCTCTCCCTCTGCCTCTCTCCCTATTCATGCTCTCTCTCTGTATCTCTGTGTCTCAAATGAATAAATAAAATCTTTAAAAAATAATAATAATTTCAAAAGCAAGTGGGGCCCTTCTGAGTGCTGGGCCCCCTGTGACTGCACAAGTTGCATGCCCCCGAAGCCAGCTCTGGAGTAGCTAAGCCAGGAGTGGACTCACATCTCACTCCAAAGATAAGTCTCTTAACACATCTCATGGAGTCTCTTCAAATAACTCAGTGCAAGACATTGGCAGAGTGATCAAAGAATGTCAAGGAGATGAGAAACTTGTAAGAGACTATAATAGACAACATCAAACTGCTGGCTTTGGCTCTAGGATACTTCCAGAAGTTACTGAAGCTATAGAAGGACTGAAGACTAGGAAAATGAGAAGTGGCAAAGGGATTGCAGTCTGGGAGGCGAATGACAAGGAGGTTGAAGTGCTTGGGAAGGAGATGGTTGTCAGAAGGATACAACAGCCCGGTTACTTTCAGCAGACTCACAGACTGGCATGAATTAGGAGTTATGACCTATAAGTAAGCCAGTCCCCAACGGTGGGACAGACTGTGTCTTAGCCTGTAGATGCTTAGAGAGCATTCATTTTGGCAACCAGCAACTATAGGGCACTTTCAAAATGGGACAAGATCAAAGAGACAGCCAGTATCGTGGTCCAGCAAAGGGATGTCATAACAAGTAGGTCATCCTGGTGTATTCTTCAAGAGGCCAGGCAGAAAATCACATTAAGGAAGATTGTTGGCAAATAGGTAATACCTACCTAACCATATGGCTGAGGCCAGGGGATGGCCAAGATGGAGGCAGGGTCCCTGATCAAGAAACAGACCAGGAGTAGCAGTCATCATTTAATGGGTACAGAGTTTTTGTTGCAAATGATGAAAAGGTTTTGGCTATAAATGATGTTGATGGTTACATGACATTGTGAATGTATTTAATGCCACTGAGTTGTATACTTATGAATGGTTAAAATAATAAACATTATGTTACATATATCTTACTATAATTTTTTTAAAGCTGTAAAGAAAAAAGAAAGAAAGAAATAGACTAGGTATTAGGTTTACTAGGTTTACTAGGGAGGAGGCAGAGATTCAAAGATTAGAAGTAAGGCATATATATTAGGAAGGAGAAGTAGATGCTAAATCCCATACCACATGTACCCAGCATCTTAATAACATACTGCCTCTAGACCACACAGAATTACTTCTGGAAGTTCTGCATTTTTCTCTTAGGAAAATAAAATCTTGGGGGATGATGGATTCGATCTGGCTGCGCTGAGGGTGGGGCCTCTTAAAGGCTTTTCTCCTCCTCTGTCAGGGGAGCGAACAAAGCAGCTCCATGTGGACATCCCTGGCAGCCTTTCACTTGCATGGGCAGGTTTCCTCATCTGAACAGCTACTGTACCAGGTCTTGGGGACAGAACCTGGGCCTGAGACCACAGGGATTTGGGAAAGGGGGAGTGCTAATTCTGTCGCATAAGGGGGGAGGCTTGCACCAAGCCCTGGCCCAGGCCATGGCTAAGGGACACCTTGAGAACTGTTAAGACCATGGTTTAGGTTTGGAATTGCCTCTCAGAATTCCTTCAGAGTCCTTGGAACCCCAGGCCCAGGTGCCACATGGGATCCAGCTTCAAGTGAACTTGGAGAGAACACCCATATTAGCATCCTAGCTCTCCCTTTTAAGACTCAGGTCCTTGACCCTTGTGAAATTGGTGGTGTGCATCCCAGGCATCCCTGACTTGGGAATGAAGGATGTGCTGGAGAGAGCTGGAATGGTGGGGGAGGGGGTGCGATAGAGAGATGGTCGGGTTGTCATTAGTGATGGAGAGACGTGAAGGATGGCAATCAGATGGAGAAGTTTGACAGTTGGGATAATATATAAAGGATAGAGAAGAGGAAAAGAGGAGAGAAAATTGAGATTTATGTGTGCCTGCAGTCATTCATTCAACAAATGTTTACTGGGCATCTAAAATGTGCCAGACACTGAGCTAGTGGCTAGGGCAGCAACAGGGAACTAGACAGGATGCTCAAGGAGCTTGGGGTCTAGTGTTGAAAACAGACCACCAAACAAACAGTTAAACCAAACTGTGATGAGCATTACGATGGGGGAACTATATAGGGCCAGGCAAACAAAATGAGTTTACAATAACTAGACTTATGTTCTGGCTGCATATAGCAGACAACCAAAATCACTGTTGGCTAAATGAGATAAATGTTTATTTCTTTCTCACATAAAAGAAGTCCAAGGTTGCGATGGCATTTTTAAATGTCATGAGAGGCAAGGGCCATAATCTTTTTGTTCCACCATGCTATCATCCAGCTTTCATCTTTAGTGTTACCTTATGGTCCGAGATGGCTGCTGGAGCTCCAATCATTGTTTCTGAGTTGAGGGCTACCAAAAGAAGGCAGAAGAGAGACCCCTCCCTATTTAATCAACTTTCTTTGAGCAGCCTTCCTCGAAGTCCCATAAATACATTTCATCAGGAGACTTGGGAATAGTCTGTACCCAACTTCAAGGGAAATTGAGCAGCAATGTGGCCAGCTACAATTCAGGTTTTGATAATAAAGAGGAAAGAAAGAACTAATTCTGGGTTAGTTAGCAGTCTCTGACACAAGTGTTTCATCTTTTGCGTTCCATATTCATGAATACTGAAACATGATGTTGAATTCTAGTAGAAATACCAAAGATTATTGTTTTTGGCAATACAGAGTATTCTCTTGTAATAGAAAGCAGAATTCATAAGGAAATATATTTAAATATTTCATTTTAAGAACTTGATCTTAGAGGGGGAAAGGTGAATTTTTCTGCCACCATGTGTTCAACTAAGGAGATCTTCTCTCCGGCCATCCGTAGCCAGGACTGAACAGACCACCATGAAGATAGTCAAGAAAAGAGCAAGGACCAGGGGCCAGCCAACACAAATCAGGGCATCAGGCCAACTTTGGTCAAGAGATCTTGCTATTATAAAATGATCCCAGTTGTAGCAAAAAGGAAATTTATATATTGATAACAATGTTAAAGGGTGTTTGGGAATTCTTCTGTAGCTTTTATGCCTCAGGAGTCACTTCTGAATATCCCCATCTCAGTGCCTGTCACTTGAGTCGATGCTGATAAATGTGGGTAGAGCGAACATTCCCATTGAACTTGTCTCTCAAAGATTTCCTCTTTTTACTTGCTTTTAGTATAGAATGACTTGGAATCCATAACTTCAAGTTGCTATAGTATTTCAGAGGAGTCAAGGAGCTAATTAAAAACCTGAAGGTTTGGCTATGGTGGCAGAATTTGGAGCTGATGCCTAGGATTGGACCTCACTTCTAATGAAAGCACGTGGGCACCAGAAGTAAGAGCAATTCACTGTTTCTGATTATCTGTTTCATAAACTCTTTCTTTTTTTTTAGGTAACCATTTATTTAATGCATTTATAATTAGGATAGCCAATCAAAAGTGAGTGACCCCACTACTGTTTTTAAAATGGAAATCAATTCCCAAGTAATGTTAAGTGTGCTTCTATTCTACTTGAGGCCTTAATTAAAAGCATAAATAATATACATAAATCTTGTGAAAGCTGCACCCTGAAGGAAATGAAATAGAGCATATTCTAAATGATTAAGGAAGAATTTAAGATCTATGTGAAGCCTCTGTCTAAAAGCAACTAGCTATCCTCACTGTCAAGTTCCTCAAGCCAGTGAGAATGGTTACCAAATAATATGCCCCACTGAGGCAAATAATGCCGTGAAAAAAGACCTCTAACTGTCTTAACCTTCCTTAAAATGCTTTTTGATCAAAACTGAATCCAAATCCATGATTCTCTCATATAATTAAAGTACTTAGAAGAATACAATTTATGAAGCATCCTTACTGTGTCATCCCTTACATGTATATTTATTTAAGCATTCATGTTTGTCCAAGTGGTTTTCACCTCCATGATCTCATTTGGGTTTTACAACTCTAAGCATGGTAGTGAGGGTAAATGTTGAATTCAGAGAGGTCAAGTAACTTGCTCAGGGCTGCACAGCCAATTATGAGCCATTCCTGAGCTGGCATTCACACGGTGCATTTATTTCACAGTTATTTAGTGTGCACACACTCTTGGCAGATGAGTACTGAGGACACAAACAGAGACAGTCCCTGCTCAGGAAGCTTCAGTGTGTGGACTCGTGAATCAGACTGCTGGGCTTGGGTCCTGCCTCTGCTCCTCACTGTTGGACGTTGTGCATATTACTTAATCGCTCTGTACTTCAGTTTCCCTATTTGTAAAGGGAGAACAAGTAAAATACATACTTCAGTAGGGCTGTGGTGAGAATTAGGCACATTAATTCTTGTAAAAAGCTTAGGACAGAATCTGACCTTGAGTAAGTCCTCAGTAAATGTTAGATATTTTTAGTAGGAGAGACAGACATTAACTACATAAGCATGCTTATGAGTGTGTAACGATAGACTTGAGGTAAATAATAGAAAGGAAAGTAACAGTTCTATCAGAGCTTGGGCTTGGGGCTATTGGAAGTTCCTCAAGAAAAGTGCTCTAACCGGAACTCTGAAAGATAAAATGGTATTAGCTATCTGGGCACTCCAGACTGGGATTTGGGGTTTTAATTCCTGGATTACATACTCATTTTTAATGGACTGCAACTCTTAGCACAATTTACTTAAGACCAATTTTATTGATCTGAAACACATGGAACCAGTTTTTTCTAGAATGAAAAGAACACAGGCCTAGAAATCAAAAGGCCAAGGTCCCAGTTGTAGGTCCACCATCAACTTACTACAGTGGGAAGGGTCTGCTTCTGGCCAGGTCTGTTTCCTCTGTGCCCATCTCTCCTGCACTCCCTGGAATATTTGGACGTGAATCCCAGCATCTTCATTTTATCTGTAAACATTTCAGTATGTATCTCCCAAAGACAGTAACTTCCTTTTTTTAAACCTCACCCTCAAAAACAATAATTTCTTAACATCATCAACTATCCAGTCAGTGTTCACATCACCGCCAGCAATTCATGAACTTCAACCACCACCACCACCACCACCACCACAAAACATCAATAACTTCCATTAGCCCTGGAATAATTTCATTTAGGGCACTGGGTAAAAGTATTAAGGACATACACACAACTTTTTTTTAGCTATCTTCTGTTCTGCTACAGTTATAGGCCTGCATGTTACTTAGCTCATAATAACTGTGAAGTAAGGGAACGATAGCAATGCATCCCATTGATTCATATACACTTCTTTTTCCCCTAGCACTTTAATATTTTTTGCCACCATGTAATAAGAGCTGAACACAAAGTACATTACTCAGCTGAATGCAGCCAGCAAATGAGAAACAGAGTACTATGACATAATGTCCATTCACCCCACTTACTTACATCTTGGCTCCATGTGGCCATTAGCCTCCCCAGATGTCTACACATTTCACTGTCTCCATAACTCAGCTGCCACAGCCCTCCCTCACACAACTTTCTGCCAAAGTTGTTATTTTTAAGATAAAGTATTATATGTACTATGATGGTTTTTGTTAGAACTTACTCTCTTTGCAGCTTCATCAGATTGTTGTTCTTTCATTGCTCTTGTTAGTGCTCTGGTTACAACGTTGCATAGATTTTTTTTAGCAGTCTGTCTCCCTCTTATTTTTCAGTATAGCCGAAAGGTCATTAATTAATTATGGAAACCACTTAATGGATGAAATATTGAGCTGCAAAAAATAAAATAGTCTTAAAAATAGTTTACAAACGGTACTGATTTGCACTGTTACCCATAATTTGAGGGAGAACTCAGTAAGGAATCCTGTTTTTATCCCCCACTTCAACCTCCGAGCAAATCAGAAAGGCTTTAGGAAAGTAGGAACATGAAATTGTTGCTCATAAAATGATCGCTTATAAAAACATTAAGTGAACAAAATATGTTCAAAGATATAGATTTTTTTTTTATACTAGGTTACAATTAGAGTCTAAAATATGCTATTGCCAAAGTTCTGGGTAAACTGTCAATAAAATGATAAACATATTACAATGAACAAACTGTTCCCTAATTCAGTGTATCATACTAGCTGTTTACCTTTATTTGAAATGCCAACACCTTGAATTTCCCAGGTAGTTACTCAGTTAGCATCAACTCCAGCTGATGTCTGGAAAGTAAAATAAAATATTTCATAGCTATCACACACAGGTGAGCCTTAAATAACCTGGAACCAATTTAACATGATCTATTAATCAGAAGTGTTTATGGTTTTCCCAATAGGCTCTTGAAGCAAATTGCAAGAAAACAAAATTAAATCAGTGGCCTTGGGTGGGGAGAAGGTTAAGAAAAGAGCAAAGGATAACAAGGGACTCCTACATTCTCAGAACAATTGGCTAAACATTGATAAAGTTGAACAATATGAAATAGCTGTTTGTGTAGGTCAAGAATATTTGGATATAGGCATATCCATATGGTTTGCTATAGATTGAATGTTTGTGTCCCCCCCCCATTCATACATTGAAATCTAATCCCCAGTGCGATGGCATTTAGAGGTGAGATCTTTGGAGGTGCTTAGGTCATGAGGGTGAAGCCCTCATGAATGGAATTAGTGTCCTTACCAAAGAGGCCCCAGGGAATTCCCTCATCCCTTCTGCCATGGGGGATTACAGTAAAAGAGCTATCTGTGAACCAGAAAATGAGCTCTCACCAAACACTAAATCTGCTAGTGCCTTGATCTTGGACTTCTCAGGCTCCAGAACTGTGGGAAATAAATGTCTGTTGTTTATGAGCCACCCAGTCTGTGGTATTCGGTTTTAGCAGCCTGAACAGACTAGGACATGGTTCAACCTTATATACACTCCCATGGTTTGTTTTCATTGCTCTACTTTCATAAACTGAAAGGGCTGTTATAAGTTGTCAAACAAAAATTAAATTATGCTCAGTGAACTCTACTATGTAATCAAAAACAGTTCAAACAAAAGGAATTCTCAGAATACTAAAGACCATTAGTCCAAACAGTCTATTTCCTAAGTGTCTATCATGTGCATGGCACAGTCCTAGAATAAAGATGGGGATAAATAACAAATTGTCTGCCTTCAAAGAATTCATTCTAGAAGAGGAAAGAAATATGTAAACAAATACATGATCACAGATAGTAATAAGTGCTTCAATAAAAGCATGTACAAACTGGGCGCCTGGGTGGCTCAGTCGGTTAAGCGACTGCCTTCGGCTCAGGTCATGATCCTGGAGTCCCAGGATCGAGTCCCACATCGGGCTCCCTGCTCAGCGGGGAGTCTGCTTCTCCCTCTGACCCTCCTCCCTCTCGTGCTCTCTCTCATTCTCTCTCTCACAAATAAATAAATAAAATCTTTAAAAAAAAAAAAAAGCATGTACAAACTACAGTAAGAATGCAAAGAAGTAAGTATTTAATTCTTCGGAGACCACTTTTTGGAGAACCCAGTGTTCGAGTTGGGTTGCCAAATGTGAAATACCTTTTGTCAGGAGTGGGGAGTTAAGAAGGGGTGATGGGCATTAAGGAAGGCACTTGATGTAGTGAGCACCGAGTATTGTATGCAACTGATGAATCACTAAATTCTACCTCTGAAACTAATAATACAGTATATGTCGGCTAAATTGAATTTAAATAAAAAGTTAAAAAAAAAAGAACATTTCCAGGAAAAGGTAAGAAAACTGCAAAGAGCAGGTAGTGCTGGAGCCGAGGGGGCACAATAAAGGGTAGTGGTGAGGGCTGCTGGGAGATGAGCTGGAGCTGTTAGCAAGAGCAGTGGATGAGAGTGTCTTAATCTACAAAGATTTTGCCTGATAGGTCATGGAGAAGTGGTTTTAGGTGGTGAAGCAGCATGATCAGATTTGGATTTTAACATAATCACATGAGTAGCTGAGCTTGGAGAGTGAATTAGAGAAGTGGATAAGGCTGGAGTCAGGGAGAATAAAGGAGGCTGTTGGGCATCAGGCAAGTCATGATAATGGAACAAAAACTGACCATTTCTCAAACCTTATGGATAATCAGTTATTCGCAGTGTGTGTTTATTATATGAAGAAAATATTGCCTTCTTTTATTTGTTATATAGATAAATAGCTTTGGAAATACATATGTAAACGGATGATATACATCATTGGTGTGTTTGTTACAAAGCAGTTATTTAGAAAGACTGAAATAATTATATAGAAGCATAAAGCCCAGATATCACCCCAAACTACATGCTCAGTATAAGTCCAAGGTAAGTGAAATGGCATTCTTCTACAAAGATCATCAGTGCTGCAGTTAATCCTGCTACTGAGGGAAAAACCAGCCCAACAACCAACAAAATTAACCTTGATCAAATGTCAGTGCTATCTTTAATTATCAAAGAAACACTTGGAAGAGTGACAGACCACTTATTTATCATATCTGGATATTCCTAAAAATTCCTAAGGAAAAGAAAAATAAAATTTTAGAATACCTTTTAGGAACATAATATAATTTCCATAACCTACAACTTCTATTGTGTTCATGTTCAATACACCTACATTAAAAATATAAAAACACAGGGTAAACGTAGCATACATACAATAGAGTTACATGTTAAAGCATGATGGTTAACCTTTAAATATTTTAAGGAATTTGATCAAACATTTAATTTTTGTGATATCAAAATAGGAAAATAAAATCCTTGATTTATGGTGTCTAATATGTATTATATGCAAAAAGTAAAGTACAGAATAGTAATATCCCATAGGTATAAAACAAAATATATGAGTGGGGAGTTAAGATACAGATACAGATATACAGAGATATAGATACAGATGTAGATATAAATGTTTATATAGGCAGAGAAAACTTCTGGAAGGATATAAAAAATTGTAAACAATGGCAATGTCTTGGAAAGCAGGTAGATAGTGGGGTCAGGAATTTTTTTTTTTTTTTATTAATGTCTTGTCCACATTTTATTTTTTTAAATTATTTCTTGGGGGTGCCTGGGTGGCTCAGTCATTAAGCATCTGCCTTCAGCTCAGGTCATGATCCCAAGGTCCTGGGATCGAGCCCCGCATTGAGCTCCCTGCTCAGGGGGAAGCCTGCTTCTCCCTCTCCCACTCCCTCTGCTTGTGTTCCCTCTCTCCCTGTGTCTCTCTTTGTCAAATTAATAAATAAAAATCTTTTAAAAAATAAATAATTTCTTTATTATTATGTTCAATTAGCCAGGATATAGTACATAATTAGTTTTTGATGTAGTGTTCAAAGATTCATTAGTTGTGTATAACACCCAGTGCTCATCACCACACGTGCCCTCCTTTACCTTGTACTTCACACTCTTCCATACAGTATTATTTTTATTATGAAAACTAGTGTGAATCTTTAATAAAAGGGTAAAGAAGATGTACCAAAGGAAATCAACAAAAGGCAAGAAAGGATATAAAGAAACAATAAGAAAGCATATTCAATAGAAAATATAAGAGAACATGAGTAAGTATAAACTCAATAAACTTGAATGGGTTTAAAATATCTTATTAAAAGTTAGACATTCCAAAACAGGTAAAGAACCAAAAAAACTTATCTAGAGATGGATTTAAAAGCTATACACCAGCACTGAGATAGAAAAGTTGAAAATAAAGGAATGGAAACCATATACCAGTCAAATACTGACAAAAGATAAGCTAGTAGTTAAATAATAACTTCTGATAAAATAGAATTCAAAACATTTAAATGGGGTAAAAGGAATACTTTATGTGGATAACATTTACAAAAAGAAGAAAGTCATAAACCTTTATGTATTTAAGAACATAGCTTTGAAATATAGTAAAACTGTAAGAAATACAAGGAGACATCTTAATAATTTATATTGAAAAGAAATGTAATTAACTTTAAAAAGTTAGGAAAAGAACAATAAAACAAAGAAAGTTAAAGGAGGAGATTAATGGACTATATAGGGAGAAAGCAATAAAACAAAACAATTATAGATGTAATCAACAAAACTAAAAGTCGTTTCTTTTAAAAGACTAATATAATAGAGTAAGCTCTGGTAAATCTGATCAAGAAGAAAAGAGGACACAAATTAACAACATGGAAGGTCTTATGCTAAGTAAAATAAGTTAGGCTGAGAAAGAAAATTCCATATGATACCACTCAAATGGAATCTTAAAAAAAAAAAAAAAGAATAAACAAACAAAAAGCAGAATCAGACCTATAAATGGAGAGAACAGATGGTTGCCAGAGGGATGAGGGTAGGGAGTTGGGGAAAATGGGTGAAGGGGAGAGACAGGTATGGGCCTGCAGATATGGAATTAATAAGTCACAGGAATAAAAGGCAGAGCATAAGGAATACAGTCAATGATATTATAATAGCGATGTAACAGGACAGATGGTAGCTACATTTGTGATGAACATATCAGAATATACAAACTTGTCAAATCAATAAGTTGTACACTGGAAACTGATGTAACATTGTGTGTTAACTATACTCAAATTAAAACAAAAAGAATGATTCTGCCCTCAATGTATACAATATATATAGTGAGAAAATTAATTTTTTCCACCATAATTAAAATATCAATAATAATATCTATTATTAGAAATACTTATATATTTATGTATGCTATATTATAGGCAATTAATAATGTTTTAAAGAGAAAAAAATAGAGAGAGAGAGAAATACTTCTATAACCCTTGGAGTGAGGAAAGCTTTTCTAATCAAAACACCAACCCAGAAACTCTAGGCAGTTTTGACCTCCTCAATATTAAATATTCCTGATGCCACAAACAAAGGTTACAAGACCAATGGATTAGGGGGAAATATCTGCAGCATATTTATCATATTTTATGTGTGTGTGTATGTGTGTTTATATATATATATTTTTTTTTTTTTGCAACTTACATGTAATAGACAAGGATTGGTTTCTATGATGTATAACAATGTCTATAAAATGATAAGCAAAAGACAGAAGCCAAAGCAAAAATTGACAAAGGTATAGAAGGTTAATCATAGGAAGAATTATCACTGGCCAACAAACATATGTAAGCACATGTAATAACTGTTACTTTACATGGAATCAACTTGCTAAATAAAATAACACTTCCAACTCATCAGATTGGCAAAAATTATAGATGGATAATAACCCATCTTGGCAAAGGGGTTGAACAGTAGGCTTTAACACAGTTGGGGGGAGTGCAAATCAGTACCATCTTTTCAGAAGGCAATTTTTAAATAGATGTCAAATTGTAGATATGCCTATTCTTTGATTCAGCAATCCTGTCTATAACAATGACATCTATCTTACAGGAAAAAAATATGCATATGCACAAAGAGAGATGCAAAATGATGTTTTCCTTTGCATAGCTGTTTCTAAGACTGAAAATCCAGGAACAATTTAGATACCCTTTGTAATTGGTCAAATAGGGGCCCCAAAAAGATATGCCCATGCAACCATAGCTCTTGGTACCTGTAAATATGACCTTATTTTGGGAACTGGATCTTTGCAGATGTAATTAAGGATCAAGAAATGAGATCATCCTAGATTAGGGTGAGCCCTAAATCCCTATAATGTGTCCTCATTACATGTAAGGTATAGGGTGTCCCTACAAGCAAAAGAGAAGTAGAAGACACAGAAGCACAGGAGAGGGGTACCTGGGTGGCTCAGTCGGTTAAGAGTCTGCCTCTAGCTCAGGTCATGATCTCAGCGTCCTGGGATCCAGCCCCACATAGGGCTCCCTGCTCAGCGGGGAGCCTGTTTCTTTCCCTCCCTCTGCTTCTCCCCCGCTTGGGCTTGTGCTCTCACTTTTTCTCTCTCACTCTCTTAAATAAATAAATAAATAAATAAATAAATAAATAAATAAATAAATAAATAAATAAATAAATAAATAAATAAA
>NW_023270433.1:13332804-13353058 GCF_011800145.1 Mirounga leonina | reverse complement strand
AAATAAATAAATAAATAAATAAATAAATAAATAAATAAATAAATAAAATCTTTAAAAAAAAAAGGCACAGGAGAGACAGCTATGTGAAGACAGGGGCAGAGATTGGAGTGATTCACCTATAATAAGCTAAGGAACGCCAAGGAACACCAGGTGCTGAGAGAAGTTCAAAGAAGCAAGGCAGTATTCTTCCCTAAAGCCTTTGGAGGGATCATGGCCTGCTGACACCTTGATTCAGGAATTCTGACCTCCAGAACTGTGAGAGAATAAATTTTTGTTGTTTTAAGCCACCAAGTTTGTGGCAATTTGTTACAAGCAACCCTAAGAAACTAATATACTCATTAATGTATGAGTACTTAAATAAATTAAGGCATATCAGTATTATCAGATACTGGATAATCACTGAAAAGAATGAGGCAGAAAAAAAAGAATGAGTCAGCTTTCTCTGTACTGATGTGGAAATAAGATTATGATATTTTGCTAACATTTTTAAAAAGCATGTAGAAATATGTGTTCCATTTATGTAGCATGATCCTATTTATACAGAAATCTGTTCATAGTAGTTAACACTGAAGGGCCAGGGAAGTGTAAGAAAACTAACAGAGGTTTTTAAATGGTTATTCTTAAATTTTTTATTGATTTTCCTCTAAATTTTATTCTTTGGCTTTTTTTAAGCCTGTAGGTTGTATTACTTTCATATTTTTTTAAATAATGAAAATATATACATCATATGCATTCATAAGTTTAGGAGGATTTCCCAACTATATCACTATTATTGAAGATTTAAGGTTAAGTTTTATATTTTAAAATATTTTTCAGAGCTTGTTTGTACACTTTTATAGGTTCATGGAAAGGCACAAGGAAGTTATTAAATCCTTTTTAAAAAAAGTTATTTAACAAGGAAAAGAACTGTAACTATGAGAGGTAATAGATGTTAACTAAACTTATTGTGGTAATCATTTCACAATATATACATAATTCAAATTATTATGTTGTACACCTTAAACTTACACAATGTTATATGCCCATAAGTATTAATAAAACTGGAAAAAAAACTAAAAATAAAAGACTTTTAAAAAAGATTTTATTCATTCATTTGAGAGAAAGAGAGAGCATGAGCAGAGGGTGGGGGGAGGGGGAGAAGCAGACTCCCTGCAGGGCTCCATCCCAGGACCCAGAGATCATGACCTGAGCCCAAGGCAGATGCTTAACCATCTGAGCCACCCAGGTGCCCCAAGACTTTTTTAAACAATAAAATTTAAAAGTTACTGACTTTTTAAAGTACCAGATTAAACTAACACTGCAAAATTTTTCTTAATTATTCTCTGCCTTAACTTGCATATCTCCACAATAATGTAGTTAAGTAGAATTCAGATGAAACCAAGGAAAATAGGTTGAAAAGTAGGTCAGTAAAATTAAACAAAATTTTAATAAATTGTACTCATCAGTATTTTCCATGAAACCATGTGAAACTGAACTAAAGGAAATTCTTTTCTGTATGAGCTTATTGGGATTCCTTCTATTTCCAGTATTTCTTGTTGACTATGCTTTGTGGCAGAATCAAAAATGATATTTTGATTCTTCAAAGTATACTACTGTCTTTATGCAAGATCTTAAGTATCATGTGTGGTCAATGACGTATGCACAAAATGAATATCATAGAATCATTTAGTCAAATATTTTCATTTCACAAACTAGCTCCTGGAGGGTAAATAATGACCTGCAGGTGCGACACAGTGAGTTAGTGAGAAAACTACTTAGTGGGACTAGTGGTATCCAAATTAGTATTAGTGCCACTGCCCACTCTGTTTTCTTCAAGTCAAATTGCAGGAGTTTACACTTCATCTTTTCTACATTGAAAGGTCACTTCTCCAAAGCCAGCTTGGGAGTGGGATAATTAGGCAGTGATAAAGAAAAAGAGAATTAATATCTACTGGGCATCTACTATGCATTAGGCATATATGCATGAACATATTCAATCCTTACAATTGTATATTGTGGTTTTAAGTCCATTTAGTTATAGAAATTGAAGCTTATAGATGTACACTGTACCATTAGCTTAAAAGGTTCCGCTCTCAGAATTGATAAAGTTATTGCTTATTCCAACAAAGGCTTAATAAACAAGATGATGTTATCAGCTGAAAGGAAGATTGGAATTGTTAGCATCCAAAGGTTTGTTCTGAACATGGATTTATCCAGGAAGTGAACCCTGATCTTCCTGACTCAAAGCCCACGTCTTTTCTAATATATCATGCTGCCATCCTTGCTAGTTTGTATTTTAAACAGCAATGAACAATGCCTGGAATCATTGTATCTATTCTTGAGCACAGGACTTAAATTCTTCCCTTTTTAAATTAGGCGTCAGCTTAAGAAATGTTAGCAAGGACTAGCGGTCTAAAACATGGTAGTGCTCTGATTGGCCAAGAAATGTTGCTGAGGTCACTGACCAGTCCGGGAACTGAATGAAGGCTCTGACCAGACACTTGCCATCATGCTGTGGAAAGAATATCAGTGTTAAGATTCAGAATTCCTTAAACAAAATAATAAACCTACCACTAACTATTTGTGAACATGGCAGGTTATTCAACCTCTCTAACTGGTTCCATTGTCTGTGGAGCTCAAAGAGGTGTTGTGAGGCTCTCTTATGAGGATGTTTGTGAATGTACTTTACAGATTATAAAGTGCTTTGTAAATTCATCCATTCATTCACTAAATATCAATTGAGCACCACTTTGTGTCACATAAGGAATAATTTAAAGGATTATTTGCATAAGTAAAGAAAATGTTGCAAGCAGGGGCTAGATGCAAGTAAGATATTATTGAGCTTACCAAGTAATTGTAGGGTGTAATCTTGTCAATGTATGGACTTTTAGGAGTAACAGTTATGCTTAGATGTTCTCCCACAAGCAAACTCCTGTAACTGCCTGCCCAGCTAAGGGAATGGAAACTTTGGCTATAAAGAAGATGTGGTCCATATATAGGCCACCACTCCTGGCCTGATATTCTTTTGGAAGGTCTGAGTCATCAGTTCTGACCTAGAAAAGATAGTGTCAAAAAATGTAAAACACTGATGCTTAACCCTGCAGCAATGATGATGATGATGGTGATGCTGGTAAATGTTAACACTTTTCTAGTACCCACTTAGTGCCAGGTCTGGCCTTTAGTGTTTGACATGTGTGAATGTATCCATTTACCTTATACATCTCTCAAGCTTCACAACATCTTATGAAAAGGCAAATTAGTATTCTACTGCCTTAACATCATGATAAGCCATATTATCAAGTGACTACAGAAAGCCTATTAGTTTAAAAAATAATAAAGTTAACTATAAAAATCTAGGCTACTATAGAAGAGTCCAGTGAAATCAAAGAAAAGAAAAGATCTTGGATCAAATGTTGGCTTTCTTTCTTAAATGACATGCCAACTTATTGATTTATTTCCTTCTGCTACAGGTTGGCAGGAACTAAGAATTTGGGGAGAGGAAAAATGTGGGGAGGGATGTGGCAATAATTCTTAAAAGCTAATAGAGATATTGGTTGTGAAGGGATATGGTGGTGAATAATTTCACTTCCTAAGAGAGAAACAGGGAAAAGAACTTAGGAGACTAAACAAGATCTCTTCTCAAGGGTAAAATGCAGGGTCAATATGCAGCCAAGAATACTTTATCCAGCTAGGCTGTCATTGAAAATAGAAGGAGTGATAAAAAGCTTCCAGAAAAAACAGAAACTAAAAGAATTTGCAATCACCAAATCAGCCCTACAAAAAATATTGAAAGGGGTCCTCTAAGCAAAGAGAGAGCCTAAAAGTAACATAGACCAGAAAGGAATAGAGATAATATACAGTAACAGTCACCTTACAGGCAATACAATGGCACTAAATTCCTATCTTTCAGTAGTTACCCTGAATGTAAATGGCCTAAATGCCCCAATCAAAAGACACAGGGTATCAGAGTGGATAAAAAAGCAAGACCTGAAAAAAAAAAAAAAAAAAAAGACCTGTTGATATGCTGTCTGCAAGAGACACATTTTAGACCCCAAAACACATCCAGATTTAAAGTGAGGGGGTGGAAAACCATTTATCATGCTAATGGACATCAAAAGAAACCTGGGGTGGCAATCCTTATATCAGACAAATTAGATTTTAAACCAAAGACCATAATAAGAGATGAGGAAGGACACTATATCATACTTAAAGGGTCTATCCAACAAGAAGATCTAACAATTGTAAATATCTATGACCCTAACCTGGGAGCAGCCAATTATATAAGCCAATTAATAACAAAATCAAAGAAACACATCAACAATAATATAATAATAGTAGGTGACTTTAACAACACCCTCACTGAAATGGACAGATCATCTAAGCAAAAGATCAACAAGGAAATAAGGGCTTTAAATGACACACAGGACCAGATGGACTTCACAGATATATTCAGAACATTCCATACCAAAGCTACAGAATACACATTCCTCTCTAGTGCACATGGAACATTCTCCAGAATAGATCACATCCTGGGTCACAAATCAGGTCTTAGCTGTTACCAAAAGATCAAGATTATTCCCTGCATATTTTCAGATCATAATTGCTTTGAAACTCAAACTCAATCACAAGAGGAAAGTCCCACTGTTGGTGGGAATGCAAGCTGGTGCAACCACTCTGGAAAACAGTATGGAGGTTCCTCAAAAAGTTGAAAATAGAGCTACCCTACGACCCAGCAATTGCACTACTGGGTATTTATCCCAAAGATACAAATGTAGTAATCCGAAGGGGCACCTACATCCCAAAGTTTATAGCAGCAATGTCCACAATAACCAAACTATGGAAAGAGCCCAGATGTCCATCGACAGATGAATGGATAAAGAAGATGTGGTGTGTGTGTGTATATATATATGTACACACACAAAATGGAATATTATGCAGCCATCAAAAAATGAAATCTTGCCATTTGCAACAACATGGATGGAACTAGAGGTTATTATGCTAAGCTAAATAAGTCAATCAGAGAAAGACAATTATCATATGATCTCACTGATATGTGGAATTTGAGAAAGAAGGCAGAGGATCATAGGGGAAGAGAGGAAAAAATGAAACAAGACAAAACCAGAGAGGGAGACAAACCAATAAGAGACTCTTAACCTCAGGACACAAACTGAGGGTTGCTGGAGGGGAGCAAGGTGGGGGGATGGGATGGCTGGGTGATGGACATTGGGGAGGGTATGTGTTGTGGGGAGCACTGCGTATTGTGTAAGACTGATGAATCACAGACCTGTACCCCTGAAACAAATAATACATTATATGTTAATAATAAAAAAATAATTACTGATAAAAAATAAATGATTTATATTGGTTTAAAAAAATAAAGGGTGTTCTTTTTTTTTTAAAAGATTTTATTTATTTATTTGAGACAGAGAGAATGAGAGACAGAGAGCATGAGAGGGAGGAGGGTCAGAGGGAGAAGCAGACTCCCTGCCGAGCAGGGAGCCTGATGTGGGACTCGATCCCGGGACTCGAGGATCATGACCTGAGCCGAAGGCAGTCGCTTAACCAACTGAGCCACCCAGGTGCCCTAAAGGGTGTTCTTTAATGGAGCCATTTAAAATGTATTTCCACTAACATTTAATTTACACACCAAAGTTATCAATTGGGATAAAAGAAGTATAAAATTACCAGGTTGTTCCCAAAATAAGTGCTCAATAAATGTCTGCTGCTATTTAATATTGAATAAATTAATGCCACATTTGACTTGTGCTATATTGATGAAAACTATTCATATAATGAAAATGCCAAGGTTAAATTTTGATTTAAATTAAAAGCATACTCACTATAAAAGTTAAGGTAATTTCCCTTTGTTATGGTTTTAGGTCTTCATCCAATGAATAAATTCTAACTTTTACTATAAGAAAAAAAAACTGTCATTATTAGAAACTCTGTTCAACTCTAAATGATCTGACAATATTATTAATAACCCTATAACATGAGGGTCATGAAATTTAAAATAAAAATTTAAAAGTCCAGGGGCGCCTGGGTGGCTCAGTTGGTTAAGCGACTGCCTTCGGCTCAGGTCATGATCCTGGAGTCCCGGGATCGAGCCCCGCATCGGGCTCCCTGCTCAGCGGGAAGCCTGCTTCTCCCTCTCCCACTCCCCCTGCTTGTGTTCCCTCTCTCGCTGTGTCTCTTTCTGTCAAATAAATAAAATCTTTAAAAAAAAAAATTTTTAAAGTCCAAACATAAAATCCAAGTTTAAAGGAAAAGATGAATTAGGGGCTCCTGGCTGGCTCAGTTGTTAGAGTATGTGGCTCTTGATCTCATGGTCATGATTTCAAGCCCCACATTGAATATAGTAAAGCTTACCTTTTTTTTTTTTAAAGATTTTATTTATTTACTTGATAGAGATAGAAAGAGGGAGAGCACAAGCAGGTGGAGTGGCAGGCAGAGGGAGAGGGAGAAGCAGGCAACCTGTTGAGGAAGGAGCCTGACGTGGGGCTCGATCCCAGGACCCTGGGATCATGACCTGAGCTGAAGGCAGCCACTTAACCAACTGAACCACCCAGGCGTCCCCTAGTAAAGCTTACTTTTAAAAAAGAAAAACAAAAAAACAAAAAAAGGAAAAGATGAATTAGAATATTGGATGTGAACTTTATATTAAAGTGAAAAAAATGTTCTTTTCACCAAAAATTTCCTGAATGGGTTCTTTTAAATATTTCCCTTTATGCATTTAAAATATGATTCAACTCATTATTTTCAGTAAACCTTTTATATTTTGAAACCACTGATAGATAAGAAAGACTGCGGCCCCCTGGTACCTGAAATTATTATAGAGTAGAGTGAGAGGAATGTAAGCAGTAAATTGCATCAACAGACCCAGTGAAGTATTCTCTAACACATAAGATGCAGGCAAGAATCTGCATATCTCAAAATATTAAGTACTTGAGTGCATAGAAGGGTGAGAGTCTCACAGGCAGGACATCTCACCTTAGATACCTAGTGATTTTTCTGATCAGGCATCCACAAACAGTTCTGAGTGTCTAAGGAGCAGCCAATGTGTACTGGCAGGGAGTTTGTCCTGTTGCTAAAATTATGGAGGTGACCTCTATCTTTGGTCACCTGATTAGCATCATCACCATTGCCCTCATCTTCAATGGCAATTTGTAAAGTGCTGCTGCATTTGGTATGCCCATTAGCCTGACCTGCCTTCCCTCCCTTGAGATAATTTGTAAGAGGAAATTTACTAGAAGACTGAAACCATTCCCAATGGAGACAAACATTGCTAGGCGAATTTTGCAATCTGGTTCACAATTTTCTATGTTAATATTAAATTGAAATATTATTTCTAAAAGATGACATTGAGAATAAACATGAGATTTTTTTGTGCTCGCTTCGGCAGCACATATACTAAACATGAGATTTTTTTTTCAAAGTTAAAATTCATCTTCTTGTATTAACTTTCAGCTCGCCTCACGTTTTTTTAAAGAACATTTTGAAAGGAGACTTGGCATCATTCTAAGAAAGGTCCCTCCTACCTCCAAATTATGCTCATATTTTGCTGATTCTTTGTTTTTATAATGTACAATTTAACCTTCAGTTTGTCAACTCTTTCATTTTTGTGTATGGTATAAAGTTGGGAATTAACTTCATTTTTCCCTTCAAAGATAAGCCACTGGTCTCAATACCATTAATCGATCATCCTACTTTTTTCCCAGAAACTAAAATTCCCTTTTTATTATACTTGACTCATCTGAATTGTAAACACATCTGTCTGTCTGAATGAAGAGAAATCCATTGTCATAGCATGGTGGAATTTTTGCTGCTTTTGAAAAATGATCAGATACAACTTCTAAATATACCTATGAAACTGCATTTGGTGCTCCAGATAAATCTTTTGGTTGTATCTGTTAAAAAAAAAAGTTAATGGAGGAAATATTATATAATAATCTTAAAATAGCAAAAGCGTTTGTCTTTTAGTTAGCTATGAGAGTGATTTGAATTGTTTATATGCAACAAATATGAAAATTTTGTAAAATAAAACAGTAAATATATCTTTCCAGGAACACCTCTGGATTTTGGTTTCTTATCAAATTTAGTTTGAAATAATTACTTAAAAAAACTGATCCAGATTTAATGTCTATTAAAAATGACAATCACTGAAAAAATTCAATTTTTAATAGACAAAATAACCAAGTCATCAAGAAAGATCAAAAGTTTATCAGCAATGGAGGGGTGGGAGAATGGGGGGATTAAATGACTTACCACATGGTAGTATAAATGAACAAAATATCGCTTATATTTATAGTTCTATATGGACTTATACTTTGAAATCTTTCTTTTGCTAATGTTTTTCATGTCCATTGGTCATTGTATATTTAGTATGTAGCCCTCTTCAAATGTTTTGCATATGGCCAGTAAGTTTTATAGTAATTGCAGACACGTCTCTAATTTTCCTTGAATATTGTTCACAAATTCGTTTGAAGGAAAATTTGTTTGATTCAAGTCCAAAGAGAAAGTACTAAAAACCTATCAAAGGTACATATTTTAGGAAAAAACTAATTTTTGTAGAAAACAAAGAGGTTAGAATGTTGTACATAATTTAGGAAAACAAATGTTCAAATTTTTCTCCATTTACCTCTTTGAATTTTTTTTTTTTTAAGATTTATTTATTTATTTGAGAGAGAGAGAATGAGAGACAGAGAGCATGAGAGGGAGGAGGGTCAGAGGGAGAAGCAGACTCCCTGCCGAGCAGGGAGCCCGATGCGGGACTCGATCCAGGGACTCGATCCAGGGACTCGATCCAGGGACTCGATCCAGGGACTCCAGGATCATGATCTGAGCTGAAGGCAGTCGCTTAACCAACTGAGCCACCCAGGCGCCCCTACCTCTTTGAATTTTTAAATCAACAAAGTCAAACCTATGTCTAGGGGCACCTGGGTGGCTCAGTCGTTAAGCATCTGCCTTCGGCTCAGGTCATGATCCCAGGGTCCTGGGATCCAGCCTCGCATCAGGCTCCCTGCTCCGTGGTAAGCCTGCTTCTCCCTCTCCCACTCCCCTTGCTTGTGTTCCCTCTCTCACTGTGTCTCTCTCTGTCAAATAAATAAATAAAATATTAAAAAAAACAAAAACAAAAAACCTCTATGTCTTTCTCTTCCTCTACTTTTCCTCTGAATATATAAAATTTAAGTATATAAATTATCTCTTTCTAGTACAGTAGTCCCCCTTTATCCATGAGGGATACATTCCAAGACCCCCAGTGGATGCCTGAAACTGTGGTTAGTACCAAACCCTATATATAAATACAGGTTTTTTTCTATACAAAATACCTATGATAAAGTTTAATTTATAAATTAGGCACAGCAAGAGATTAACAGTAACTAATAATAAAATAGAACAATTATAGCAATATGCCATAATAAAAGTGGTCTATTTTTCTCTCTCAAAATATCTTACTTTACTGTATTTACTCCTCTTGTGATGATGCGAGATGGTAAAATGCCTGTGTGATGAGAGGAAGTGAGGTGAATGACACAGGTGTGTGATGTAGTATGAGGCTATGATTGACCTTCTGATGATACATTAGGAGGGGGATCATCTGCTTCTGGACCACAGTTGACCACGGTTAACTGAAACCACGGAAAGTGAAACAGCTGATCAGAAGAGACTACTGTATTCATCTTGCAATTTTTAAACGGGTGTATGTGTCGGTTGACTTCATTTTCAACTCATATCATCAGATCTTTTCACCTTAATAACCTTTATCTGCTTTATACATTTCTTTACATTGCCCCCAAATAAAAAGTGGATTCTCTATTTAACATTTCCCACTTACTTACCTTTATAAACATATGGCATTTATTTCTTATTAAATAGTAGATTCACTTAATAGTATGATGTAACACATTTTTACACCCACATATGTAGAAAGGATCCATGTGTGTTTTATAAAGAAACGTTTGGCATATAAAATAAACTATTATAAGAATACATACAGTTAAGTTTGCAGAACTTTGGAGTTTATTTTTTGGAGATAAATTACCTTGGCCAAAAGAATATGTAGAACTATTATCAGGATAACTTTTAATAGCAGTGGTCACAGCAAATGAGTCTGTGTATCCATGAACTTGAATTACTACATTTTCAGAGGTTCCAAACATAGAATACAATAGGTGCTGAGACAACATACCTGTTGAAACAATAAAATATAGTCAATCTGTTAATAAAACATATTTTTAAAACATTTTTCACTTAGGAGAATCAATTGAAATTAGCAACGTTTCTTACACCTAACAACATATTTTTTATTTCTCAAAATTTTATTATCTATGATAAAGCCAGGATAGCTTCCTGAAAGCATCCCAAGGATTAGATTTCAAGCAGACACATGGTAGTGGTTTTGATCAGTTGCAGCCTGGGTATGTTTAATAGAATCCTCTATAAGAAATGCAAATAGGGATTATGTGTCAGTCTTTCAAAGAATCCATTTTTAACCAAAATATCAATCAGTAAGTTACTCTTCCCTGGGGCAAGGGTAACAGCTTGGGAAAAATATGAAGTTTTAGAATACAAGTCAAACACTGTTCACAAAGTACTCATATAGAAAACAGAGCAACGGCATAGGACAATAGATAAAAGAAGAAATTCAATTCAGTTTTCAGAAGTAGAAAATTTCATGTGGCAGCTGATTGAGTTCTTTTTTCTATAAAATTATAACCAAAATACATTGCAAATGAAAATGGGGTCTTTCACTTACGTTTGCTCCTGTACCCAACTTTTTCCCAAGTAGAAAAAAATATAGACCAAAAATATTCATGGCTGGGGTAGCATTAAACTATTGACAGAACCTTTCCTGAAACTGCCCTCCTTTTTGTAAACTCAGCTTGAAGAATTTGGTTAAATTAGTCTTCAGGTTAATTTTTTTTTTAAAGATTTTTATTTATTTATTTGACAGAGAGAGAGACAGCGAGAGCAGGAACATAAGCAGGGGGAGTGGGAGAGGGAGAAGCAGGCTCCCAAAGAGCAGGGAGCCTGATGCGGGACTCGATCCCAGGACCCTGGGATCATGACCTGAGCTGAAGGCAGTCGCTTAACCAACTGAGCCACCCAGGCGCCCTTCAGGTTAATTATTAACATTAGATAGTGGGATCACTGAGAAGGAAGTTTAAGAATCTAAATCACAACCTTTTAACGTTCATAGGTAATTTTGTAATTTGAAGTATAAGCAGATTTTGATGAGTAAAGCAGAAAAGACACCCAAATGGGAGTGTTTCAAACCTGGACACAGACAAACACTTGGAAGCTGCTCTGGCACATTTTCTGAGTGTAGTAGATGCAGTTGATGCCGTGACAAGATCCCCTTTCCCGGGCTTGGTGCACCCATCCTATAGATACTGTGAGTGTTGGCTGCTAAAGTTTCCCCCTTCTCCAGGTAATTTGCTTCAGCCATGGCGGACAGCTTGCCCAGAAATGCTTGAGAAGTTACATCCTCTCTCTAGGATTGGTCCATAGTCAATAACTGACTGATTCTGGGGACACAACTACCTAGCTACCTTGCTTCAAGGTGGGACAACTTTGTGGTACCATGCACGCTAGAGAGCAGCGCCTCCCCCGCCCCGCCCCGGGATCAGGCTAAAGCTAGACCTCAGTTGACACCACGTCTTTGCTTAGATCCTGCCTTGCCCTGTGCAGCTTCCCTCATGGCTTACAGGTTTCTTTTGAGAGAAGTCTTGCAATAAACCTACTTGCATAAGACTGCCTCCCTGTCTCAGGCTCTACATTCTAAATTTACAGAACATGGGAAAGGACTATCATCCTGGACCACGTGTAGAATGTCTCAGATATGGAAGTGGTTCTGAAGCTTCCCTGGAATGGGTCTGGTTTGAATTGGGGCCCATGAGGCCTGTACTGACCACTTTAGAGCAGGTCTGAAATCCCAAGGCAGCTTCCCAAATGCTGAGATGTTCCCAGGAATTCTAGGGCTAGAAATGATCCATCAATGTCGATGACCAGGACATGGCCAAGGGAGCTATGAAGCTATTGTTAGCTTAGGCTTTCTCAAATCTGCATTCAGTTGCATGTATGGTCCCATCCTGAACTGCAAGTCTCTAGGTATAGTTGGGATGGCTAGGGGTTAGGTGATTGGGTTTTGTAATTGCCTGTTCACTTGACTGTTCTTCTGTCTAGGTTGTAAGTTCCATGAGGACAGGTAGTGGGTCTAACATATACAATGGGGATACACCCTAGAACTTATTACAGTGCCTAAGGACACTTAAGACACTCAACAAATTGTTGCCAAATGAATGAATGAATGAATGAATGAATGAATGATCAGGTGGACCAAGGAAAATAATATTGAAAGGTAGGTTGAGGGCAGATTGTATATGGCCCTGAATGCCATGTTAATGAGTCTGGACTTCATTTTGTATGCAATGGGAAACAAACAAGGACATTTTGACCTTGCTGCTCTGACCCTGGGGATGTTGACCATCTCTTTATGACCTACTAATGTTCTTTGTTCCATGAAAAGAATAGATAGGTAGTTCATTTTATCCAAAGCATTAGTGAAATTGTTCTCTAAGGTAAAATGCAACCAGAAATTCATGAAATCCTGAAATGTCAAACATTCATTCACAACAGCAACTTTAAAAACTGATATACCACAAAAGTTTTAGATTTTGATAGTGTGTTAGGCAGGGCTTTACAACTGCAATGTTTGACTTTATAATTTTGTTGGGACTGATGGACTTGTGTGAGTAGTTAATGAACATTCTCATGGAAGTAATGTTGGGACATACGTGCTATTGCAACATATTCTTCTAAACAGACACTTGTAAGCTAATATTTAAACCATTGACTGAATTTTGAACCATGTCAAGGAGGAGCAATGATAGGAAAACAAAGAAGCAACAATGTACTGAAAAGAATGATTTAATGTAAAAGGACCTTAAGGTTGCAGCTGCATAGATCCAGTCCAGAACATTTTCAGACCAACAGTGTTAGAAACACTCTCATCAGAGATGAGAATGATTTTAGCTCTGTTTTTATTTTTGGCCAACTGTCTCAGTAACCGAAGCCATCCAAAAAACACAAAAAACAAAAACAAAATAACAACACTTTATTTCAAGAGCATATTTAACATATGTCTTCTTTTCACATGGGCTCCAATATTTAGACCACAAAAGAACAATCTGTGTTACTTGTTTTGTACTCAGTCCCATGGTCCACCCATCAGGTGGACCACTTTTCTAAGCCCTAGAGTTGTATATCTAACTGCCTTACTCATATCTCCACTTGGATATCTAATTGGCATCTTAAACTTAATACATAACCAATGGGTCAAAGAAAAAAAAATCACAAAGGAAATTGGAAAATACTTTGAGATCAATGAAAATGAAGACACAACATACCAAAATATATGGGATGCAATGAAAGCAGTGCTTAGAGGAAATTCTGTAGCTATAAACACCTACATTAAAAAAGAAGAAAGATCTTGGGGCGCCTGGGTGGCTCAGTCAGTTAAGCATCTACCTTGGGCTCAGGTCATGATCCCAGGGTTCTGGGATCCAATCCCATGTCAGGCTCCCTGCTCAGCAGGGAACATGCTTCTCCTTTTGCCTCTCCCCCTGCTTGTGTAGGCGCTGTCTCTCTCTCTCTCAAATAAATCTTAAAAAAAAAAAAGATCTCAAAGCACAACCTAACCTCCACCTTAAGACAGTAGGAAAAGAAGAGGAAACTAAATGCAAAGCAAGTAGAAGAAAGGAAATAATAAGGATTAGAGTGGGAATTAGAGAATAGAAAAACAATAGAGAAAATCAACTTAACCAAAAGTTGTTTCTTTAAAAAGATCGACAAAATTAGCAAATCTTTAGCTAAGCTCTCTAAGAAAAAAGACTCAAATTACTAAAATAATGAATGAAAGACAAGACATTATTCCCAATATTCCACAAATGGAAAGGACTATAAGGGAATGCTATGAACAACTGTATGCCAACAGATGAAATTAAAAAAACAGATGAAATAGAAAAGTTCCTAGAAATACATAAACTACTAAAATTGACCAAAGAAGAGATAGACAATCAGAAAAGACCTCTAAGACGATGGACTCTGAAAAACAAACAGGGTTCTAGAGGGGAGGGGGGTGGGAGGATGGGTTAGCCTGGTGGTGGGTATTGAGGAGGGCACATTCTGCATGGAGCACTGGGTGTTGTGCACAAACAATGAATCATGGAACACTTCCCCTAAAACTAATGGTGTAATGTATGGGGATTAACATAAGAATAAAAAAAAAAAAGTTGGGACTGGAAAGTTGCAAAGTATGTCTTTAAGATTTAAAAGACAGTAAAAAAAAAAAAAAAGAAAAGACCTCTAGTAAGTAAAGAAATTCAATTAGCAATTTAAAAACTACCCACAAAAAGAAGCCCAAGTCCAAAGGCTTCACTGGAATCAAACATATAAAGAAGAATTAATGCCAATTCTTCTCAAAAAATAGAAGAGGAGGGAACACTTCCCAATTCATTCTATCAGACCAGTATTACCCTGATACCCAAACCAAAGACAGCATAAGAAAATTAGAAACCGATTATCACTTACGAATATACATGCAAAAATCCTCAACAATATATTAGCAAAACAAATCCAGCATATAAAAAGATTATACACCACGAGGAAGTGGGATTTATCCCAGGAATGTAAGGTTGGTTTAACATCCCAAAATTAATTAATGTAAAACACCATAACAACAGAATGAAGAACAAAACCCACATGGTCATCTCAATAGTTGCAGAAAAAGCATTTTACAAAATTCAAGACTCTTTTATGATTTAAAACAAAACAAAACAACAAATACTCAACATGCTAGAAGTAGAAGAGAACTTCTCCAACCTGATAACAGCATCTAAGAAAAATCCACAGTTAACATCATACTTAAATGGTAAAAGATTGAATGCTTTCCTCCAAGATCAGAAAAAAAAACAAGGATGCCTACTTTTCCCACTTCCATTCAACATTATCCTGGAAGTTCTAACCAGGACAGTTAGGTGAGAAAAATAAATAAAAGGAAGGAAAGGAAGAAGTGACATTATCTCCATTTGCGAATGACATGATCTGGTATATAGAAAATCCAAAGTAATCCACTAAAAAAAAATTAAATTTAAGAAATAAGTTCAGCCAGGTTGCAGGATACTGGATCTATATACAAAAGTCAATTGTATTTCTATACAGCAGCAATGATTAAACTGAAATGAAATTAAGAAAACACTTCCATTTATAATAGCATCAAAGAAAATAAAGTACTTCAGAAAAAACTTGAAGTATAAAAGTTGCATTTTGAAAACTACAAAACATGTGGAAAGAATTAAAGAAAACTTAAATAGAAGGACATCCCAAGTTTATGACTCAGAAGACTTAATATCATTAATATTGCAATATGCCCCCAAATTGATCTACAGATTTAACACCATCTAACCCCTTCAGCTGTGGCACCTAATTTACGGTTTTTATTGTTCCAACTATGCTCTAGCCCTGCTGATGAATTTCTGGTTTCCTGAAGTTGTTCTCTCAAATATCTTTGGTCTTTGACAGCCTACCTATTCCCTTTGCCTTAGATGCTCTTCCCACCTTCCTCATGTGAGTAATTCCCATTGGTTGTCTTCAGGTCTCAGCCTACAAACACTTTTTTATAAGGTATCTTCCTTGATCTACTCTGAAGAGAATAATGCCTCTTTCTGTGTGTGCCTTGAAGACCCTATTCTTACTGAATACTTATACTTTCTATACAATTCCACCAATCTCTTTTTATATTCTACTTGTCCAGTAATGAAATGTAGTCATGTCTGGTAGGCAGGGCTGAGTCAAATTTGCTGTATTTACTGAACAAAGGAACTGAACAAATTGAAGAACTCACATGCTGATTTTGTCAAATGATGCTTCTTTCTTTAGTTTCCACCACCAACTAGGGTAGTGGTTCTGAGTCTCGTCTGCACATTAAAGTCATCTGGGGAGCTTTTAAAAATCTTGAATCCTAGGCCATGCTTTGGACTGATTAAATCAAGGTCTGAATGGGGTGGGGTGGGCAGGCATGAGTATTTTTAAGCCCCTCTCATAATTAAATATACAGCCAAGACTAAACCACTGTACTAGAAGTAGATTCTCTTCTATGTGACTATCTCCTAGGATCAGTTTGATCTCTTTTCTTTTACCTTTTTAGAGTACCAGCTGGAACCTAAGCATTATCCAAATGAAGGTCACCTAAGGCATAATTACTAGGGAGGTCCTCAGAAATTATTACAAGAGGTAGTTAAGAGGAGTTCAAGTTCCTGCATCAGGCTACATGGAGATGGGAAGATAATTCTGACAATAGACATTGCCATTCTGACTTTCCTTGGGTTCAGCCTCAATAGGCTATGCTTGAGCCTCCAGGAAACCCCAATAACAGGCTGGCTAAAAATGCTTACGTCTCCATGGGGCATTGAGAAGACGAGAGAACTCAGTAGTATGGTTTTGATTGGTTATAGTGGTGAGTAGCATTAATAATAACAAAGAGTTAATTATATCTGGACAGGACATAAAAGGAAAAAAAAAAGAGGGTGCCTGGGTGGCTCAGTTGGTTAAGTGACTGCCTTCGGCTCAGGTCATGATCCTGGAGTCCCAGTATCGAGTCCGCATCGGGCTCCCTACTGAGCGGGGAGTCTGTTTCTCCCTCTGACCCTCCCCCTCTCGTGCTCTCTCTCTCTCATTCTCTCTCTCTCAAATAAATAAATAAAATTTAAATAAAAGAAAGAATGACGAGAGGCCAGGACCTACTGGTTCAGGAGACCCCTCCCTCAATACAAAAGCACCCTTATCATCAGACACCAACACCCTCAGCACATACCTTTTGCACTTTGGCAACAGAGTGGGCTGCTTGGATTTCACTTATAGAAAGAACTTGCCATCCAGCTGCAAAGAGCATATTAGTTAATAGCTTCCAGTTGTTAATGCTTTCAAGACCCACATTAGCTTTCAAGCTGAGGCTGTGCCCTTCCCAGGCAGCCCCGAGCCAATGACTTAACACTAGAGCCTGGCCATTTCTATGTAAGAAAATAACTTTATCTTTTAAGACTGAAAGATGATGATAATGTTAACTGTAAATTGAAGGAGGTAAGCTAGATGAAATTCTCTCTAGTTCTTACATTCCATAAATCTGTTAAAAAGAATCTAGTAAAGTTTTTTTTTCTTTTTTTTAAGATTTTATTTATTTATTTGACAGAGAGAGACAGAGCGAGAGAGGGAAAACAAGCAGGGGGAGTGGGGGAGGGAGAAGCAGTCTTCCCATGGACAGGGAGCCGGTACGGGCCTGATCCCAGGACTCGGATCACGACCTGAGTCGAAGGCAGACGCTTAATGACTGAGCCACCCAGGTGCCCCAAGAATCTGGTAAAGTTTTATATGGACTGTCAATCTCCCTCATCTCTGATTCGCCGGTCAATATAAATATGGTATTTTCCTTCTTCTAGAAATTTGTCTCTAGTTCACTTCCCATTCTGATGTTATCCTGAATTTATTCCCTTTTGATGATATCTGTAGGGTGATATTTTGAGACCAAGTGAATATCTTATTCCCCAACTATATTTCATGTAATGGTTTCAACATCTCTTGATGATCTGTGTCTAAATCAAATATGTTACGGGTTGCAAAATGGCAATTTCCTAACTTGGGCATTTCATCTGTATTTATTAGCTGGAATGCTTCTGAAAGAAAGGGTTTCCCTTTTGTAGAAATTCAAAATATTAACTTACAAAAGCTTTAAAATTAGGAAGGAACTTACAGGAATCTAGAGCTTAAAATATTTCAAAGCTAGATACAAGCCAATAGCATCTGGAGGCTATACTGGTCTTACATATTCACTGGTCACATGGGAGAGCCACTCCAACCCTAAAGAGGTGAAAGACAAATAACAGTCTCGATTCAGGTGGTATGGTTCAGAGACAGAGGGGTTCAAGGTTTGCCTGAGTAGGGTCTGGTTTGGACCTGAGCACAAAAGGCCTGTTCTGGCCTTTAGATCTGAACTCACAGGGCAGGCCTCAAATTCTTCAAGTCTTGGTGTCATTTCAAACATTGGCACTGGAAACAGCCCAAGGTTAACCTGGATAGGGTTGTTATAAATCACTGGATATTGTAGGTCCTTCCCATCTGGACCCAACCCATACATGGATTCGCATGGAACACCACCAAGTCTCTAATTCTATTCCATTATCAGAGTGTCTTACTTTTCTGTATTTCCCACTAGATTGCAATCTCTTTCAGGGTAAAAACTGTGTCTATCTCATTCACCACTGCACCCCCACAAACCTGGCACATAATAGCATTTATTTTAAAATACATCTGTAATTTAGTTAACTTTTAAAGTCACAGAAAGAAATGGCAGTAGCAGAAGCTTCATCCCTGCCTGACCAGCTAGTCTGATTCTCCTCTAAAGCAAATTTGCAAAATCATTAAACTGGGTTTCAAAATGAGGCAAGTTCAAACAAACAAAATAACTTTGCTATCATTAGGAAAGAACCAAGGGACAGCCAAGCGACTCTACCATGGCTAATATTTGTATTGTAAATGCAACAGAAGGAAACAACTTCTTCATATTTTGAGTTAAATACAAATTAGTGTGGAATGAACGAGGTACCCTCATTCCTTTCCTATTCTCACTCTTGCTTTGGGGAGGGAGGTTCTTTTAGCATGCAAAGAGACGCAGTTAATATTCTAATTACCTAGAGAAAGATTTCCCCTCTGACATCTCTAAGGCCTGAGGTCTAACACCCTCATGCTAGACCCTAGTAGAGGGTACTGTATCTGGATGAAGGAGGAAAATTTGGCAATAAGGGACTGGAGAGTACCCATCAAGATTAACTGGATATGGACTACCCACAGGAAAAGTGTTTTGCACTATCCTCTGGATTTTGTGTATATTTTTGCTGGAATCAATTATTTTTGCATATTTTGTGTATATGTTTGATAGCATTGATAATGAACTACACCAGCACACCATGATTTGATAATGGAACCCACCTGAATATCATTATAGACGGCGAGGCATACCACTGAGGTTACACAATAAATCCAATTCTCTGGTGGAAAAGAGAAAAAGAAATGAATGTCAAAACAAACAAAAAACGATAGAACTGAACTTCAGCAACGGACACATTCCAAACTAACAAATATCATCTAACGTCAGTAAAAAATGGATACATCTTCCTTTTAAATTTAAAATCTGGAGCTTTTCAGGAATTTAGGCTTGTTCTACAACTCCAAGGGCTTCCTTCTGTGTTGCATAAATAGCGGGAGACAGGTAGGGAACATCATTCGTGTAAATGTGAATGGGAATAGTGCCCCCTGTTGGAAGTCACCCGAACTTCCTATTGAGGTGAACCCACTTCTGAGGAAAAACTAGAAGTGCCCAATGTGGCTTATAATATGGCCTCTCTTCCACCTTCTTCTTTTTAGCTTCTTCACTCCAAATTTTTGCACCAGCTATAATGATCTACTTAACAACCAGCTGATTGTCATGCTCTTTCTTCCCCCTTTCCTGGGGTTTGCACACGTTGTTCCCTTTGCCAAGCAAATTCTTCCCCCACTGTCCTACACCTTGACTAAATTCTTTTCCTCTTTCAGGCCTAAGATGAAATATCACTTCTGGAAAACCTTTGCCTAATATTAAAATAACTGAAACATTTTGAGAATTTACTATGGGGCAGGCACATCTCTAAGTTCTTTCACAGGCATTAACTTTTATAATTATCAGGAAAACTGTAGGAAGTAGGTATGATTATCCCGTTTCATGGATGAGGAAACTGAGGCACGGGTAGAGGGAATTTCTAAAACATTGTTACAAAGATGGGACCATGAACTCTCTGATGGTTAGAAAGGGATTGAGAGCAAATGGTTAAGAATGAGGGACTGGAGGGCGCCTGGGTGGCTCAGTCGGTTGGGCGACTGCCTTCGGCTCAGGTCACGATCCTGGAGTCCCGGGATCGAGTCCCGCATCAGGCTCCCTGCTCGGCGGGGAGTCTGCTTCTCCCTCTGACCCTCCCCCCTCTCATGTGCTCTCTCTCTCTCTCTCATTCTCTCTCTCAAATAAATAAATTTTAAAAAAAATCTTAAAAAAAAAAAGCATTAACCACAAGACAAAGATTGGTGAATTGGGCTGCATTAAAATTAAGATTTTCGGGCGCCTGGGTGGCTCAGTTGGTTGAGCGACTGCCTTCGGCTCAGGTCATGATCCTGGAGTCCCGGGATCGAGTCC
>NW_023270433.1:13193625-13332794 GCF_011800145.1 Mirounga leonina | reverse complement strand
CATGATCCTGGAGTCCCGGGATCGAGTCCCGCATCGGGCTCCCTGCTTGGCGGGGAGCCTGCTTCTGCCTCTGACCCTCCCCCCTCTCATGCTCTCTGTCTCTCACTCTCTCTCTCTCTCAAATAAATAAATAAAAATCTTTAAGAATGAGGGACTGGATATCATAATGAAGTTAAGCATTGTGCTGGGATGGGGGTCTTTTGAGCAAATGAGTTGTTAAGATTCGAAGATTATGGTAAAAGAGAGGTAGTGGCTGCACTGGAGATTTCTGGAGATGGTGAAGCCTCTGATGGCGACACGGTTCAAGCTACAAGCTGGGAAATAGGAGGCTGGGGTGGAGGAAGGTGTCCTTGAAGAGGTTTTTGGTTTTTCTTAAAGATGTTATGTTTGTTTATTTAGAGAGCAAGAGTGGGAGGCAGAGGAAAAGGAGGAGGGAGAATTCCAAACAGACTCCCCGCTGGGCATGGAGCCCCACTTGGGGCTCGATCTCACCACCCTGAGATCATGACCTCAGCAGAAATCAAGAGTCTGAGCTCCACCGACAGGGCCACCCAGGTGCCCTAACGGTTTTTGTTTTTAATGCTCAGTATCTGCGAAATTCTCTTCAAATAATTGCTGGATGGACGCGGTGAAATGCAGCACTTTCAGGCAAGCCCTAACTCAAGTTTCCTCGGATGCTTCTTGCTTTTGCTTCTGTCCCCAAGCAGAGGAATATTCTCCACAGCCCACGGAACATTCGCTGCCCGGATTCCCAGGCTGGTCTCGCGCCCTTAACCCCAGGTGGCGGCTGAGTCCAAGCCCAGCGCTTCATCCACGTCTGGCCTCACTGGTCCCTGAAGGGGAGAATTCGTCTCCGAAAACAGGCCGCGCAAGGAGAAGCTGCTGCCAGCGTCGCAAGGGCGGGAGCTTGGCGGCAGCACCAAGTCTGTCTCCTCAGGTCGGCCTCTGGCCCAGCCCGCCCCCCGCAAGAGCGTGTCGGAGCCTCGGCGTGAGGCAGCTACGGCTTCGCCTCAGGGAAGGGAGACGGGCTAGTCGGCGGCTGCAGCAGGAAACCTCACCCCCCACAGACTCCACACCATCAGGAAGCCTCGCGTCCCTGAGTACCCGACGCAGAGGCGGCAAAGGCGGCGGGAAGCCCGGCCCCGCCTCCTCAACGGCTCCGGGAGGGGCGTGGCCGCAGCAGGCCCCGCCCACGCCGCGCGCGCGGCCCCCAGGCAACCGGCACAACACAACAAAATGGCCGCTGCGCCGCTGGACGCCTAGAAGGAAGAAGCTGCGCGTCTCCAGCCCGCCTCGTCCCGCGGGCCTGCTCCGCTCGGCTCCCTGGCGGTAAGTGCCAGGCCTGATCGAGGCCGTTCTCAGGCATCGGGCGGAGCCGTGGGGGCCGCTGGCGAAGGCGCGAAGGCCTGGACCGAGCGGGGGGTGGGCCGGCTGGGGATGGAATCGGGGGCGGGGGCGTGTTCCTGGGAATTGGGATTGGATGAGAAGGAGGGGAGGGCCCGGAACGGGCGTGGAGAGGAGCATGAGAGAGGGAGGTTTGGACGAGTGCCGAAAAGGTTACGGGTGGGGATGGCGGGGGCGCTTGGGGATAGGGAACCGGAATGTGGGGAGGTGTGGACGTTGGGGGTGCGGCGCCGAGAAGGATGGGGGTCCCGCCACCCAGAGGAGGAGGGAGGGACCGGGGTGTGCCAGGTGTCTGTGGGGGATGAAAGGGATAAAGAAGGTTTGGGTGTCCTCACGAGTGTCGTGGTGTTGGACGGCATACAGTACATGGACGATGATGAAAGTTAGGATATGGGGAAGAAATGTTAAATGGAAGAGCAAATATTTTGTTGTATAATGGTTAAAGGATGGGTGAATTTTCATGTCGAAACTTGGGTTCAAGTCTTGATTGTGCCACCTTTTAAGTGTTACTTAACCCACTCTGTGACTTTGGGCATCTTCCTTAATCCTCCTGAGCATGTTTTCTCGTTTGTAAAAATAACTGCTGATTACCTTTGAGTCTACACTATGTGTCAAATTCAGTTCTAAGTCCTTTGCATGTATTAACTACTTCAGAATTTAAAATAACTTGCGGGCGCCTGGGTGGCTCAGATGGTTAAGCGTCTGCCTTCGGCTCAGGTCATGATCCCAGGGTCCTGGGATCGAGTCCCGCATCGGGCTCCCTGCTCCTTGGGAGCCTGCTTCTCTCTCTCTCTCTCTCTCTCTCTCTCTCTCTCTGTCTCTCATGAATAAATAAATAAACTCTTTAAAAAAAAATAAAATAAAATAACTTGCATGAGGTAGCCATCTTCAGTTTAAAAGTGGTGAAACTGAGGATCAGAGAGGTTGAGTAATTTGCCTAATGTCACACAGTAAGTGGAGAAGCAGGATTTGAACTGGGGTTGTGTAGTCCCAAAACCCAAGCTCTTAATTCTCAGTGAAACACTGCCACTAGTAAATGAGGTTAATAATTCTGACCTTCTACATCATCTGTAAGAATTTAAATTTGCTAATGTCTTTAGAGTGCTTAGTACATTCCTCTTTTTATCCATTTAGCAAATATTTATTGTACATCAAACAATAGAATCTCTGCCGTATTGTAGCTTAGAAGCAAGCAATAATCAAGTTGTTGTACAAATGGTTAATTCTAATTGTAAGATGTTATTAAAGGAGACCACTTGGTGCAAAGACCGTGTATAATAGGGAGATGTAATCCTTTTGTGCATCTTGAGTGTAGAAACACTGCTTTCTCAGTTCTATTTTTAAAGCCTCACAGTTCTTAGTGCATAAAAGTTACTCAATAAAATTGAATTACTGAATAAATAAATTAATGGGAAGAGATGGGCGGCATCGGCTTTTAGGATACCTGAGTAGAATGGAGGGAGATATGAGAGGAGAACCCAGGATATTAATAGGATGAAGACGGACACGGGGGGTCAGGGTGTTAGAAAGGAAAGGTTAGTAGTCAAGCAATCAATCACATTGGGATGAAGAGGAATGTGTAGAGGTTTGGCTATTTTGTTGGAGGAGGAGAATAATTTGAAGTCAGAATATTGGAATGGATTAGGATGTCAGGATATTTGCTGAGATGAGTAGTTTGGGGAATCAGGACGGATATAGAAGTGTTGAGGTAGGATACTGGAAAGAACTACAGATAAATGGAGACTAATACAGTGTTAGGAAATTTGGACAGAATTTGTGAGGAAACTTGGCAATGAGAATGGGATGAAGGATAGGAGGCAGAGCTTGACAAGCACAGGATGGGAGGACTGCCTTTGGTGAGGAGTGGGAATCAGCATATTTGAAAGGACTAGAGAAAGTTAAAGCGTAAGGTATTTAAATGTGTCAGAGGGTATGGGATGAAGTAGAATTGTAGGGAAAGTACTGAGATGTGATGAAAAGGGTACGGGATGGAGAGGGATATGGAGGTCAAGAAATGGGGATGGATATTTGCATATTGGAGTGGACTGGGAAGAGAGAGGGAGGGTTGGGGATAATGGAGGTCTGTCTTATTTGGAGAAGATCAAAGAAGATGGAAAATTAGAAGTGTGAGGAAAGGCTGAATAGAGGTGGAGGTATGGTCTCTAGTAAGCTATGTGTCAGGGCAAGGGAGTGACAAGATGGATGGTGTTTTCTGACCCATCAGAGTCATATGACTCTGATAATACCATCATTCCAGTAACTTTCTCTTGCACTGCAAACCCCCTTCTGGGCCTTCAAAATACGTCTCCAGCTCTGGACTTTTTTGCTTGTTTTGTTTTCTCTTTATTCTACCTCTTCATATACTCTAGCCCTACCCCTCAGCTGTCTTCTTTCTTTTTTTATTGCTTGGTCTTTATGTGATTACAAACTACATCTAGGGTCAGACAATATCCCCATTTCTCCCTTAAAATTGTAGTTGACCATTTACTACATCTAGGTGCTGGTCTCTGAAATAATGTTAGCCATTCTCAAACACAGCCCAGTTCACTATTACTGAGTTAGCTATTTTATGAGATTGTAATATATATCTGTTGTTTCAGTGACCAAACCTTACAGGAGCTATGGCAGCCCGGGGCGGGGGAGGGGGGAAATCTGGGAATGCATTGTGCCTTTGGAACTATCACTTCATCTTTCATGTTACAATTCATAAAAGAAAGGAATTGATCTAGGGGCACCTGGGTGGCTCAGTCGTTGAGGTCTGCCTTCAGTTCAGGTCATGGTCCTGGGATCAAGCCCTGCGTAGGGCTCCCTGCTAGGTGGGAAGCCTGCTTCTCCCTCTCCCACTCCCCCTGCTTGTGTTCCTGTTCTCGCTGTGTCTCTCTCTGTCAAATAAATAAAATCTTTAAAAAAAAAAAAAAGGAAAGAAAGGAATTGATCTAGATTTCAGAAATCCATTCTAAAATGTTTTTTAAAATCTATAAATGAGTAAAGCAGAGTTTTTCTGATCAAGAGAGGTGACAGAGGACCTCATAATAGTCTAGTGAAGCACTGAAAGATCTTAATCATTAGAATGTTATGAGGAGAATTCATGATGGTTTAGTATTGTAAGAATTTAGAGAGAAGACTAAGATGTGGGATACAGAATAATTGCATTGCATAAAAATATAAGATGTGCTGCTTTTTTTTAGCCAAGAAACTAAAAAAATATATAAAGCATATCTCTGTAGCATATGGCAACATCCTATTATTCTAATTATATAATTTTCTACCCTGTTACAGGGTAGGGAAAGATATGTAGAATTGAGAGCTGGTCCCTGTCACTCCCCTCTTTTATTTTTTTAATCTCCTGCCTTTATGAAAACTACATATAATTCAGGAATAAATATATTTAATTTTATTTATTTATTTACTTATTTTTATAATTTTATTTTTAAAGCACATGCCTCTTAACTATCCTCAAGTTTGAGTATATTATTCTTATTTAGAAAGAGACACCCTTACAGGTCAGTACAGAATCAGTATTACTAAGAGATTTGTTTCCATGGCAGAGTGGTGTGATAGTAGCGATAGAAGCTTTTGCCACACTTGGGAAATTAGGACCAAAAGCATTGTCACTGGCATAAAGAGCAGTTATGTGAATTGGAGGAGGCTTTTCTGATCTATATGAAAAAATGAAAGAGAAGGTAAAGACACATAGAAGTTTGCAGTTTATTTTTTTTTTTTTTGAAAGATTTTATTTATTTGACAGAGAGATAGAGCACAAGTAGGCAGAGCGACAGGCAGAGGGAGAGGGAGAAGCAGACTCCCCGCTGAGTGGAGGGTCTGATGCTGGACTCGATCCCAGGACCCTGGGATCATGACCTGAGCCGAAAGCAGACACTTAACAACTGAGCCCCCCAGGCGCCCAGAAGTTTGCAGTTTAAAGTGAACTGGACTGTTGGCACAAGGCAGTTGGCCATACTGTAATGTAGAACTGTGAGATAATAACCACTAAATAAAAAATTTTATTTAATTATGTTAGCCACCATACAATACATCATTAGTTTTTGATGTAGTGATCCACGATTCATTGTTTGCGTATAACACCCAGTGCTCCATGCAGTGCGTGCCCTCCTCAATACCCATTACCAGGCTAACCCATGCCCCCACCCCCCTCCCCTCTAACACCCTCAGTTTGTTTCTCAGAGTCCACAGTCTCTCATGGTTTGTCTCTCCCTCCAATTCCCCCCCTTCATTTTTCCCTTCCTTCTCCTAATGTCCTCCATGCTATTCCTTATGTTCCATAAATAAGTGAAACCAACCATATGATAATTGACTTTCTCTGCTTGACTTATTTCACTTAGCATAATCTCCTCCAGTCCCATCCATATTGATGCAAAAGTTGGGTATTCATCCTTTCTGCTGGCTGAGTAATATTCCATTGTATATATGGACCACATCTTCTTTATCCATTTGTCTGTTGAAGGGTATCTCGGCTCGTCCCACAGTTTGGCTATTGCGGACATTGCTGCTATGAACATTGGGGTGCATATGGCTCTTCTTTTCACTACATCTGTGTCTTTGGGGTAAATACCCAGGAGTGCAATTGCTGGGTCATAGGGTAGCTCTGTTTTTAATTTTTTGAGGCACCTCCACACTGTTTTCCAAAGTGGCTGTACCAACTTGCATTCCCACCAGCAGTGTAAGAGGGTTCCCCTTTCTCCACAACCTCTCCAACATTTGTTGTTTCTTGCCTTGTCAGTTTTTGCCATTCTAACTGGTGTAAGGTGGTATTTCAATAATCACTTTTTAAAAACAAATGTAGCGGGTCTTTGTTCTCTTCAAACTAGTCACCTTAAGAAGATAGATCATGAGTTCAATGATGCTATTATATTAAATTTTCTCGTTTTCCTTCAGGAATTGTCTTATAGTATATGCTATCTGTTGATCAAGGTCATTTAGTGTCATTTATTCTGGTCTCTTTGTGTGAGGCACCATGCTAGGCTCTAGAGAGCAAATCAAACATGATCTGGACTCCAGAAAACTCAGTCAGCAATATGACACAGTAATGAAGACACGGGCTTTGAAATCAGATCAGGATTCAAGCCTTGGATTAACCAATTAGTTATGGGACTTTAAACAAATTACTTGACCTTTTAATCTTTAAAGGGGGAGATGATAACACCTATTTCATGGAATTGTTATATTTGATCCTTCTAATGTAATGATGCAGGTAAGAGCTTATCACAATATTTGACAGATGGTAAAGTTAATGTTCAACCTGGGAAAATACTAGCTGAAGTGATGGGTCTGATTTTCTGGTGAGATGTATAAATAATTCTGAAAGCAGGACCCAAAGAGGAATTCCAGACATGTTTTGGGTAAGGTCAGCATTCCTAGAATGACTATATCATCATGGAAAGATACTACATCTCTTATTTGTTGGTTAATTGATTGACTATATGGCGCCTTTCTTTTCCATGTATTAAATATGTTCCAACCATTTAACAAATAAGTTTCTTCATAATCCCGGCCTGTATAATAATACCTATATACTTGTGAAGGTGTTCACACATCAAACCATTATAATATCTTGTTCTAGTACCACTTTGTATAGCATTAACATTGGAGCTGCCCAAAATCTTTGCATTGAAAACTTTTCTAAAAATTAAAGATTTTATTTACTTGAGAGAGAGTGAGCAAGAGGGAGAGCACAACCCAGGGTAAGAGGCAGAGGGAAGGGGAGAAGCAGACTCACTCGCTGAGCAGGGAGCCCAATGCGGGATTCAGTCCCAGGACCATGGGATCATGGCCTGAGCCGAAGGTAGACACTCAACTAACTGAGCCATCCAGGTGCCCCAACTTTTCGAAAAATTAATTTGTGTTTTGTCTTCACATTTTAAGAAGGGAGATTTTGAGCAAAAATAGGATCATTGCCTTGCTGAAGACCCATCCATTTTATAAGATTTTTTTTCTATCTAAAAGTTTGTCAAACTTACGATTTTTGCAATGGTTGTACTTATAAAAGTAATTGTATATTATGAAAATTTTTTTTGTATAAACCTAACCTTGCACATTAGGACTCTTGGTGTAGAGGACTAATATTGCACAGGAAGATATCCTTTTGTTGTGGTACTAAATAAATGCATTTTATCAGTTCTTCATGAGTAATTCATGAGATAAAATTAATCATCTGCTTTCTGCTAAGTTCTGCCCTAGGCCTGGAATAAATCAGTGAACAATATCCCTACTTTCATGGAACTTACATTCTACTAGAATAGTTAATGTGATTTGACTTACAAATTAGTTTGAGAGGAGAACTGATTCTCATCGTTACTATAACTAGCATTGTGTCTGACCTAGTCATTTACCATTCTGGGCTTTAATTTTCTTTTCTGAAAAGTAAAGGGATTTGACTAAGATCCCTTTCATCAATAAGCGCTTTCATTCCTTCTGGAAGACCTGAACTTCAACAAAATTGATTTTGTGGACAAGCAATAGTAGGCATGCGAGTTTGAAGCGATCAGATGTTTTTCAAATAGCATTAGACAAATCTGAATGCATACCAGAAGCATAATGTTTAACGAAGGAGGCAGATATAAAAACTATTCTATGATTTCATTTACATAGAGTTCAAAAATAGTTTATCGAGTGCCTGCCTGGCTCAGTTGGAAGAGCATGCGACTCTTGATCTCAGGGTTGTGAGTTCGAGCCCCATGTTGGATGTAGAAATACTTAAAAATAAAAATCTTAAATAGTTAAAAAAATCTCTGGTATTGGAAATCAGGGTAGTGATTACCCATGTATGTGGGTATGTGGAAAGGGGGTATAAGGTGGCTTCTCGGGGGGGGTCTGGTAATATTCCATTTCTTGATCTGGGTATTGGTTGTATTCACCGTATAAAAATTCATGGAGCTGTACACTTATAATTCGTGCGTTACTCTATATGGGAGGAATGGGGGAAGTGATAAATTCAGTTTGGACATGTTGAGTTTAGGGTGGCAATGAAATATCAAGTAGGCAGTTGGAAACAGGAGTCTGGAACTCAGAGAGAGGTTGGATTGAAGATATAAACATCAATATACAGGTGACATTGGGAGCCATGGGTGTGCATTAGATTGTCTAAAGTAAGATTGGAGAGAGAATAGAAGAGACTTGAGGAGCTCTGACATTTGAAGATTGAATAGAGGACTGTGAGCCAACAAAGGAAGCCAAGGAGTGGCCACAAAGGCAGGAGGATACCAGGAGAATGTGGTGTCCCAGAAGTGAAAGAAGAAACTTTATCAGGAAAGAGAGAGTAGTTGTCAGTATTAAATACTGCTGGTTGCCAGACATTTCCAGCTTCCTATATGCTAGGACCCTTTGTGGGTATGAGGGGTATTGTGACTATTTTGGTCCAATAGAGAAGAGGAATGACAGGTAAGACTTCTGGTTGGAGCATGTGTCAATACAAGAGCCTCTGGAGGTCTCTCTTCCCTCTGGCAAGTTGGTCAGCAGTGTTTGAAGCAGTGTCTGCTCCCGTCGGCTTGGAGTAGTATGGGTCCTAGCATCTGTAGCCTCTGAGTCATCTTCAGAACTCTAGAAATAAGGGCGCTTAGCTGGCTCAGTTGTAGAACATGTGACTGAGTTCAAGCCCCACTTTGGGTGCAGAACTTAAAAAAACTCTAAAAGTAGATTAATAGTTTTGAGAGCTCTAAAAAATTAACCTTGTTAAATATGCTGAAAACTCTCACAGGTTTTGATGGACACTCGGCTTTAGTCTTGCCATGAAGAAAAGTTCTCAACAAAAATTTTCCAATGCAAAGATGCCACCATCACCTCACTCTCCTAGTCCACCATCCCTTGTGTCCAGTATGAGATCTAGGTCACTTTCGCCTCTAAGTGGATCTGAGACTCTTCATTTTGGAGGACAATGGAATGAGCAAGTTGAGATTACAGATGAAAACACGGTGCTTTTGGACTACCAAAACCATAAAGGTAATGCTTTTTAATCTAAGAATTTGAACACATACTCTAGAGATGGAAAATTACCAAACTTACACTTTTTGTCCAAGAGAAATATATATCTTTGTACTAACATGACCTATTGTTTATACCAACAGAAAGTATGTAAGGACAGTGGAGGATGAAAGCTGGGTGAGGGTGAAGCCGCCTGAAAGGGTTTGGAGAAGGAAGTTTCCAGAAAGAGGAAGCTTTATTTCCTATGGTACAAGAGTACCTTAAAGCTCATATGCCAAATTTACCATCGTCCTTGGTTAGAGGAAAAGCCTATCTGTTCAGTTCAGAGTGGAGTGCCTTAATTCAGTACAAAAATGTAATCTACCCTTGGGCTAGTCCCGTCTGCTTATTGGCAAACTGCTTATCGTGTCCCCCTAAGGGACATGTATATGTTCCTCCAAGGTTTTGTTTTTATTTTTTTTCTTAAAAGCAGTCTGTTCATGTGGAAATTTGTTTTCAGAAATACATTCTTTTTTTCCAAGAGACGATTTAATGAAACTGAATGTGAATGAAAACTATGTGATTTCTTTGCTAAGTCATGAAATCACAGCTGTCTGCTCAGTTTTGATTACTAAACCTTATCAGCTATTGAGTTTAGACTATGCTCTTGCTGTCAGTTGTACACTGTTGACTCTAATTTGATTAATATTTTAGAGTATTAGTCATTTTCTTTCCTAGAATAGCCCAAATTAAAGGAAGAAATAATTTTATTTTGAACCAAAATAAATGTAATATTAACTTACTGTAAATAATCATAGGGACACTTTGTCGTACAGCCTGGATCTGAACCCAGGATTAATTTTTTCTGACTCCTAAAGAAAGAATTTTCTTTTTACAGCTGTGATTGTAAAATGTAAGATGGCTTTACCTTTCCTAACCTTAGGACAGGGTGTGCTGTCCATCAAGTTAGAACTTTATAAAATATGTTGTGTTATTCTCTGTTTAAAAGAGCAACAAATTTGAGTTTCTCACCATAAAAAGAAAAAAAGGATTTTTAAGAATTCCAGTGTTTCTGAAGTTTAGATTGGAATTAAAAAAAAACAAACCAACCGAACAACCAGATTAGTGACAGCTTATTTAAAACAAAACAAAACAAAAAACTAGGTAATTTAGCACTGTAATAAATGGATAACCATAAAAAAAAAACACAAAAAACCCCCAAAAACTAGGGGGCGCCTGGGTGGCTTAGTCCGTTAAGCCTCCCACTCTTGATTTTTGGCTCAGGTCATGATCTCAGGGCTATGAGATCTAGCCCTGCTTTGGGCTCTGCTCTGGGTGTGGAGCCTGCTTAAAATTCTCTCTCTCCCTTTCTTTCTGCACCCCTCTTTCCCCTTCCCTCTCTCTCTCTTTCTCTCTCTCTCCTTCTCTAAGGAAAAAAAAGTAATATCAAAAACATTGCTAAAACTTCAATGCTGCATGTGATTAAAAGTATAAGTTTTGGATTCTTTTGCCTGGGCTCAAGTCCTGGATTTCCACATCATTAGCCACGAGATCTTGAGCAAACTATTATCATTTTTTTTTTTAAAGATTTTATGTATTTATTTGACAGAGAGAGAGACAGCGAGAGAGGGAACACAAGCAGGGGGAGTGGGAGAGGAAGAAGCAGGCTTCCCGCTGAGCAGGGAGCCAGATGCAGGGCTCAGTCCCAGGGCCCTGGGATCATGACCCGAGCCGAAGGCAGATGCTTAACCAACTGAGCCACCCAGGTGCCCCTATAATTTTTTTAAATAAACGGGAATAGTAGTTTCTGTTTTAAATGTTGTACAAATTAAATTGTAAGTGTAAAGCATATAGCACAAGCTTGGCACAGAGCTAATATTTATAAAGTATAACTTACATTACTATATATGTATGCAATTATTATAATATAATGCTATATAAAGTAAAATATTATTAAAACATTGCAATTGGAACTAACCAGCTGTTTTTATATTTGCATGGCTTAAAAAAAATTTTTTTTTTGTTATATAACATCAAAATAATTTGCTTTTCAGAGATGTCCTCTTCTACTGATGATGATCTGTTTTTGTAATTTCAGAAGCTGATTCACATGCAGGAATCCGATATATTACAGAGGCCCTTGTTAAAAAACTTACTAAACAGGACAATTTGGCCTTGGTAAAGTCTCTGAACCTTTCACTTGCTAAAGATGGTGGCAAGAAATTTAGGGTAGGTTACCAGCATTGTTTTTTAATTTTTCTGTGTTTTAAAACTGAAAATTAGGGCGCCTGGGTGGCTCAGTCGTTAAGCGTCTGCCTTCAGCTCAGGTCATGATCCCAGGGTCCTGGGATCGAGTCCCACATCGGACTCCCTGCTCGGCAGGAAGCCTGCTTCTCCCTCTCCCACTCCCCCTGCTTGTGTTCCTGCTCTCGCTATCTCTCTCTGTCAAATAAATAAATAAAAATCTTAAAAAAAAAAAAAAAGCTGAAAATTAAAAGATTATATTAGATTTACAGTAACATCTCATCCTAATGTCACCTAATTTATAGCAGACCTTGTATTGTTTCCAGTGAAAGTTCTGTATCGGAAGTATGACATCTTCACATTCATAAGCTCCTATTATTTTATACATTATTGGATTCTTTCTAGAGATGGGGTTGGCAAACTATAGCTTGTATGCCAAATCGGGCCTGCTGCCTGTTTTTGTAAATAAAATTTTATTGGAACACAGCCATACTCATCTGTATACATATTGTCTGTGGCTGTTTTTGCAGTATAGTAGCAGGGGTAAATAGTTGTCACAGAGACTATAGGGCCCATAAAGCCAAAAATATTTACTATGTGACTTTTTTGAGAAAAAGTTTGCTGATCCCTGCTCTGGAGTGTTTATTACTTTATTCATAAACTATACAACATGAACACATTGTAAGAGACAACTTAAACTTTTTAATTGGAAAAAATATAAACTTAAAAGCCTAATACATTAGTCACAAAAATTAAGTCCAGAAGGTTGAAGATTTAATGAAACCAGAACAAAACCCACAAAAATGCTATAGAAGTATTAGGAAAGAATATAGGAGAGTATATTTTAGAATCTTAGAGTTGGGAAAGCCCTTTTGGCAAGCACTAACCCTAATGCCACAAAGAAAAATATTGACAGACTTAGTGTACATAAAGATTAAAGTGTTTAATGAAAGATATCTTTTAAAAAGTTAAACTGTCAGGGAGTGTTTTCAACATATATAACAATACCCATATGCTATAAAGAGCTTCCACAATTCAGTAAGAGAGATAACTCAATGGAAGATGTGCAAAGGATATGAACAAGGCATTCACAAAAGTATTATAAATGGCTAATCATAACATGAAAATATGTTCAACTTTATTAAAAAAATATGAAAACAGTAGTTTGATACCATTTTCATTCTTGTATGTCTAATGGACAAGAATTAAAAGGATTATTTCAGTGTTCAGAAAGGTGTGGGAAGTGGATATTATCATATTTTTTAGTGGGACATATACATTGCTCCTGCATTTTAGAAAGACAGTTTGATAGCATTTATCCAAATTTCAAGTGTACTTATTTGACCCAGCAATTGAGTTTATACTTACTGAATTTATACTTACCAACCCAGCAGTTCTACTCTTTGATGTCTTTTCTACTGATATTACACGCACATGTATCCAGAAGTATCTATATAGTCATGTTTATTAAGCATTATTTAAAATAGAAAAATTGGAAATAACCAAATTTCTATCAATAGGGAATCAGTTAAATAAATTATGGTCCTGTAGACCATGAAATACTGTCAAGTTTCTTAAAAAAATAAGTTAGAGCTCTATGTATTAATGTGGGACAATGTCCACAGTGCATTTAATGAAAAAAAATATTCTAAAACATTTTGTATAGTAAGGTCTAAAAATTCTGTTTTTCTATTTGTGTATATATGGATGTAAATGAATAGAAAGATACAGATGTTTATACGTCAGCCTCTTAACAATGGTTACCTTTGATCAGTGGGATTTTTTTACAGAGGCCTGGGGACTTGATGAAGAGAGCTTCTTATGTTTCATTTGAAATTTTTTTTAGAATATATTTATGTCTTGTGTAATTAAAAAGGAAAAAGGAGACATTCTGGAGTTTACAAATTGCAAAAGTGAAATCAAAGGACTAAATATTTACTGTATGGTTATTATATGCCAGGCATTATGTTAGGCTGTGGGAAAAGGTACACAGGTAAATAAGTTTAGTTTCTGATCTCTGGGAACTTAGAGCTTCCTAGAATGCCTGGGATTAAGAGGAGAAATAGTGAAGGGGAATCAGAGAGAGAGAGAGAGAAAGCACACACAGGAGAGGCATATCCAAAGAAGAAGTCTGAAGGGGCTATTAGAACAGAAGATCTAAGTGTATGATGAATGGAGGCCAAAGGAGGGAGAACTTCAAGCAAGAGTGGATGATATAAAATGTCACAGAATCATAAACTAGGACGAAAACTTAGAAGTCATTTGGATTTGGCAGTTAAAAAGCCCTTCTATTTCTCAAACCAACCGGGCCTTTGTATTTTTCTACTCTGCCTGTTATTCTCTGCCCCGAGAATTGTTATTAAGGTCTCAGTTCAGTGTACTACCTCTGTGAGGCCTTCCCTTACCACCCAGTTGCCATTAGCTACCTTCTCCGTGACTCTCATTCTTTCTGCCAACAAATGTTTATTCAGTGCCCACTCTGTGCCAGGCATTTATGCTTACGCAGTGAACACAGACAAATCTGCCCCGTCATTGCCTTGTAGGCTGTCACATCACGTTATCTTTATTTTCTTGTTAGTACACTTCAGTGTCTGAAAATGTTATTTATTGGCTTTCTCTGTGAATGAAAGCAAGAACCTTGGTTTCCTTATTCACCAATGTATTTCTAGCATCTAGAACAGCCCCTGGCACATAATCCATGTTTGATAAATATCTGTGGAATGGATGGATGAATGGCAATCTTGGGGAGAACTATTTGAATACATAGTAAAAGCAGAAGATATTTTGCCTTACCAATAGAATAAATGGAAGGCAGAATGAGCAAATGTACACAACTCCTGTGAGAATGTGGTCACCAACAAAGGAGCTAAAATGATAGCTTGATAGGAAAACAAGTTTAGCAGGAGGTGATTTGTTTTGTGTGAAAGAGGTTGAGCCTGTCGAACAAAGGCTCCTGTAGCAGGGGAGTTGTCTAGTTCACTGGTGTCCATTGCCTGGCAGTGCATCTCGTATGTAGTAAGTACATAATGGGTATCTATTGCATAATGAGGGGAAGATTCAGGAGTGGAAGAGATTAAAGATGCAAGACCGTGGCGGGAGGGGTACATGAAGTTATGCAAGAGCGTAAGTACCTAGCTGAACTTCGAAGAAGGAGAGGGGGGAGGGGCATAGAAAAGTTGAAGTGGCGGAAAAGGTGAGGTGGAATTCTTGTTGGATAGTCTTGATTTCCTTGAAACGTAGGAAGTGTTGTCCACTGAGGGGTGAGGAGAGCTGCTATTTCCGGTTGAAGGAAGCTGTGCCGAGGGACTGTCCAGGAGAGCAGGAAGGGTTTATTCTCTGGTGACTGATCACAACAGTGCCTGATGCACATACATACATGTTGTACTTTATGTCAAGGCATCTGTCATATAAAGTATTTACTCATTTATTTCCAATTAGTATATCGAAAATTTGGAAAAATGCATTAAACTTGAAGTACTGAATCTCAGCTATAATCAAATAGGGAAGATTGAGAAATTGGACAAGCTGTCAAAATTACGTGAACTCAACTTATCATATAACAAAATCTGGTAAGTAAATACTTCTTTAGGTAGCATTGCAGGGTTGTCTTTGCTAAAGAGGTAGATTAATGTTGCCCACATCACTGAATTGAGAGTCCTTGGAAACAGCAGGTGCTTGGATCCTCATTCATTGCTAGTCTAACCCTTCACATATGATAACTGGTTTCTTGTTTTGGCATTACTAAAGTACAGAATAATATCTTTCTAGCATTATCACAGGAGATACATGAATACCAAATTTTATTTTAATTCCATTTTTGACAGGAAGTTTTCACAGATAGAGTCTTTGATCCACTGCCTTACTACATTAAGAACGTTGACACAAAGCAGAGTGTTTTAACCCTGTCATTTTGATCTGAACGATATTTCAATGTATTTTGATCCTATGTGTTTATCCTGATGTTCTTTGTTCATTGCTGTAATACACTCAGTCATGCTTCCACTTCATTATATATATTACTTTGAGAAATAAACATAATAAAACTGACAGTGGCAAAAACCAACATAGAAAACTTGTTATAAACAAAATGATGCAAATATCGAATCTTGAAAATCTTTATATCTGTATACTTCCCTCCACTTTAGACTTGGAACATACAGTGGCCAACAAAACAAAACCACTAACAGCGGCAGAAGCTCTAATATGGCAAAAAATGAAAGGGGAAAAAAATGGAATCAAATCCTTAATATAAAGTTTGTATAAAAAATAACTGATCCTGATAAAAATAATTTCAATAAAATAAACATGAAAATAAAGAAGCTTGGAAATATTTGCCCATAGAAAATTTTCCATGGAATTAAAATGACAATTAAATTGTAATCAATTAAATTGACAATTAAATTGGGAAAATATTTCATCAATGAAAATTCAATATGAATGATGTTTTATTGATCTAAGTATTCTGATTAAAATATTTATGTTCATAAATATAGTGTCCATAAATATAGAGAATCCATCAGTTCAAAATGGCAGCCATATCCTGCTGTCATAGCTAATCTTTTGGTGATGACTTAGGGTAATAATTAAGGATATCTCTTGTGCAGGACTGTATGGAACATAGGCTGTCCACTAGTATTGCTCCCAGTGGGTAGTGATAATGCCACGGATAGACTCTCCTTTTCTGTGTTGTGGGATCCTAAAGTCTGATAGTAAGATGGGTAGGATTCCTGGACCGAGTAACGAAGAGTTGGCAGCTTAGCTGTTCTGGTCAATTTCTTTTTAGCCACTTTTGTTTGGTTCTCGTTTATAAAAGGGTTAACAAATTATAATTATGAAAAGTAACCCCACATAAAACCAAGGCTATTTATTCTTAAACATACAGTGGAGGAACTCTATCATTGTATTTACTAAATTTGATTTTATCCTTCGCTTTCCAGCAAAATTGAAGGCATAGAAAATATGTATAATCTGCAAAAGCTAAACCTTGCAGGAAATGAAATTGAACATATCCCAGTATGGTTAGGGAAGAAGTTAAAATCTTTGCGAGTCCTCAATCTGAGAGGCAACAAGATTTCATCGGTAAGTTATTCAAAGTAGTAAAATTTTTTTCTCAAATTTTTAGACTTGTTGAAAAAAATATTAAAATCTAAGTTTTTAAAAATGAGATTTCTTGGGGTGCCTGGGTGGCTCAGTCGGTTAAGCGTCTGTCTTCGGCTCAAGTCATGATCCCAGGGTCCTGAGATCGAGCCCCACGTTAGGCTCTCTGCTCAGCCGGGAGCCTGCTTCTCCCTCTCCCTCTACTGCTCCCCCTGCTTGTGCTCTCTCTCTCTCTGTCAAATAAATAAATAAAATCTTAAAAAAAAAAAAAAAAAGATTTCTTCATTTAAGGTTCCTGGTCCTTTGACCAGAGATCAAATTTAGGCATAACCTAGGACTCTCTAGGGTATTTAAATATAGGCATTTCTGGTTTTGCATGGTTCCATGGTAACTGAGAGTTGACCTCTTAGGATTTTTGCATCTATCATTTCCTTTGAGCCTCAGAAAACTTTTCTTAAGGAGGAAGTAAAGGGATTATTCTTTGAATACTATCAGGTAGTATCGTCTTTTTCCCATTTTCAGGTTAAGTCTCTTACCCAAAGTCACGCAGCTTGTGCCAGAATCCAGGTCACTGAATGCCAGGAACTGAGTACTTTTTTTTGTTTTGTTTTTTTCACATGAATTAAGCTTGATTATGTTATAATCAGGTGTGTCAGGTGTTACAGGAGGTTAATCACTAGCTCTTTTATTGTAGAGCAACTTCTTTATCATGGCTCACATAATCTGATAGTCCTGTATGCTTTCCTTTGGAGTATAATTTATGATTTTTTTCTAACATTTATATAGTTAGGTGTTTAATAAAGTATTTGTTAAGGGACGCCTGGGTGGCTCAGTCAGTTAAGTGTCTGCTTTCAGCTCAGGTCCTGATCCCAGGGTCCTGGGATTGAGTCCCGTGTCGGGCTCCCTGCTCAGCAGAGAGCCTGCTTCTCCCTCTGCCTGCCACCCCCCCGTTTGTGCTCTCTCGCTCTGACAAATAAATAAATAAAATCTTTTTTTTAAAAAAGTATTTGTTAAGTAAAAACATTGATTTACTTAAATCTATATTAAAATTGGAACAACCATGCTCAGAGAACATCAGTCATAGAATAGACAATAAAAGATGTGCTTCCTGGGGCGCCTGGGTGGCTCAGTCGTTAAGCGTCTGCCTTCGGCTCAGGTCATGATCCCAGGGTCCTGGGATCGAGCCCCGCATCGGGCTCCCTGCTCAGCGGGAAGCCTGCTTCTCCATCTCCCACTCCCCTTGCTTGTGTTCCCTCTCTCACTGTGTCTCTCTCTGTCAAATTAATAAATAAAATCTTAAAAAAAAAAAAAAAAGATGTGCTTCCTAATATGGGTCTAGACCTGCCTTCTGTGACCTTGGAGAATCCCTTTATCTCTAAAATTCATTGTTTAAATTGGAGAAAACAAACCCTACCATGCCTTCTTTACAGGGGTGTTATGGGGCTCAGATAATATGATAAATGTGAAAATGTTTTAAAAACTTTAAAACACTAAATAACTCCTTAAACCTTCACCGGTGGAAGCCAAGAATGATAAACAACATTTGTTTAATTACTGTGCGGTTCACAATGTCCATGCTTTCTTATTTCATCTTTCTAAAGGTCTGGTAAGGTGACTCTGTACCATTTCACTGCAACAGCCCAAGAGCCTCAGAGCCCAAACCCTATACCATGTTGCACAGCATCACCTTGGAGCTCTTGGGGCTTATGCTATGATGGAAAGAGGTAGCCATGAATCTAAAATTTGCTATAAATATTCCTCCCAAGTAGTCGATTGTTAGATAGTACTCAGTGTCAACTGATGTTAACAGGAAAATCATTCAATAAATATTTATTATCATTTCTAACTTTTTATTACTTTCTCATCCCAGTTTATATTTGACATTGTCATCAGTAAAGATTTACCAAAATCTTTTTTATAGCCATTTGTATTTGTGATGTGTTCAATCAGTATAATGAAAAAATAATAGGTTTAAAGTTACACAGATGAATTCAAATCCTGTTTTGTTCATTTGTAAGCTGAGCTTTGGGCAAGTTATTTAACTTCTTCGAACCTCAGTTTCTTCATCTACAAAATTAAGATGTTGTTTCCATCATAGATTGTTGTGAGGAGTCATAAATGAAATGGCATATGGAAAATGCCTAATACTGCCCTGATACACTATAGATACTCAAGATACTCACTGTCTGTTCCTCCCCTCACACCACTAATTTTGGATAATGGGTTCCATGAAGAGGTTCCTTGCCATGTTGATAGCAATTTTCTTGATTTATTACTTTCTTTAGGTATGTTTTTGTTATTTTAAAACTAAATTATACAGATACTAATATTATATATAATTTCAGCTCCAAGATGTAAGCAAGTTGAAACTACTTCAAGATTTGACTTCTCTGATCCTACTTGAAAATCCAGTTGTGACCCTTCCTCATTACATCCAGTTTACCATTTTTCACCTTCGCTCACTGGAAAGTTTGGAAGGTCAGCCAGTAACTACCCAGGACAGACAAGAAGCTTTTGAAAGATTCAGTTTAGGTAAGGTGACATTTAAAAAAAAAACTAAATTTGGGTGGGGGAGGAATTTATTTTCAGAAGTTATCCAGAAAAATATATTGAAGTGTGAGCTTTATAATGCTATTAAAATTTTTTTGAAAAATACCCCCATAAACCAATTAACATCAATGTCATTATACAACAATTATACATTAATGTCACTAAGAACCAACAAATATTTATTGAGCATGTACTGTGAGCCAGGCACTGGATCTGGCACTAAGGATACAATGGTAAACAAGACATATGGTACTGGACTTCATGCAGCTTGTATTTTAGTGGAAAAGAACGACAAAAAGCAAGCAAACCCAGATAAAGTAACAGAGGAGAGAACCCCCTTTTGGCAAAGGTGGTATAAAGGAATGGCTCTCTGAGAAGTGACATATAAGCTGATGGTATAGGCAGGAGAGGATTAGCCATGTGAAGAAAGATGTTCAGAGAGAGGAACAGCTTGCACTTTCAGGCTGGAAAGCCGCTGGTAAATTAAGGAACTAAAGGTTCAGTATGACTGGAGGACAGCTCAAGAAAAAGTTGGGAGAGCTGGGGGAGGGGCGAGATGACACAGGGCCTTGGGGTTTGGATTTTATTTCAGGTGCAATAGGAAGCAAATGAGAAGTTTTAGGCAGCAGTGGGACATGATCCACTTTATATTAAGAAGATTATTTTTAGAGTACACTTATCCTGATGAACACTGAGTAATGCATAGAATTCAATCATATATTATATCCCTGAAACTAATATAACACTGTATGTTAAGTATACTGGAACTAAAATTTTTTTAAGAGAGGGGCACCTGGGTGGCTCAGTTGGTTAAGCGACTGCCTGGGGTCCCAGGATCGAGTCCTGCATCGGGCTCCCTGCTCAGCAGGGAGTCTGCTTCTCCCTCTGACCCTCCCCCATCTCGTGCTCTCCCATTCTCTCTCTCAAATAAATAAATAAATAAATAAATAAATAAATAAATAAAATATTTAAAAAAATTTTTTTAAAGATTATTTTTAATGCAGGATGGAGAATGATTTGGAGCAGGGCAAATGGAGATAAAGGGACATGTCCAGAGGCTGTTGCAGTAATCCAGGATAGAAGTGTTGGTGGCCTGTATTTAGGTGGTGGATGTGGAATAGATCAGTTTGGGAGGTAGAATCAGCAATACTTTTTAATGAATGGGGTAATTACTAGGATTCTGGCTTGAGTAAGTGGTTGGATTGGTGATATTATGTATACACAAGGGAGACTTTAGAATACTGAGTTTGAATGTCTGTGAGACAACCAAGAAGAGGGTTAGAAATATGAGTCTGGAGTTCATAGAGACATAAATGTGGGGGTTGTCTACATAACAATTATGCTTAATCCCACTGGAATTGATTGGCTCACTCAGGCAGGGGTTGAGAAGAGCAAGGTGAGCCATCTAGGGAGACCGAGAAAGAGAGGCCATGTAAGGGGAAACCCAGGAAATAGTGGGTTGCAAAAGCCCCAAGAAGATTTCACGAGAGGAAGTGGTCAGTTAGGTTGAATGTTGCAGACATAAAGAAAAAGTAAGATGAGGACAGAGAAGTGCTTTAGATTGACAATACATGATGGTCTTGACCAGCATGGTTAAGGAGTGGTTGGAACAAATGCTAGATTATAGATCCAAGATCCAAGAATGGAAGGGACACATTTGGGTGAAGGTTTGAAATTTCCTCCCACAATTTCTCTCTCCTAGTACCTAATAAATGGATTTTTAAAAAGAGTAGAGTTTAAGTTAAAAAAAATTCACCAGTAGCTTCCAGACCAGGAAATGGGCAGAAGAAAATGCAATAAGCCTCAAAGCTAGTAACTGAAGAAAGAAAGAGAATATTTGAGGGTGGAGTGGAGAGACCATCATGGCTCAATTCTTATGGTCCTTGAAAAGACAAGATGAGATCAGAGAAAAGAGGAAAGATTGTCTCTTGATATGAGGGACACTTTATCAGAAGGGAGCAAAGGTGTGTGCAGGTGTGGGTAGTTTTGTGGCTTTGTTGGTGGGAAAATGAGAAAGTTCCCATGGGTGGTGTCTCTTTTCTCAGTGTAATAGAAGATCATCAGCTGAGAAAGAAAATGGAAGGAGTATGGGAGGTTTGAAGAGAAAGAGGAAGGTATGAATTAACTATTTTAGAGCATTAGGAAATGAGTCTGTAGGTTCAACCATTTGAAATTGATGTTAGTCCATTTTGGCTTACAAAAACAGCAGTTTCATATGGTCTGATACAATCCTTGAGAAATATGGTAAATGTTTATTAGTTTGGATCCCCTAACTCAATATTTGTTACCCTGAGTTTATGTTTTGGAATCTTTAAAAATATAAATAGTGCATAGGAAAGTCCTCATATAAATACACTTCTGGGGGAAATGTTTAAATTACCTAGGCTTATTTATGACTCTGAATATTAATTAGGAGCCTTTAAGGTCCTTGGGATCCAGCTGTGAGCCAGACAGATGCAGTTTCTGCTTTTACAAAGCTTTAGTGGGAAAGGCAGATGCATAGATATTTGACCACACTTTATAACTCATTGTGTGATGAAGGACACAGCAGAGGTACAGGGTGACCTGAGAGCATCCCTGGGGAAGCATCTCACCTGGGGAGAGGATAGAGTCAGGGCAGGCTTCTCAAAATATTTTTCAAAACTAAGACGTGGAGGGTACAAAATACGCCAGTAGGAGATAGAGGAAGAAAGTTCCAGACAGGTGTGAATAAAAGCCTACAAGGGCGCCTGGGTGGCTCAGATGGTTAAGCATCCGACTCTTGGCTTTGGCTCAGGTAGTGATTTCAGGATTGTGAGATCAAGCCCCCAGGTCTGGCTCTGTGCTCAACAGGGAGTCTGCTAATCCTTCTCCCTACCCCTCTGCCTTTCCCTCTCTCTCTCTCTCTCTCTCTCAAATAAATAAAATCTTAAAAAAAAAAAAAAAGCTTGCAGGTAAGAAGAGGCATCACAAATCTCAAGAAATGAAGTCACTTCAGAAAGGCTGCAGTGGGTGTACTTGAAAATGAGGCTGGAGAGGGAGTTTGGGACCAAATCATGAAGATCTGTGTGAGTTCTTCATACAAGTTTTGGATGCTATCCTATCCATAGTAGGAAGCCTTTGAAGGATTTTTAAGATCATAGAGTATTTTGCAAACCTACTTGCAGCATCCTTTAAAGTGTACTTACTAATATCAGATAAAATAGTACATGTTTTTAATAGGAGACCTGGAAAAAACCTCATTTACCAACATGCTAATTGAATGAAATACTTGGAAGTAAAGTGTTATCTTTTTTCTTTTTAAGATTTATTTATTTACTTGAGAGAGAGAGAGAGTGCTGGAGAGCGGTGGGCGGGGGGGGGTGGATGCAGAGGGAGAGAATCTTCAAGCAGTCTCCCCACTGTATGTGGAGCCCGATACTGGGCCAGATCTCACAACCCTGAGATCATGACCTGAGCTGGAACCAAGAGTCGGACACTTAATAGACTGAGCCACCCAAGTGCCCTGTAATGTGTTATCTTTTAAAATTGTTATCCAAATGATAATGCGTTCTCACATTTAGATATAAATCACTTGCTCGCTCAAGATTGTCTTTTTTTTCCCCAAAACCATAGTGAATAGTCTTCAAAGTAGAATTGTATTTATATTATTCTAAGACTTCTTTTGCTATTATTTGAGAAATATTCTTACCTTTCTTTAAGTAGAAAATATAACTATTAATAAACTATTAAATTTGTGCTGGCAGACGAGGTAGAAAGACTGGAAAGAGATCTGGAGAAGAAGATAATGGAAACTGAAGAGCTTAGGAGTGAGCAGACAAGGTTCCTTGAGGAAATTAAAAGTCAAGATAAATTGAACAAATCCCTGAAAGAGGAGGCCAGGTTACAAAAACAGAGCTATGAAGAGATGGAGAGTAACCTAAACACAAAAAATGAATTGGTAAGCATGTGTTTTACATTGCTTTGACTATATTCTCTTGAAATAGAGAATTCTTTGTCCTTGGGTCTAAAAACAAAACTTCTTGACTGTAGAATGAGGAAGATGTGGTTTAACAGAAATTTGTGCAGAAGTTTCTACAAATTGTCGTTGACCGTGCACTGCATGACATGGGTCCCCAAAGGACGAATACTATCTTTGCTGCATTATGTGAAGTATGGTATCCAAAATAAAGGAGGACAGTGGAACCCCACACTGAGGAGTTGGTCAGACTGCCCCTAGATGTTTGTATTTTATTTTTAACAACAACATTGTTGGTGAGACTGTATATTGGCAAAAACTTTTAGAAGGCAAATTGGCAAAATTATCCAAATTTAAAGGGACATACCCTATGTTCTATATATTAGAAATATTATATATACTTATTTAATATATAATAGTTATATATGATACACATTTCTAATACATTTTGTGGAAATTGTAGCAAGAATGTATAAAGATATTATGTATCTACACATATACACATACATACAGGGATATTCACTACAATATTGTTTATATTAGTAAAATATTGAAAATAGCTGAAATGTCCCTCGGTGGATATCCATCTGGTAGAATAATTGTGTTGCTATTAAAATGAGGTAGAGCTGTATGTCCTGATATGGAGGTATGTCTAATCCATATTGCTATGTGAAAAAAGCAAGCTATGAAACCGTATATCAAGTACGATGCTTTATAGGTAGTATATATAATAGTATAAGTGTATGTAGGGGAAAATGGTAGATATGTACCAAACCCTTGACAGTAGTTATTTCTGGGGAGTGGAATTATAAAGCACTTTCAAATTGCCATTTATGCATATCTGTAATGTTTAAATTTTATATAATTTGGCTTTATGGTTGAAATAGGAAGAAAAGATATTTTAAAAGAGATTTAGACAGATTAGATAGCTTATAATCAGAAGGTGCCAGACCCAGAGACTGCAAAGGCCTCAAGACCACGCCCTGTGGGGAGTGGCCAAAGCAACAGGGGTGTCCAAGCTGGAGAAGAGGCAATCTACTGAGCTATGACAGTTATCTTCAGAGAATCAAAGGACTGTTTCATGGAAGAGGGACCAAAGTTACTGACCAGGATCCCATGAGATAAAATTAAGAAATGGCAAATAGAATTATAACAAAACAATTTTTCATTTAGTAATAAAGAAATTTCTAGGGGCACCTGGGTGGCTCTGTCAGTTGAGCATCTGACTCTTGCTTTCAGCTCAGGTCATGATCTCAAGGTCATGAGATGGAGCTCCACGCCCAGCATGGAGCCTGCTTAGGATTCTCTCTCTGACCCCCCCCCCCTTAGCCCCCTCCCCCCCCCCCCCGCCCCGCCCCGGCTTGCGCGTGTGCTCGCACGCGCACGCTCTCTAGCTCTCTCGCTCTCTCTCACTCTCTCTCTCTCTCTCTCTCTCTCTCGGGGAAAAAAAAAAAAGAAATTTCTAATAACTGTCCTAAGACAAAATGTGATAACTCTGGAATGGGGTTGCTGTCACTGAAACTGGCATATATGCTCAGGGCTTAGAGAAAAGATAAAAGACATTAGCTAGGGAGATGGGCTAAATGACCTTAAAAGGCCTTTTCAACCCAGAGAATCTGATTCTGTAAAATAATTAGGTTACTTTCCTTGAAGGAAAAAGTAGCTATTGCTACTCTCTTTTTTTTTTCTTTTGACAATTCTTTTTCTGATCTGTGCATAACTTAAGAGAATTTGATTTCTCGGGCGCCTGGGTGGCTCAGTTGGTTAAGCGACTGCCTTCGGCTCAGGTCATGATCCTGGAGTCCCTGGATCGAGTCCCGCATCGGGCTCCCTGCTCGGCAGGGAGTCTGCTTCTCCCTCTGACCCTCCCCTGTCATGTGCTCTCTCTCATTCTCTCTCTCTCAAATAAATAAATAAAATCTTTAAAAAAAAAGGAGAGAATTTGATTTCTCATATAACTAGTGATATCCTAGATAGTTCTCTTTCTTTTTGCACCTCCCTTTCAAGATGGGCGTTCTGCCTTGAATGACTTGCTTTGTTGACAAGAATTCTGCTTAAGCACTTTTGTTTTTTAGCAAGGAAAAAGTGTTTCCTTCTCTGTGTAGAGATGGAAACTGTTACTTGAAATCTGAATACTTGACTACCTCTTTCTTGAGCTCTTCTTTGCCTGAGGAAAAAGATGATTTATAGCAGGGGGACATGATGAAAGACAGGGCATCTTCCCCAGCTCTGTCAGTTAACTATTCAGAGCATTTGTGGGTTTCTTCATATGCCTCTTATTTGCAGGTAGTTTTCAAATATGTCAGCCATATTCTGAAGGCATATTATATATGATGTTAATAATCTGATAATTATCAGTAGTTTTATATTATACATCTGTTGCTCTCTATTCCATAATTCCATAATGATGATTAATTAAATCATTGGAAACTTACGTGACAATCAATTTTATTTTAGCAGCCACCACTTAACATTTGTATGTAAAATACAAGTATAGAGGCACCTGGCTGGCTCAGTTGGTAGAGTGTACAACTCTTGATCTTGAGTTCAAGCCCCATGTTGGGTGTGGTGCCTACTTAAAAATAAATAATAAGTAAAACTTAAAAAAAGTAAAAGAAAATACAAATATAAAAATCAGTACTTACTATGGTATTACTTGATATTTGTGAACATTTAATAAATTTTCCTGACTTACTGATCTTTTTTATAACATAGAATCCATCTTTTATTACTAAGATAAAAAAACATAATTTCTATATGCGGACTCCCTGGTACATGTTAGTTAGCTCATTGAAAAACTGGGCAAGGGGTGCCTGGGTGGCTCAGTCCGTTGAGCGTCTGCCTTTGGCTCAGGTCATAATCCCAGGACCCTGGGATCGAGCCTTGCATGGGGCTCCCTGCTCAGCGGGGAGCCTGCTTCTCCCTCTCCTGCTCCCCCTGCTTGTGCTCTCTCTCTCTCTGTCAAATAAATAAATAAAATCTTAAAAAAGGAAAAAGAAAACCTGGGCAAAATGTTGCATCTTTTGACTTTGCACTATCCCAAAATTATGGATTATTATAGTTGCTAATATTCTTTTTTCTACTTATGTTGATATGTTTGTGCTGTGAATAAATGTTTTATAAATTGTCAACAGTTTTTGCTGGGTTTATTTTCAGTAACTATTTTTGGTTAGAAGACATTGCTCTTTATGTCATTGTTATTTTTATCATTAACCGTTTAAAAACATATTGACATATGAAGTTAGTATATATTTATCATAACAAATTTAGACCACACAAATGTATACAGTGGAAAATGAAGGTCTCACTCTTTCCCTTCCCTATTCTCTGGGTGTATATAATCCTTTTTAAAAGTTTTCTATGCTTAAATGTACGCATATAGTTATATAATATATATGTAATTAAATATATGTACCTTTAAATATTTTGCGATAAAAAAGAACCTTACTATATTTTTTAATTCTGCATCTTATTTCTTTACAAAGCGGTATATATATCATAGCTCTCTAAGTTAAAAAACATACCCACACACATGTGCACACACACATATACACACATATAAATCTTTTTTATTTTTTTCAAAGTCTATATTGTTCCATTATATGGATACACAATAATTTATTTAACCTACTCTTATTTTTTTTTTTAAAGACTTTATTTATTTATTTGAGAGAGCGAGAGTGAGCACGAGAGGGGGGAGCGGGAGAGGTAGAAGCAGACTCCCCGCTGAGCAGGGAGCCCGATGTGGGACTCGATCCCGGGACTCCAGGATCATGACCTGAGCTGAAGGCAGTCGCCCAACCAACTGAGCCACCCAGGTGCCCTAACCTACTCTTATTGATGAATATTTAGGTTGCTTCCATTTTTTTATTAGAAACAATACACAGAGAAAATCTTTGTAAATATGTACTTATGCATTCATAATAGTAATTCCTTGGTATAAATCACTACAAGTTGGGGTGCTTGGCTGGCTCAGTCAGTAGAGCATGTGACTCTCAGTCTCAGGTTCATGAGTTCAAGCCCCACGTTGGGGGTAGAGGTTACTAAAAAAAAAAATAATTTTAAGAAATCACTACAAATGGAATTACTGTGTAATTTGCATTTTAAAATTTGGTAAATATTAAAAGCATATACCTGCTTTATGGTTCTACAGCAGTGTGTGAAAGAACCCAATTCCCCACTTGAAATTATTATTTTGAACTTATAAATAGGATAGGAAAAAAATGGAATCTCATTGCTTTAATTTCACTTTTTTTTAGTTGTTGGAGAGTTAGTATTGCATATGTATTTATTAGCTATTTTATAGTCTTTAAATTTCTTTTTTCTTTTTTTAATCAACAGGCTATTTTTTATTGAAATTCAATTAATTAACATATAATATATTATTAGTTTCAGAGGTAGAGTTCAATGATTCATCAGTCTTGTATAATACCCAGTGCTCATTACATCCCTGTGCCCTCCTTAAGGTCCATCACCCACTTACCCCATCCCCCCAACCCCCTCCCCTCCAGCAACCCTAATTTTTTAAATTCATGTTGTTTCACCTGTTTTTTTAGTATTCCAAAAGACTATTCTGTTTCAAAAAGAATTCTGTATCTTATTCTAAGAGCCTACAACTGAAAAATATTTTCCATTATCTTCTGCAGAATATCTAGTGATAATATCATCTACAGTTATATAATGCTTTCCAGTTTCATAAAGTAACTCTTCACATAGTAGGTCATTTAACCTATAAAAGAAACATAATAACATTAAAGTAAAACTTCTGGTGCCATTTAACTATAATAGTCCCCCTCTTCTGCCACCAACAAATACTAATTTAATTAACTTTAATGTTAATATTACTCTTTGTCTTTTTGCAACTTATTTAACTCCTGTTCTTCAGTTTCCTCATTTTTAATATGAGGATGATTTACCTGTCCTGCCAGCCTCACAGAGTTGTGAGGACTAAATAAGGTAATGAATATGAAAACAATTTGAATTGAATTAAGCTAAGTAATGGAAGGTGGTAAACCTGTAACATAGAATGATGATAAAATGTGTGTCCATATAAGAATGGTGCGGGTTCTAGTAACATTATCTTCCTAAGGTAAGTTGTCAGTAAAGAGCAGCTTCTATTACTACAGCTTAACTCTCCAGAGTTCTCCAGGTGATGGCCTCTGTTTGCTTTTTTCTCCTTTTAGCCCTTGTCTTGGTTTCTTGCAGATCATTTTCTGCCGATTCTTTATTCTTCCTTAAAGGTAGTTCCTTCAGGGCTGAATTGCACACTATGTTTTTCATGGTTTGCATGATAACTTGTATTAATATGCTATGTACATCTTAAGTTTTGAAACTGGCTTGCCTTCTCAAGAAATGTGCTTGTGTGTGTATGTGTAATTTTTTTAATGGTTGTGTACATAGGACAGTGAATTTGAATGTGAGGGAAAGAATTTGTATCATTTTTCTTACCGGTAAATATGTTAACTGCAGTCAACTCTTGATTATCCACAGCTAATACTGTAAGTAGCCTACTTTCCAGGTCCTTTGACTCCTAATTTGCTCTCATTTTTGCATTTCTTCAGCAGACATTTATTGAATGCTTACTAAATGCTAAGGCTAGTACTAAAAAGACACAAAGGTAATTTAAAAATGCACAGAGTATATATTACTTGCCTGCAGAGACCAGGCCATACATTGTCCACGGTTCCAGTTGCATTTGCCTTTGTTTGGCCCTACTGCCAATGATCTTTGGGAAGAGAAACCCAAGATTAGTTGATGCTATTGGTTATGAGTTGCTTTCGTGAGATTCAGGGACTTAAAAGCATTCAGTGAAAGCATCAATGTGGGTAATGTGCCGGACACCCTGCAGCAGGACATCAAGGGCAGCATCGTATAATAGATGAAGTGTTAGATTGGAAATCAGGAGACTTGTAATTGAACTCTGCCTCTTCACTACGAGCTGTGCAAATGGGCAAGTTATTTAACCTCCTGGTGCAGCTTTTACCATTTCATAGGGTAGCTGTCAGGAGTCAGTGAGATAGCACACGTTCTGGCATATGTGAGCACTTGATCAAGATTACCTGTCATTCAGTTTAGCATTACTTCCACTTGCACGGATAATCAGGAGATGACTGTAAGCTAAATTGTGCACGACTTTGAGTTCCTGAGCCTTGTAAAATGTTCATGTTTGTTTATGTTTTATTCTCTTCAGCTTGCATTATTTTCATATTAATGAAAATTTTCTGCATGTTTTTTGTCTGGTATCTACTATCTGATGCTGTCAAAAAAAAAAAAGGCAAAAATCACTTAGTGGACCTTTGAAATGAACTCACAGGATTGGTTCAGGAGGAAGGCAGCTGATAGTGGTAGTTAATAAAATATTTAGCTTCTGCCACTAATCTAATATGTAACTTTTGACAAGACAGTTCACCGATCTAGGACTTAATTTCTCTATTTGTAATTCAGATAATTAAATTGGATGATCTCTTTTCTTCTAGTTCCAAAAATTTCTAAGAATAAGTAAAAAGTTGTAATTATAGTAGAATTACTTTATTAAAAATTTAATATTATATATTGGGATCTGATTGACCTTATTCACATCCTTTATCCTCTATTACAAAAGTACTGTTCAGAACACTGAGATACTACAGCAACAACAAGTACAATTAAAACCAATCTCTTATTTTCATCCTCACTCCTTCTTGTGAGTCCTTTGTAATTAATCCCAGATATCATCTCTATCCATAATTTGAAGCTATCATTAACATTGCAGAGTAAGTTAAGTAAATTAGTGTTAATTATTGAAAAATCAGGAAGCAGATACTTAATAGAGTACTTAAAAATAACGGATACAGAATTATTTTCATGTTTGGGTAAAGCAAATTTAAATGATTTTTTAAATCTTTATTCCTTGTATCCTGAAATAGCATATAAACTTCAAAGGTCTTTTACGTGATCTTTTATGAAGTGATAATTTTATACTGCATTCTTTATAATACTTTAGAATGAAAGTAAAATACTGTGAATGTTCTGCTATTTGCTGTGGGGTTTAAAACAATCATTATTAGTTATGATGGGAACTTGCCGTGCCATTGTACCTTTATACTAACTTACTGACACTATGTGTGTTTCATATCAACTTGGGGCTGTAGCTAAAACAGAAGACCGTGGAACTAATGCGAGCATGTCAGAAACAGTATGAGATGGAACAGGAATTGGCCTTTTATAAAATTGATGCCAAATTTGAGCCACTAAATTATTACCCATCAGAGGTGAGTTTAACTTTTATTTATTTATTTACTTAGAGTTTAACATTTTAGTAATCCAGAGTTAAAGCCAACAGAGAGTGGAGTGGGGTAAGGTGGGTGGTAAAAATGTTTAAGAGACTTTATCAGTAACCATTCTACTTTCTTGTTATGAGGGCATCAGCAGAGTAAACGTATTGTGGTTGAATCAGTGAATTTTTTGGTTCAGTATGTTAGAGCAGCATCCAAAAGAGATAAAAAGCCCCAAGAGAATCTGTGTGATTCCAACCAATAGTTCATAAAAAAAATCAATTACTAAAATTTATTAGACTGAGATTTTACTTATATATCAGCTAAGAAACCAAAATAAAACACCTAAATTTCTGATTGGAGAGACTAAGCAGTGCTATTAATCACAAAACTGTAGGCAGTTCTTTAATCAACCAAACTAACCCCACTTTTTGGGGATAGGAGGAATTCTTAGAGACCATTTTTTGTTTTAGTTCTTTTTTGGTATATTAAGAGTGAGATAAAAAATGGTATATATTTTTCAACTTCTAGGCATGTAGGATTAATATTTAGGCAATTCTGTGATATGTTCTTCGCTAATAAAATGAATAATATCCCTCGGCTGCTTAGAAGTTACTTATTGAACCATAAATATTTACTTATTTTGCTTTTAGTATGTCGAAATTGATAAAACCCCAGATGAAAGCCCTTACATTGGCAAATCCAGATACAAGAGAAATATGTTCACTACAGAGAGTTATATCATTGCAAATGCCCAGACAGTAAAGATCAAGAAGATGGAGCCAGACGAAGGGGAACAACTCAGAAATGAGCATGTGAACTTGGGAGCCCATGCATCACTGGACATACAACTGGAAGACAAAGAAAAAAAAATAAGTGCAGGTTAACAAAAGTTATTTTAAATTCTTTTAAAAATATAAAAAGATTGAATATATAGGCAAATTTTGTTCTATAATTCTTTTCATTAAACATGCCGAAGGTACTTATTTTGTTGTTTACATGAAAAGCCTAAAAAAAAAGTAGTGATTCATTGAGCAAATCATTTTTTAATGATTCTTGTTATGGTTGAAAATGGAGTTCTTGACAGTAATTTGGTGGCAGCATGTCCAGGGGATCCAAGAATGCTTAAATCTTGACCTGCCAGCAGGTCTTTCTCACTGTTGGAGCTGCACATTCAAAGATATAATTGGTCATAATTGTAGCAAGTACCACTTTACTGATTATTATGCATGTAGCCAAAACCTAAAGCAGTGCTTTGGATAAGCTGGATCAGTGCACCCTCCTTAGGCTTGGGCCTAAGACCAGCTTCTGACTCTTACGAACCTGTCCCAAAACATCTAATTGAAAGGATCTTACCACTTCCTGGCAAGTCATAAAGAAGAAGTCAATCCATGAGGGCTCTTAGAGACCCTGCCAGTGGCATACTCTAAATCCACTTACCCAGTGAGCTGCATGGATATGGAAGAAGAAAGCAGATCTGAGTTTATGTATCCCCCTAGTAATTGTGGCCCATTCTGGGGCTCTCACCAATCCAGTGAAGCAGCTCATCTTCCCTTGGTTGGTAGCTAAATGGAAAACATGGAAGGCCAGTAGAAAGGTTGGCTTGGAGAAGGGTTGAGAAAAGAGACTGAGTTGTCTGTCTCATACACCCTATACAAAGTTCCGGAAGAGGAAAGCAGAAATAAATCAGATATATGTGTAGACTAGCTTCAAGGGTCTCATAGTTTTATAGGAGGCAGGGAGGGAGGGAAGGAGAGAAATTGGAAATTTGAGATAGAGAGTAATTGATTTGAGATCACCCCCAGCTGGAAGACACTGTTCAGTGGTGAATTTCTTGATACCAAGCCCTATCATAAAGTAATTACCTCTAACACAGAGTTTTTGTAATAGCTTGAACCTAATTATAACTTAGTGACACCTAAATGCGTATTTACCAATAAATCCTTATTCTCTCAGAAGAGTTCTTTAGTGTTGGATGCATCAAGTAAAGCCCCTTTTATGTTAAGAATTTTATGAATAAAATGATCAATTATAGTTCAATAGCATATCAAAAAACTATTCTAGAGATTAACTGAGTGGAAAACTGTCATAAATTACTTTTCTTTTTTTTAAATTTCTGTGATCTATAACAACAGAATTTAATTGGGAGGAGGAGGTTATTGTGAAGAAAAAAAATCTGGTAGAAATTTGAGAATTCAAGATTTTTCTTGTGTGTGTCTATGTTCATGGTTTTTAAATCTGCAGCACAAACTCGACTATCAGAGCTACATGATGAAATAGAAAAGGCAGAACAACAAATTTTAAAAGCTACTGAAGAATTTAAACAGCTGGAAGAAGCTATACAACTTAAAAAAGTACGTAAAAGCCAAGTAGCAATGCAGGAGGAAATGAAAAAAATGAAATGTGTTTTCTTCCTTCATAACCATGTTAAACAAATTTTAAATCAGTGCTGCCTAATTAATTACGTAGTAACAGTTTTCAGCATGCTGTGGTTCTAGTATTTTCCAGTTACATTTTCCTTTCATTCATGATGACATTCTATTAACATTTTATAAAGCATACAGAAATAAATTACTTATAGTTTATGTAAAAAGAGGTGTTCTGTCTACTCTATTATGAAAGTGTCTACTTTACCCGGGGAGATTGATGCTTCCTGTTATATTGGTTCTAATTTACTTAAGCACTACCACCTTTAAGATCCTGGGACCTAGATTAAGAGTCAGAAGACATCTTTACTATACATGCACATTATCAAACACAAGCAGCAAAAATGTAAATGATATAAAATATGGTGAACAAAAAGATGGAGGTGTTACACTCTCAGAAATTACCAGAGTATGTCATGAAGAAATAATAGCTCAAACCCATGATGTAATTGCATAGGGAGTATTTAAAAAGGAAGTATCTTGACAGTTTTTAAGTGTGTAAAAGGTTTTACAGTTATTTGCAACTTTTAAAAATCAGTATTTCAAAATTATGTTGGTAACTGCATGCATACCATAGTAGGTAAAACAAGAATGTGAAGTCCAAATTATAGATTCTTTCAAAAGATACACTATATTGTGATTTTAAAATTATATAGTAACTAGAAATTGATTCAAGTTTATTGGAAGCTTACTATATGCTAGCCCCTGACTGGGCTGGGCCCTGAGTGATGAATAAAACAGGTATATTTCCCTCCCACATGGACAGGAAATAGGCCATGAACAAGCATTAAAAAAGTAAAAAGGAAATATAGTTAAACAACATGTGTGTTGTAGGAAAAAAACAGAAAGTTAGGAGAGGCAATAAAAAGGATATAATTTAGATTGTGGAGCCACAAAGGCCTCTCTGAGGAGGTGACATTTGGGCTGAAACCCAAAGGATGTGAAGGAGCCAGCGAGGTAGTGTTAGGGGATCGAGTATTCCAGGCAGTGGGTGTAAAGACCTTCACACTAAAGTCTTCTCTGCCGAGGGAGGTAGACTGTGTGGAAGATGAGGTCAAAGATTATGCCAGGCTTCATAGGCTGTCCTATGGTAGAGAGTAAGGCATTTGAATTTTAGTCTGAAGGTAATGGGAAGCTTTTGAAGGACACTAGGTAGTAGAATGACTGATCCTGTTTGTATTTTTATAAGGTCACTCTGGCTACTGCCTGAGAGTGAAATAGGGTGAGGGAGACAGAAAGAATGGAGATGGGTGAATCTCCTATGGGGCTGTTGTTCAGTACAGGCAAGAGATGGTAATGACCTGGACTAGGGGGGCGATGGTGGATATGGAGGGAAATAAACTGATTGTCAGCAAAATTTGGCAGGTGAACTGATCAGACTTAAAAATGGATTGAGGGGTGCCTGGCTGGTTTAGTTGGAGGAGCATTCGACTTTTGATGTTGGGGTCATGAGTTCGAGTCCCACATGGGGTGTAAAGATTACTTAAATAAATAAAAACTTTAAAAAAATGGATTGAAAGTGGGAGATGAGGTAGAGGGAGCCATCAAAAATGATTTTAATAATTAAAAAAAGAATGTTTTATAATAATGTCGACCAAAGCTTATATAGGTAGATCAATAGATGTAAATAATGTACCTAATTTTTAAATAAATGGATGCTTACAAAATGTGCTTGAAAAGTTATTTTATGAGTACATATAAGCCTAAATTTTCATTATACTATTAATTTGCTTGACATGCTCATAACAGGGGTAAGTGCTATATAAAGTTGACTATTAATATTATGGTTATTATTGTTAATAATTTACAAGTTGCTTATACTGGAATTGACAACTTCATTTTTACCTGCTTTTATGAGTTTTCATAAACTTTTATAAAATAAGATTTTCTACATGTAATAAGCATAAAGTATAAAATATTAATGGAATGCCTAGATGACTAACATTTTACTTTTATTAAAAAAACTGGTAGAGCACAGAATACCTTTTTAAATTTTAGAAGTTTTCTTTAAATTTGTAAATCACTGTTGCTAACCTCTGTTAATTGTGTGTTGGGGTATGGGGGGTGATTAGGTTTCAGAATCGGAGAAAGACCTTCTTTTCAAGCAGTTGAGTGGTAGGATACAGCTTCTCAATAAATTACGCCAAGAAGCTGTGGATCTAGAAACGCAGATGGAAAAGCAAAGGCAAGAAATTGCTGAAAAGCAGAATGATATCAAGGACCTGCAAATAGCCATAGATAGCCTGGATTCCAGAGACCCAAAACATGTAAGTAAATGAAGAGATTTTGGCTTGTTCTATAGGGACTAGAATATCATTCCATCTAGAAATTATGTCTCCTCATTTTTAGTCTCAGAGTTCTTTCTGAAAGTTTTTTAGTTTGCTGCACAAATTGGAGTAATACATATGTTTATGTATGTGTGTATGTCATATATATCTGTATGTGTATTATATATCCATGTCTATATATACATAACATACATGCATATATACTTATATATAGAAGTATATATATCTCTGTGTTGAAAACAAAACCTAAGGCTTGAAGGAGATGGCTTTCAGTAGAATGATAGATGCATGGTACACTTACCTTTTTTTAAGTGGCTGTTGAATATCATTATATTCCAAATCAAGAGAAACCTGCTCCATGGTGCTGTCCAAACCTCTTACCCTTTTTCTCTTTTCTTGCTTTGTTTTCTTAAGAGCAAGGTGGTGAGATGAGAGAGCTGAAAGGGGTTTAGAGTCCTTTCTCTACCTCTTCTTTAATCCTTTATGCAAATATTACATTAAAGCTATTTGTTGTTTCATATTGTTTTGTTTTGTCCTTAAAAAGGAAACATTTCTCTAGACCGTGTCTTCCTAATATGTGGCGAGAGGTGGTCTGGTGGCTGCAGGATGGAGTTAGGTTCTTGTCTCTGTCTCTGAGAAGTCTTACTAATGGCTTACATTTTACCCAATATTTGTAAAAATATTAGTAAAAATATTTCCTGCATATTTCACTGCTATACTTTGAATAATAAGGTTATTTTTTAAAAGAACATTAAAATCTCTGATTTAAGAGAAATCATTAGAATTTAACATGGTAAGGACAATGCACTATCATTACTTTAAATACTGGTCAAATTATTTGGTTATCCCTTTAAACATTTCAATAATGTATTGTAGGTAAATTTTTTTTTTGCAGGCCAGCTAATTTTGACAAAAGGTAACCATATCATTCACAGAAATAAGGCCTTTTCTAACAAAAGCTTAAGTCTATGTATTAAAATTGAAACTAAAAGAGGACTTGATTATTTTAAAGAATTTTCGTTACATGAAAAATTAGATTTTAAGTAATGTGTAATATGGTCAATAATATCTTGCCTTATTGCATTAATTTGTTTGGAAGTCTGCCACCCTATGTAGGGCTCCTAAGGACAGGAACTATATCCTACTGCTATCTGTATTCCCGGGGGCCAGCCCTCTATTTATGAGTGTTTGCATCTGGGAAGGTAGGAAGGAACCCAGCGTGTAGGCACTATCCAAAGCTGCTTTGCTGCTCCCTCCAGGACCATGATCTATGTATGAGTCTAATTAGAACCTAGATTGTATGTTTGCTTTTAACAAATGAGTTTGATATTCTTGGTAGACAGGGAGCCTAATCCTCATGGATTTCTGTAAAGAATTACGCACAGAAAGGAGTTAAATGAGAAGCAGGAATGGCATCCACATTTTGAAAGTCAGTCAGTCTCTGCTCTGTTAGAGGGGATGAAACATACAAACCTGTTTAAGGTTCCTTTTTGGTATTGTTAAAACGACTAATGGTTCGTTTTTAAGGTTATAGCTTTAGTCAAAGCCCCAGAGGGTGTCTCTTTAATTTGTTCACCGAGAGGGAGCATCTTTTTCTAGTTTGCACAAAGTCACCTTCTTGGCTAATGTCAGGCTCCTGTTAGGCATCATATTCTACAACATGTGATCATTTTAGCAAAAGGGAAAGAATCAAGTGTGGTATCCCTGCATATTTTTCTATAGATGGAGACAGATTTTATTCAGTTAACTTTTATTATCTAATCAGATAAAGTGCAAATAGAATTTAAAAGTAAAAGCTTGAGAGATTAGAAAACATTATGTGGCTCTGAGATATGATGAGAACAAATACATTAAGTGCCAATGAAGTCTTCCATGTTGGGGTTTTTGCATATACTGGTGAGGAGCTTCATCCCAGCATCCATAGGATTGGTGACTTTTTTTTTTTTTTTTGCAGAAGATTAAAATGTGATTTTAAAAGATTGATTTCCTAAATTCACCCTTTTAGGAAGAGGCTGAGCCCATGCTGTGCTACGGCAGTGACCCTTTACCCACAAGAGAATTAAAGGTCTACAGAGATTAATTATTTTTAAAATTAGAGCCAAACCAGTCAAGTTTTCAACAAACAGAAGCATTTAACTAGGTTTCAAAAGGAAAAAGTACTATTTAAAAATCAAATCCCATTTTAGCTGTACAAAATGTACATAGCTAGAGGCACAGACACCACAGCAGCACACATAATAAAGGAAGATTTGTGTTGTTCTTCCCTACCTGGCAATGCCCTGTGCAAGCGAAAGGCAACTACCTGTTCTCGGCGGGCCGTGAGCCTGTAGTAATCTGTTGCAAAGGTTGTGCGTGATTGGCCCTTGGGAGCTTCCTGTGTTGTGATTTAAAGCGCGGAGGGTGGGGCCTGCCTACAGCGCTTGCTCGTGATTGGACGAGCTGGGCTGCCGCTCACTCTGCCAGGAATGTGGTTTGAAGCTCAGGGAAGTTACTGAGGCTCGGAGGCGCTTACAAAAATGTGGCTGTCAGAGAGGGAAGTGCATGTGAATTTGAAACCAGCTTTAGAAAGCCCTCCCGCCCACTATTTCCCTGTCTCAACGGCTCAGTTTTAACAGGACAAATTTTAAGTTAAGGTATGATGATTTTCTCTCTCTTTGTGCAAAAGACTTGAAAGGAGGAGGAGTCAGAGATGTAAGTTCCTGTTTTTATAACTCGTTTGTGAGCTCCATGGTCGTGAAAATCGCAGAATGTACTTTTGTTCCCATGTGCTTAATGCAGATCATTGGCATATTGAGCTTTTTTTTTTTGGTCCTGCGTGTAAGGAGATTTCAGTGGAATTTTTAATGGTGAATTTTAAAGGTTTAATGATAGAGATATGAAGGCAGCTTTTTTTTTTTAATTCGTTCGTGAGCCGTAAAAATCCTAAATTTACTTAGAATTTAAGCTGTTATCTGCAGTTACCTTCCCAGAAAGATTTCAGATGGGTATTTGGGGAGGGCAGAGAAGGAAGAATTTTGAAAACCCGATCAAGTTTTACAATAGTAAAACAAAAACGTTCTGAACAGGCTGCCATTCACTTGTTCCTTAAAAATGAAGGGACTTTTCTTTCTTGTCTTTGGAGGCAGCAGAACATCTAAAATATTCTTTTATAATAAAATGAGTATTAGACTTGAGAGCTTGGAGTTGGTTCTGACTGTGATGGAGTTGTTTCTCCTGATAACTCTCTCTTGGTTTATTGTTCTGTTCCTCTGATCTTGTGGGGGCAAGCTTGAGCCATGAGGGTGTGAGTGAGAGGGAATTATTTTAATGTCTCCACAGGAACAGTTGCCTCTGAGGAGACCTGGGCAGGTCATTGGTAGATCTGGGATTCATTTTCCTCACATGTAAAAGGAAGGGTTAAACTAGACTGTTGGTTCTCAGGTTTTTTCCCCTGAGCACACCTGAAAATATAATCTAGTCTTTTCAGTTTACAGTAGCTCCCAAATGCATGGCTGTCAGGGTGTGAGTGGGTATGTGAGTATGGGAAAGCTCTGCTTTCTACCAGGGGCGTATGTCCTAATAGAGGAGGAGTGTGCCTCCAGAGGGCCCTCCATCTTGAGAATCACTGGGCTGAATGGTTTTGGAGGTTTCTCTCAGCCCCCAGTTTATCAAACTGAAAAATAAAATGTTTCTTTGTACAAGGAACTGAAAATAAACCTCAATTCCAAGTATTTCTTCCATGTCCATTTTTCCCTAAGAAACCTTTTTTTAAACTACGTGCTTTTTTGATTAAAAAGGTGACTATTACAAAAATTTTTAGATATTAAACATACTCATAAAAAAGAAAAAAACCTCCAGTAATCCTTCTACCCAGATATAATTTCTTTTAAAAAAAAATTTTTTTTAAAGATTTTATTTATTTATGTGACAGAGAGAAAGCACAAGCAGGGGGAGCGGCAGGCAGAGGGAGAGGGAGAAGTGGGCTCCATCCCAGGACCCTGGGATCATAGCCTGAGCCGAAGGCAGACGTTTAACCCACTGAGCCACCCAGGCACCCCCCAGATAAAATTCTTGTTAACATTTTGGAATATAGTCATTTTCTATGGATATGTGTATATATAATTAACTTTTTTGAGACCTTGTTAGAAGACACATGCAGTGCCAGGAACACTGAACTTGGCTACATTACCTCGTAGGTGTGCCCTTGGAAAAATCATTTAAATTTAACCTCCTTGATTTTCAGTTTTCAGATCTAGGAAATGGAGATGATTTCCAGATCAAGTTACCACAAGATTTCAATGAAAACTACCTGTGTGAAAACAACACAGGGCCTGACACAGACTCAAATTGTTACATTTTATTTTCCATTCTTCCTTTAGAAATGTTAAGCATTATTATTTTTTTTTTTTTAAAGATCTTTTAATCTATTTTTTGACAGAGAAAGAGACAGCGAGAGAGGGAACACAAGCAGGGGGAGTGGGAGAGGGAGAAGCAGGCTTCCTGCTGAGCAGGGAGCCCGATGTGGGGCTCCATCCCAAGACCCTGGGACCATGACCTGAACCGAAGGCAGATGCTTAACTGACTGAGCCACCCAGGCGCCCCGCATTATTATTATTTTTAAAAGAGTTTAAAGGACTCAGGATTTTGTTGATTTCTTTTTCTTTTCAAATCAGTGCCATATGAAGGCTCAGAAAAGAGGTAAAGAACAACAACTTGACATTATGAACAAGCAGTACAAACAACTTGAAAGCCGTTTGGATGAGATACTTTCTAGAATTGCCAAAGAAACTGAAGAGATTAAGGACCTTGAACAACAGCTTACTGAAGGTGAGAATTTAAGTATGATTTAAGGTAAATCAGTATTTAAATTTGAACATTTAAGATATTTCAGTATTAACAAAAGACAGCTGACACCCTGTCCGGCATTAATCCAGATATTAGCTGAATATGCCTCAGCTGTTCATACTAGTGTTTGATAGGGAAATATTCGCAGAGGACCCAAAAATGTTCACTAGAAGTAAAACATTTTTTCAGTTTTAGTTTTGTTGCATCGATTTTCTGGTGAGTCAGGTCATTGCATTTGGTAGGCAAGAAGTCAGTACATGATCATGATAAGCTCTGGCATGTCATTGTCTTCTTCCAAAGCCTATGATCCTTTCAGGAAGGAACAAAGAGCTCATTGACACCAGGGCATTCAGTGTCTAGTTCTAAGGGGAGTGTGGAAAGAATTGGATGATCTACATTTGCAATGCAGATTTAGATTGTGACATTGCCCTGCTAGTGGAAGAGGAAGATAATAGAGGTTGTAGTGGTGAGGGCCTAGGATGGGGTAAAAAGAGCCCACTTACCGTTTTGCCGTTATCAGCTGTGTGACGAGTTATTTCTATCTCGATCACTAGTTGTTGGGAAGATTAAATGAGGTGGTGTTCATAAAGTGCCTGGCACATAGTAGGTATGCAATATATGGTTTGGGCTTTTTTGTAAGTCTTCAAGTTACATGTTTATGCTGCCAGTTTTGGATTAGTCTTGTATGTTGAATGGTTTTATTTTGTGTATGTAGCAGCAAGGACTCAACAGTTTTATTGAACATTTTTCATTATTTTATTTGGAAATTTATTTGGAAAAGTTTATTTTCATTATTTTATTTTAAACTTCTTCCAGCCCGAATTGAGCATTTTATAAGCAGTGCCCACTGAATAAACTGTTTTTATTGTATAGCTAGTTAGTACTACTGTACTATGGATAATAGAGGGAAAAACAATCATTATATCTTGAAAAAGAAAAACAAGATGGTACAAATCATTGAAAGCTTGGAATTTCTTTCTTAGCCAGTAACAAATAACTGAAGAGACTAAATGCAGTAATTCTATATCTTGAAAGCATTTTCTCACATACGTCATCACCTTGCCTTTTTCCATTTTGCATAGGACAAATAGCAGCAAACGAAGCACTGAAGAAGGATTTAGAAAGTGTCATCAGTGGGTTGCAAGAATACCTGGAGACTGTCAAAGGCCAGGCCGCTCAGGCCCGCAATGAGTGCAGAAAGCTGCAGGATGAGAAAGAGACATTGCTGCAGAGATTGAGTGAGGTCGAGCAGGAGAGGGACCAACTGGAGATCGTGGCCATAGATGCAGAAAATATGAGGAAGGTATGATTTATTTCTTCTTGCCTGTTTCCTCAGCCTCAGAAGTAGGTGATGTCCAAATTAAGTTAGCTAAGGAAGTTAGCAACCCTGTAATTTGAAGTGACAAAAAGTATTAATGGCTACTTAATGGGGTTTTTCCCTTTAGTAGTGAAACACTTGGAATCATTATTTTTCTTTTACTAAGAAAAGGAAGATTATTCCAGCTGCGTTTTTATCCCTGAAAGGTGTTGTTATCAAAGAACGCTAAAAAATAGGAAATTGTAGCTATTACAGTTGGTTATTAAGTGTTCGTATTTTGTTATTTGTGCAGCGAAATTAAGCTCAACATAATTTTCTTATTCTTGTTGTTATTCATAATTTTAACTTTGTTTTACAAAACAAGACACAGTGTTCTAAATTATACCCTTCCATACCTGGTTTGTTGCCATTCATTTGGAGATTTCACTTGATCTCTTTTAGTTGTTTGGCAAACTCTATCATGCATGAGAACCCAGATTCCCAAATTTCATCCCCAGTAGGACTTACTCTGGAAGTTTGAATTCATACATTTAATATTATGAAAATTCTCAGGTAGATAAAAATGACAAAAATTATATTTAACACCATGTACTCTGAACTCAGCTTAAGAAATAAAACATTGCAGATATATTTGAAACTCTCTGCGTACCTCCATACAGAGATAACAGAATCTCATTGAATATACTTAATTCCCTGCATCTCTTTTATTATATATGTGGCTATCCATAAGCAATATGTAGCATTGTTTTGCATAATTTTAAGATTTGTATAAAATATAATCATTGTGTGCATATTCTTTGACCACTTTTTTTCTTCCAATTTCTGTTTTGGGGAATTACACACATTGATACATATAGCTGTAGTTTGCTTATTTTTATTAGTGTATACAGCATTCCATTATAGGTACTGCCACAAATTTATTGCTTATTCATTCTCCTCTTGGAGGACATTTAGGTGGTTTCTGGTCTTTTGCTATTACAATGTTGAGTGTAACATCCTTGCACACATCTTGAGCATAGGGACTATATTCAAGATTGGAACATAAGTCAGAGGGTATGTGCCCCCCCCTCAACTTCACTAGACATTGTCCAGTTACCATCCATTGGGATTCAGTCGGTTTCTACTCCAACCAGCAATGTGAGCACCACCATCTCTGCCAACACCTTAGTGTTATCTGACTTTTATTTTGAAATAATTTTAAATTTACAGGAGAGTTGCGAGAATAACACAAATAACGCTGTGCCATGCATTCAGAGTCATCAGTTAATATTTTGCTACATTTGTTTTCTCTTTCATATATAATTTTTACATGTTTTTATATAAATTTTTTTCTAACCATTTGAGAATTAGTTGTGGACATCACCCTCCTTAGCTCCTAAATATTTCATCATGTGTTTCCTAGGAATAGGGACATTTTCTAACAGAGTATCTAACACAGAATGATTATCACATTCAGGAAATTTAACATTTTGTCAGTCTTAGTGTTTGCCATTCTGCTGAGTTTGAAATGGTATCTTTTTATTATGAAAATTTTACATTTATAAGGAACGTTAAAAGAATAGTTCAGTGAGTATCTGTGTGTTCTCCTAGATTCAAAAAATATTTTGCTGTATTTGGTTTTTTTTCCCTTGAGTTATTTGAAAGTTGCAAACATCAAGACGTCATCCCTTAAGTACACATCTCTTAAAAATTAGGACATTTTCCTACATCACTACAATGCCATTATTATACCTAGAAAAATTAATAATTCCCTAATGCCATCTAATATCTGAACCATATTCAAGTTTTCCCAGTTGTGCCAAGAATGTCTTTTGTAGCTGTGCATGTAGATGTGTGTGTAGAAACCAGGCTAATGGTCCTGTAGAGTGTCCCACATTCTGAATTTGTCTATTGTTTTCTCATGATTTGTTTAACTTGTTCCTCTGTGCCCCGTGTAACTCATATCTTGTTATAACTGCATTTTCCCTTGATTACTGAAGAGATTGGGCACCTTCCCTTTGTTTATTTGCTATTCAGGCTTCCTCTTCAGTGAATTCCCTATTCATATTTTGTGTCCATTTTTCTATTGGATTGTCTGTCTTTTTCTTAATGATTTGTAGGAATTCTTTATATATTCTGGGCCTTTGTTGGTTATAAGTGGAATTTGCATCTTGCACAAGCAGCCCCAATAATTCAGATGCCAAGTGGTTTTTGGACCACCCCTGAGAAATCCTTCTATAGAAGTTCTCGTCACAAGACCCTCCTCTTTAATTTAGAATAGTTCAATCTCATTTTTCAAGATCCCAAATAAATAGGTAAAACCTGAAATAATCATAAAAAACAGATGGACTAAAGTGAATCAGAACTATGGTATGCTAATCAATATGTACTTATATTCTTGTCAGCACTCATTCAAGTTACTGTATCATCCTTAATTAGAGAGTGCTAATCCCATTTTGTTCTAATAAATGAACAAGCTGTGGTTTAATAGAAAGGGTGTGCGTTTTGGAGTCAGAGATCTGCGTTCATATCCTATCTTTTTTAAGCTACACAGCCCTGTGCAATTTACTTAGATATTCATTCTCTAGTTCGTCTTCTGTAAAATGGGGATAATACTGTGCCTTACACAGTTGCTGTGAAGATATGATGAAAGAATCAATGTGAAAACATTTATTCCAGTGTCTGATGGAAAATAGGCCTTTTCTTCTTACGTATTCAGACACATTTGAAGTATCACACAGCTGATTACTTTGGAAAACATGTTGGTAGCTTACTGCTTTTTCTGATTACATTTAGTCAGGATTTTGTTTTCCAACCTGGATACGCACAGCCTGCAGCTTCATTGTATTGCTAATGAAAACTTTCCGTGCCAGGCCAGCATTAGCTGGCCATTTGGTTCACAGTGCTCCAGTTACTTATAGTGACTTGCAGATGCTTATGCAGAACAGGGAGGGTTCCATAAACATACCGAATCCTTATAGGAGCTTGCAGAACTAGAGAGTGCCCTCCAGGAGCAGCATGAGGTGAATGTGTCCCTGCAGCAGACCCAGGGAGATCTCAGTGCCTATGAGGCTGAGCTAGAGGCTCAGCTGAAAATACGGGATGCTGAAGCCAGCCAGCTCAAGGAGGAGTTGGAAGAACTTAGAAGGTTCAGCCAGGTAAGTAGGGGCATAAAGCCATCTAGAATCCGATTAACATATCAGCCTTTCTTTAATTTAATGTAAGATGAAACAGTTTTTAATATAATGTATATGGAATGATGGGAAGAGTACATTTTTCGAGTCAGAGGTTCTGAGTTCATATACTACCCCTGTGAGCCCCTGTGTGAGCATGCAAATCACTTCATAGCTCTTGAGCCTCTGAAAAATGCCTCCTTGTCTATAAAATGGGTTATCGTGAGGATAAGGGAGACATTGGGCATGAAAGCACCTAGCAGTTGGTGTTCAATAAATTCTAGTTTTTCTTTCTCAAAACAAGGTTAAGAGACCTCTTTTAAGTTAGTGTTATATTTTATTTTGCTATTTTCTGTTTGGTTGGATGAAGTATCCACTCGTTGAAATTGTACTGGCAAATTAGAGAAATAATTATTCATCCAAAGCCACTTACCAACTGGCCATTGAGGGCGGGTGCTGTGGGTGCTGCAGTGAGTGGCACAGACATGGTCACTGTCCTTGTGGAGCTGACGGTCCAGCAGTGGGAGAAAGAAGGGGATAGCATTCTGTAGCAGGGGGAGGGGTGGTTAGGGAAGACTGCCGTAGAGAAATGTCTCAGCCGAGACTCAAAGGATGAGTTGGATTTTGGTGTGCAGAAGGAGCGGGGGTGAAAAGGGTAGGGATAAGGAATGAGTGTTCTAGGCTGATGCAAGGAGAGGGAGCGTAGTGCATTTGAAGTGCAGAAAGTATGCCTCTTGGATGCTAGGAGCAAGAAGAGTAGGGAAGAGGGAGAGACAGAGACAGAGAGGCAGACAGGGGCCAGTTACTGCATATTCTTTATCAAATTAAAAATGTAATTTTGTTTAGCTATTATTCATACAGGCTGCATCTTTCTCCAGGAAGCCCCCTGTGACCTTCCTCCTGTGGCTGCTGGAAATCTGGGTTCAGGATCCTACTTTAGTTTTCCTGTAGCCTGTGCTCAGTCAAAGCATTTTAGATTTTTAGATCCAAAATTTTTAGATCAGCTTAGATTGTCCATCTCTCCTGCTAGAGTCGGAGCACAGTGACTCCCCAGATTGTATATGCCTGTTTCTGTCCTCTCAGTCCCTGGCACATAAAAGGGGTCAAGATGCACTTATTGGATGAAAGTGAAATAGAATAAAATAGTTTGAATCCCAGGAATGTATGTAAAATAGCATTCATGTGATTAGAAAAGGAAATAAAAATAGGTCATGCTTATTGTAGTAATTATGGTAATTTGTATCCCTTATCAGATACCAAATGACCACCTGACAATTGTCAGGGTTATATTTTTCAAGAGTATCAAGTTTTACAAAACCATAGTTGATAAGATCAGAGTACAAAAAAATGGGAAGTTGGGGGGAAACAATTAAAATAACAGTAAATACAGATTTCTAAATAATAATAAATTCTAGATGCCATCTGATTTCAAATAAATTCTCTTAAGTTTTCAAGCCAGCCTTTACTAGCTTGAAATCTATTGTCCTTTGTATTTCCATTGTCCTTTTTTTTTTCTCATAAGTCTTGACAAAAATATTATAACAGCCTAGCCTTTTCACAGATTTACTCGATATTAAGAGGGATATTCCCCTTCTTGGGAGGAGCACTACCAGAATTGGCCTTCAAGCCATATATTGAGAGTATGGAGCATAACAGATCTCTCTGATCTACAGATCTCTAATCGGTATACATTAGCTGTATGAAATCGCTTGTGAAGCTTATTAAATGCAAATTCCTGTCCCCCCCCTGCCCCCGATGCTTCTGGCCCATTGAGGCTGAGATGTAATCTGGGCATCTGCATTATTAACAAGCACACCAAGTGATTTTGATATAGGTATTTGAGGACCACAGTTTGAGAAATACTAGTCTAAGGGAAGGAAGAGCAGTAACTGTTGAATCACTCATAGAACTCTTGAAGGTAGGTACTTGGGCCCACCCCTGAGGTTCTATTTGGTATATCTGAGCTGAGCTGATTCTGATGTCTACTCTTTCTTAAGTATTAATGGTTGAAGGAGGCATGTGAAAAAGGTTAACTTGGGCTTTGAAATTTGAACATATAAACATAAAACCGAGTTATTATAAAACCATAGCTATCAAGGGATTGTGTGTGTATATAAATGTATTTATGCCTTTGTAGATTAAAAAAAGTGTTGCTATTTATGTTTTCATATTGTTGCTTCGCATGGCAATAGTTAGAACAATCGGCCCTTCAAGAGGAACTTGAGAAGGAAAAGCAAGCCCTCAAGAATGCGGTCAGAAAAGCCCAGCTCTCAGAAGGAAAGGACCAAGAAAATAGTGAGCTCCGCACACAGCTCAGACAGCTGCAGGTAGAGACATGTCTGTTCAGGATATATTCTTACGTAGGACACCCTCAGTGTCTTCAGTCAGACACTTAACCTGCTCCAACCTGTAGTAAGCAACTTGAATTATTAGAAAAGAAAGATTCTGGATGGGATGGTACCATAGCCTCTGTTCCCTTGTGAGCCCATCTCCGTAAGATTATTAACACACACATCCTTTGTGTTGTTCTGGTGGTGTGAAGAGGTGGAGCCAGGGTCGGGAGTACACAGCAAGGACTGTGTAAACTCACAGGTGAAAGCAATACCTGACATTTCTCCGAGAAGCGGATTTGTCACCATACTGAGCTAAAAGGATCAGATTGATGCATTCTTCTTCCACTGAAATATCTTTGTAATTATCCAGGAATTTAACTAGAGTGGGTTGCAGAACTTCTTAACTGTAAACAATTTTCACAATCCCCTCCTCAGAAAGGATGCTATTAAAAATGCAGTCATGGGGCGCCTGTGGGGCTTAGTCAGTTGAGCGTCCAACTCTTGGTTTCGGCTCAGGTCATGATCTCGGGGTCATGGGATTGAGCCCTGGGGTTATGGGATCAAGCCTCATGTCATGTCGGGCTCCCCGCTTAGTGGAAAGTCTGCCTCGCCTCTCCCTCTGCCCCCTCCTCTGCTTGTGCGTGCGTGCACGTGCATGCGCTCTCTCTCTCTCTCTCAAATAAAATAACTAAGTCTTAAAAAAAAAAAAAATGCAGTCATTTTACATCGGGGGGTTTGCTTTGGCAGAGTATTTTTACTGCCACTGTCACAATAATCTGCCTAACAAACTGCCAGAGAAGCAGGTGGACAGGATTTTCCAGATAATTAAACTCTCAGGGAGCACAGATGTCTGAACAAACAGGTACCTGGATCAACACTCAGGTCTCAGTCTGTGAGGCCAAGGGCCACTTGGCTGACTGAGGTGGCATGTGTTACACTTCACCAGAAATAAAGGGGCAGAGTGGCCGTGGTTTTAGGGAAGGCGTCCATGCGGGGGGTTGTAGTAAGACTAATAAGCTCACCCACATTCTCTCTCTTCTTCCAATGCCTTGAATATTTTTTCCTCAAAGTTTAAGGAAATGTAATAACCTAGAATTTAATTTTTGATGCTATTAGCTTAATTTCTGAAGCAAGTATCATAAAAGACGTACAGATTTTCCATTCTTGTTTGACTTGTGTGTCAGGTGTTCAATAGATTGCTATTTTTTACTTGTACTATGGAAATTTTCAAATAATCACAAAAACAGAAGAGTCTTAGGTCCTTTTGTTTACCCTGCTTAAACAGTCAGCCTTCTGCCATTCTAGGTTCAGTCCATGTGTTTGTTTTGCTGGAATACTTCAAAAGAAAATCTCATACATCTTTATTTCACCCATAAATACTTCAGTATACATCTCTTAAAGAAAGAGACTAAAATGTCTTCTTCTGGGGCCTTCTCCTCCAAGTTAGAAACTGAAGTCAGCTTTCCAGAATGCTTAGCCCATGCTCTGAGACTACCTTCTTATTGGGACTAGGTCCTTGGCCTAATGACCTCCTGATACAGAGTTCAGGTTAAACTCACTCTGCATTTGTCTTTGTCAGAAAATCATTTAGCTGTAATGAACCAAAACCTCCTAACACGAGCTCCAGAAGGGAGCCAGAGCTGCTGTGCCCGTCAGTCTTTCAGGAGCTACAGGGCTCTCTCATTTCTCCTCCTCTGTCTCTGTGGGCGTTGTATTTGCCCACCGTGGACTCCAGCCCTGAGCTGACATATCTTTACAAGGCCTGCTCTTATGGACTTGATGTCCTGGATCTTGGTCCAAACTTTGGAGAGAGTGAGAACTTGTTTTCTGGCTAGTCAGCGGATTGTCTGGCCTTGGGTCAGGTCACCTGTGGCCAGGCTTAGACAGTGGTACAAATCTGGGCACCTCGGGGCAGTGGGCAGGACAGGTTACAGATAACAGGCAGTTAACATGTTCATTGCAAGTCTGAATTCTCCATTTTAGTTAAGAGTATTTCACTGAGTTTGAAGGTTGAATTAATCACTCAGGTGGAATATAGGTATTCAGGTGAATACAGTCAGCACCTTAGGATGCAGAACCATTTTTCTTTACAATTTAAGGTGATTTTAGCAGTTTCTTTTTACTTGAAAGAGGCATTGTCTGAATTTAATTCTTGGGATATTGTGTTTGTTAAGAATAAAAATATGCTGGCATGTAACAGATACTCCCACAGAGAATTATAAGCTATTAGAGAAGTTTCAGTATTAGAGGTTTCATTTTTAGTTGCTTGACAGACAGAGTCTCATGGCAAAGTGTTTTTTGGTTTTGTTTTTTTTAACTTTGAATTATGGACATTTCAAACACATAACAAGAGTAGAATACGGAAATTAATCCTCATGTCTTCACCAGTTATTAGTGCGTGGCCAGCCTTACCTCATCTGTCATGCCTGCCATAACACACCCCTCACACCTGTTCACACACTGAATTATTGTGAAATAAATAAAAATCTTGGGGCGCCTGAATGGCTCGGGTCATGATCCTGGGGTCCTGGGATTGAGCCCTGCTTTGCATCGGGCTCCCTGCCCAGCAGGGAGTCTGTTTCTCCTTCTCCCTCTGCCCCTCCCCCCACTCATGCTCGCTCTCTCTCTCTCATAAATAAATAAAATCTGAAAATCTTATTTTATCTGTAAATACTATACAAAGGCTTTTTTAAAAAGCATGAATAGATACCACTTTATATCTTAAAATTATGGTAATTCCCTAATACCAAATGCCATATCATATGCAAATTTTCAAGTTATTTCATACAGTTTGGTTTTGTTTCATTTCAGAGAGAGAGAGAGAGAGAGGTGGTGGGGGAGAGGGAGAGAGAGAATCTTAAGCAGGTTCCACACTCAGTGTGGAGTCCAGTGCGGGACCCAATCCCATGACCCATACCTCTCACAGTTTTGACAAGTGTTGGTTGGAATTAGGATCCAAATAAAGTGCACCCATTGCATTTTGTTGACTTGATTCTTAAGTCTGTTCTAATCTATAGGCTTCTTCCTTCTTTCCCCCTTTGTAGTATTTTAGAGAAAACCAGGTCTTTGTCCTGTATAGTTTCCTGTATTCTAGATTTTGCTGGTTGCATCTTTTCTGGTATTGATTAATATGTTCTTATGTTGCATATGGAGGCTTATTTAGATTCAAGTTAGTTACTTCTCAGCAAGAAGACGTTCACAGGTAGTGTTCACAGGTACTTATTTTTGTATCACATCAGGAAATACTGTAATGCCTGGTTCTGTCTTTTGTGACTTTAGATTGATCAGTAGATTCAGATATTTGTCAGCCCAAATAGAAAGCATTTTTTTTTATTGTATTTATTTATTTATTTATTTTATTTGTCAGAGAGAGCGAGCACAAGCAGGGGGAGCGGCAGGCAGAGGGAGAAGGAAGCAGAGGGAGAAGCAGACTCCCCGCGGAGCAGGGAGCCCGATGTGGGATTCAATCCCAGGACCCTAGGATCATGACCTGAGCCGAAGGCAGACGCTAGAAAGCATTTTTAAAGAACTGGTAAAGGAAGTTGAATAGAACTATCATATGACAAGTACTGTAGTCTGTGTAAGGGTATGTGTGTGTATTTTAAATTTGTTTTGGTAACTTTTACCTCCCCATTTCACCACCATCCATAGGATGACAATGACCTATTAAAACAGCAACTTAAAGACTTCCAGAGTCACCTTAACCATGTGGTTGAGGGTTTGATTCGTCCAGAAGAAGTGGCAGCTCGTGTGGATGAGCTAAGGAAAAAACTGAAGTCAGGAGCTGGGGAAATGAGGTAATGAAAAATCAGGACCTCCAGGTATTGAGATTGCTGAGTTATGAAAATAAGGTGCGTATAGACTCACCTTCCCAAGTTCTGTTAATGGCTGATTTCTTTTGTAAGCGTTCCTGTGTCGTATTTTCCGTGATTGAGACACAAGATTGCTTCATTCAAACTACCTATCATTGATTTTTTTACATTTAGATCTTTCATACTTTTTGGTATTATTTAATTTAAAAAGCAGAAGTTTTAAGAGTAACTCTTTTCTTGAAAATTCCTTGCATATGGTCAGGAAGTAGAGCCATATTATCCATTTTAAATAGAAAATAAATATCAAAACCAAGGCTGATGTAAATACATGAAATGGACATTTATTCTTTGAGCAAACATCGTTAGCCTGCTAGGAGCCTGTGTTTCCAGAGTGACAGCAGTCACTGCATCAAACAGTGACTTGCACTTCAGGGGTGCTGAGTTGCCGAGTACGGGTCCCGTCCAGGCAGCTCTCTCTGCTCCCGCACGGCTACCAGCATGTTTGCGCCGCATCCGGCCCGAGACCTGAACGGTCACCTTTATGCCATCTTCTCTCCCCCTCACCAGAATCCATACTTCTTCGGATGTCTTAGGGAAAAGTCTTGCTGATTTGCAGAAACAATTCAGTGAAATCCTTGCACGCTCCCAGTGGGAGAGAGAGGAAGCACAAGTGAGAGAGAGAAAGCTCCAGGAAGAAATGGCCCTGCAGCAAGAGAAACTGGCGAGTGGACAAGCAGAGTTCAGGCACGCCTGCGAGAGGGCCCTGGAAGCGCGGGTAAGGAAAGGGCGAGAGGCAGCTGCGGGGCGTGTTTGGCCAGTACTCCTGTTTTTCAACAAATTGCAGTGCTTCCTTCTCATGTAAATACAGACACGTACTGTTCTTTTCACTCTTCACGAGTCAGACTGCCTGTGACTGAAATTCAACCCTGAATATGGTTACTGATGTCAGTCAGGCTTCTTTGGGGGCTCTGTTTTCCTTGTTTTGGAAGCAGGTGGGCATGCAGGTAAACAATACTATATTGCTGGGGTGTAGTGTCGTGCCAGGATCTGATTTTTTGGATGCAGTTCTTTTAATGATGACGCAAACATGAAAATCCTGGATTTTAGATCCTAGAGAACATTCAAGATAAAACCATGCCCTGTAACTCATTAGTACCAAATTTCATTACCTTCTTTAGTAAAATGAAATGTGATTCCCTAAAAAGTTTTTATTTTGCCTAAAAATCCTCTTCGAAACTTGATTTCCTCACAGATTAGTTTTGATAAGAGGCAGCACGAAGCGAGAATCCAGCAGTTGGAGAATGAAATTCACTATTTGCAAGAAAATCTAAAAAGTATGGAGGAAATCCAAGGCCTTACAGATCTCCAACTTCAGGAAGCTGATGAAGAGAAGGAGAGAATTCTGGCCCAACTCCGGGAGTTAGAGAAAAAGGTGGGGAGGACTCGGAAAGCGTGACACCTGTGTCCTCACACCTGGGTCCTGCCCCCCGGGAGCAGGCCCTCAGGGCGGAGTCTGATCCACAGTCACCTGTGGCAGCGTCACTGGTCCAGAGGTGGACAGGACCCAGGCCGGGATGCATGTGGTCGAATCAAGGTCCCGAGACAGGTGCCGCGTAGATGAAAACGAGAGAAATGGCGTGCGAGGAGGGACCTTAGAGCTTCAGTGCTGATGGCCTCCTCAGAAACCCCTCGCCCAGTTGGACACATCCATGGGCAATTACTGTTTAACTCCTCATCTTCCTTTCTAACACGCCTGCCTCTCTCCTTGCTTCTCCATCCCACCTCAACCCGTCTCCTCCCATCGTCACATCCTCAACCTTGTGCAGCTCAGAAATTGCGCCCACCGCCTCGGAAATCCGGAGCTAAGCAGCCCGCGCTTATCATAACGCTGTCCACTGCACCCCACGCTGACACGTTTTCAACCTCACTGACAACTCCAGGGCATGAATCCCACCTTTTCTGTCTGTTAGGGTTTCCTGTCTACCTTCCTCATCATCGCCCGACCTAAATTCCATGGTCCCCTTGATACCCATTTTTGCAAATGTCCTCAAGTCCCTTGTCCTTTTCTCCTGTCTCACTTGCCCGACAGAACTGCAGCTGTATGCTTTGGGCTGATACCCATCCTGAGTATTCCTGCAGAAAAATATCACCCACCCAGGCACAGTGGTATCGTTACAATCTCTTGGTCCTCAGCCTCAGATGGGCAGCATCCCCCTTCTCTCTGGTCAGTTCACTCTCCCGTGCTCCACTGTTTGATACCTTGTCACTCCGCACATGTGCCTTCTCCCTTCTCCCAGCCTCAGTGAACGACTTGCTTCAGACTTGACCAAGTACCTTTCAGTTCCCAAGTCCTGTCATGTCCGCCCCCAAAATATATCTGGAATATAGTTCCTTTTTTCTTCTCTGATGCCACCACCCCCATCCAGCCATCATCTCCCTTCTGAACCACTGGTGTGGCCACCTGACAGATGACCCCGCTTCCCGGAGCCGCCACCACGCTCTTTCAAAAACAGGCATTGACTCCTGTTAGTCCCAACCCCCACCCCCACCCCCGGCCACTTCCCCTGTCCAGGAACTTCTGTTGTTTTTATGAAAAAGACCTAAATTCTTAAGCCAATGAGGCCTGGCATGATTTGCCTCCCTCCTGTTCTCACCAGGCTCCTTCTTTCAGTTCCTCAAAAATGCCAAGATCTCCTGGCTTTCCCACATGCCATTTCCTCTCCTGGACCATGTTCCTCCATCCTTCTCTCTGACTGCCCCCTCCCCACCAATCTCCATCTCTCCTGCTGTTCTCTCAAATAGTACCCTGTTCTGTCCCTTGATAGCTACTAACCACCATTTTGAGTATGTGTTTGTCTGAGTGTTTGTTTATTATCTGTCTCTCATAAGCTCCTTGAAGGCAATAGCCCAGTCTGCTTTATTTACCACCATATCCCAGTGCCTGACTCAGCAGTCACAAGGGGCTGGTCCATCACTTGGTGATGGTGCCAGGAAATGGTTTTCCAATGAATGAATGAATCTGTGATCGCAAAGGTTCTTGACTAAGAAGACTGATTTCATTCTAAGTTTACCATACAATTTTGAGTTCATTTTATTTATTCATTCACTCAGTGAATATTTATGGAGCACCTACTTTGTACCAGGTATTCTAGATACGGGCTGGGTAGCAGTGAACAGAGTCCCTGCCCTCATGGAGCTTGTGTCTTAATTAATTGCTGCCAAGTGATTCATCTGTTCAATTAATGTTTCTTTTATTTTAGAAGAAACTTGAAGATGCCAAGTCTCAGGAACAATTTCTTGGTTTAGATAGAGAATTGAAGAAACTAAAGAAAGCCGTGGTCGCCTCTGATAAGCTAGCCACGGCTGAGCTCACCGTTGCCAAAGACCAGCTCAAGTCCCTTCATGGAACTGTGATGAAAATTAACCAGGAGCGAGCAGAGGTGAGTCCACCTGTCTAGAACAAGCTTCCACCGGCCCTGCTGCCCCAAAACATAGCCACTTGTTTATTGCTTTTATTATTATTTTGTTATAGACTTTGGTTGTCTTAGAAACCACTGTAAAGTTGCTGTCTCCCTTCAGACCTAAGGATTGTATTTCTCCTGTCACAGCCCTGCCGTGGGTCCTGCCCCCTCCTGAGCCCTGACAGGAACCATCAAATGAAACATACTGTCCCCACCTCAAAGTGTAGCGCTTTGCATAGGGAGATGGCTGTGCATACACACCTGAACCAGGGTTTTAAAGGCTGGCCATCTCATCCTTCCAAACCCCAGACTTTTCATCTTGTGCAGTCAGATAACACGTGACCTCTCGGGCTGTTCTGCCTTCTGACTGAAATGCTGTCTGTAACGGTTTGAAAGGGGGTAGATGCTCATGAGATTAAGACAATAGATCATAGGAGAGACCATCTAATGATGAGAGTGCAGAGAGACACTAGTCGTGGAAGACCGGAGAATAGTGAAGAAAAAGTTAGCTCTGGTTCTTTCTGATGTAGCCCCCTGCCCACCTGGCCCCATGCAGGGGTGGAGCCAGGCGGCCAAGTGATGGGAACAGCACGGGACAGGGTGGGACCTGGCGCCGCACACGCACACACGCACTCACGCACGAGAGGCTGGCGATCGGACGAACACAGAGGAGTCTGAGAGGAAGAGAGAAATGAAGGAGACAGCGAATGATGGCAGTGCTGCCTCTCCCCTACCTCTGTCCCAGTAGGAGCTGCAGGAGACGCAGAGGTTCAGCAGAAAGGCAGCACAAGCGGCCAGGGATCTGACCCGAGCAGAAGCGGAGATTGAACTCCTGCAGAACCTTCTCAGAGATAAAGAGGAGCAGGTCAGTGCTGGGGTCTCCCCCTTATTGGGCCTGTATCAGTTGCTCAAAGACAAAAGTAGTGGAAGTGGCCACTCAGAGAATTTGGAAGTGTAATCAGTGGTTCGTCAGCACTTGGTCCCCTACTGCGTGCTGGGCGGAGTGCGATTTCAGTACAAGGAGTGACACAGCATCCTCGTGAGTAAAGCATGGGTAAAAGTTCTAGAAGTACTAAATCAAGCTGCAAGGATAAGTGCACCTGGGAAAGAGTATTCGTGGGCAACTTTGTGTATGTGATTTTTTAATAGTTTCAAAATGAGATGGTGAAAGTAGATGTTGACACTGGAGGAGTGAACTCACAGGTGCTGGAGATGGAGAAACTAAATGAGACAATGGAGAGACAAAGGACAGAGATCGCAAGGCTGCGGAATTTACTGGACCTCACCGGGGCTGGTAAAGTATTGGGCTTTGATTTGGGTAGTAGTTTTAAAAACAGTTGTTCTAAAATCAAATCATGTGAAAAAAAGATCATCCTGTTTGTTTTTCACCGTAGCAAATTTATTTAACTGTGATAGATCAATTCCATGCTTGATTTACAGAGCTGTGATAATTAGCTTAATGAATAAAAACAAAGAATTTAAAAAACATTTTATGTAAGTGAAGTATTAAGGAACTTGATTACAATGAGACAAGAGATTTTTGAATTTTCAAAAGGAATAATGTTTACAAATCTGTTCTCTTTCCCTGGCTTACTTTATAAATGAACAACAGAGGGGTATGTTTATCCTCTTTAAGTGTTAGCAAAAACTTGTTACCACGGGACAGGCTGAAAAGTCAGCTTTGAGGAGCTGATCAAAGTCATTGGCTGCCGTGGCATCACTTGGGTACGTTGAGAGAGGAGGGAAGTAGAGGATTTCATGCCAAATTTCACAGAATGGCTTTCTTTTGCAGATGTTAACAAAGGAAGCTTTGAAAATGTTTTGGAAGAAATTGCTGAACTTCGACGTGAAGTTTCTCATCAGAATGATTACATCAGCAGCATGACCGATCCTTTCAAAAGACGAGGCTATTGGTACTTTATGCCACCACCAACATCATCAAAAGTAGGAAGTCTGTGATGCTGGGAGTGTATACTGAATTTTCTTGAAGGAAATGTGACAGTGTTCTCGTCTCCCAGTTTGTGAAGAAGGTCTCAAGAACAATATGTCTAGGCTAAGCCATGCATTGAGGTTCTTAAGTGTTTGTAATATTTGAGATGAAAATAGGGCCTTCCTGGGAATATTGCCGTTGCCCGTTCACGCTCAGGTGGTATGTTTGGGTCCGTGAAAGAAGATTCTGCAAGGGGATAAGGTGACAAGCCCAGAGGGCCTGTTGGAAATGGGTAGAAAATTGTGCAGAGGCTGACAGAAAACTGGGCACCTGGATTTCATTTGATTTTAGCCAACATTTCATTCTGTGTTCATGAAATCTAGGTCAGGTGCTAGGTGGGATGGGGTGCCATGAGGAATGAATGATGTCCAAGAGCTCATGCGCTGGTCGGGAGACCCGTACACCAGTGTAATTACAACAATGGCATGCACGTGACAACAGACTTGACCTGTGTGCTCTGTTGTAGAGAAGTGTTAGGGCTTCCTCGCATGGGGAAGTTCAGGAAAGAAGGCTTCACACACAGTCATGAGGTCAGCACTTAGCCTTCAAGGGGTGGGCTTTTAGAAGGGAGGAAATATGTGGAAGGGGAGAGTTGGTTTAGCTGTGGTGAGTAGCCTTGTGGGGTTGGACGGTTGGATGGGAACAGTGAAAGGTGAGGCTGGGAAAGTAGATGGGGCTCATGCTTTTGAAAAGGGCCTCAAAATCTCTTGCACTGACTCAGGGAGGCCTTGAGGACCGCGGCTGTGTAATGTGATCAGAGCCGTAGTTTAGGAGGAGTAATTGGGCTGAGTGTGGGGGCCCGGCTTGCGGGGGGTGAACCTGGGGCAGGGGCGGGGGGGCGCTGTGTGAACTCATTCCATGAGGGACAGAAGCCAGAGCTAGAGCAGTGGAGCTGGGGGAGAGATGGCACCAAGGATGTCCAGGAGACACAATGGTCACGGCTTGGGGCTTGAAGGTGGGAAGTGAGGAGAGGACAGTACGCAGCCTGCATCTGGAGCAGCGGGGCTGGGTGATCTCCTGCTAGAATCAGCAGACAGGCAACAGTCAGGGAGAAGCGGCTGACACACGGGCATCCCAGGGCTGTGTAGACTTAACCAGAATCCAGACAGCCTTGACATCCAGGGCTGAAGGTGGAAGCTGTGTAGGTTAGATGTAACATTGTAAGGCTGAGCTGGGCGAGGGTTTGGGAAGTAGACCTATTTATGACTGGGAAGGAGGGAGGGTAGCAGAGTAGAGCTTCCCAGCCACACCAGGCTCCCAAGACAGCAGGAGACTAATATCCCATATGGCCTTGAAAATTCATTGGTTTCCCTGGCCTTCATTGGTGGGCCATCAGGGAGAAGGCAAAAGGGGAGAAGCCACCAGGAAAGATGAGCACTGGAGAAGAGAGGCCGACACTCAGCCCATTTACCTGACTTGACTGTGTAATCATGTCTCACTTCTTTCTGAAAAATGAGAATTAGAATCTATGAAAAGAAACCAGTTCTTTCTCAACTTTGCTACATCTCAGCGATTGTTCTAGACTTTGGCGTTTCTCCAACTCAGTCTTTTCATTTTTAGTAAATAGTGGGCTCATCTATCATTTATTTTAGGTTTCCAGCCACAGCTCCCAGGCCACCAAGGACTCTGGCGTCGGCCTAAAGTACACAGCCTCAACTCCTGTTAGAAAACCACGTCATGGACAGCAGGATGGAAAGGAGGACGGTGGTCCTCCACCTGTCTCGGGATACTGGGTGTATTCTCCCATCAGAAGTGGGTTACATAAATCGTTTTCAAATAGAGGTAAGTTAAATCACAGAAGGGAAGTTGCATTTCTCTTTTATTGGTTCCCTGAAATCCATAAGACACAATCCAGACTCCTTAGCTTGTTCTGCAAGGCCCTCTGTGCTGCGGCCTTGGCCAGTGACCTCTTGTCTCCCCTCCCATTACTGTCCCACAGTCAGCCATCCCAGCTGCCTAAGATACCCAAAGCATGCCATGTTCCTCTAACCTCCCTGTTTTAAACCCTTTGTTTAGAATGTCCTTCTTCCTTCCTCTCCTAAATCCATTCCTGTTGAACGTTCAACAAGACCCAGGCCCTCAAATAGCACTCCTTTATGGAGCCTTCCTCCACCCTGCCTCACCCAGGCTGACTGAGCGGCTTCGTCACCTGCGCTCCTGGAGCATGGCAGGTGCTTACCTCCTTGTGTCATGGCATTGACTAGCTCGACTAAAATGAAGTGGTTTTTTTAAAGATTTTATTTATTTTTTGACAGAGAGAGAGACAGCGAGAGAGGGAACACAAGCAGGGGGAGTGGGAGAGGGAGAAGCAGGCTTCCTGCCGAGCAGGGAGCCAGACGTGGGGCTCGATGCCAGGACCCCGGGATCATGACCCGAGCCGAAGGCAGACGCTTAACGACTGAGCCACCCAGGCGCCCGTAAAATGAAGTGTTATAGGTCCATCTTCTAAAGCTCTGAGAGAAAGAGTCAGACTTGGGAGTTAATCATAGCTCTTGTAGTAGGTAGCTGCGTGATCCTAGGCAAATTATGTAGCTCCTCTGAGACTGTTGAGTAAAGTAGGAATACCCCCTTTGGAGAGTGTGTTCGTTCAGGAGCTATTTACTGAGTGCCTGCTGCGTGCTAGGCTGTCATCAGTGAGAAATGTAGATCCTGCTGGTCAGGGAGATAAGCAGGAAGGCCAGCAGCTTGGAGAGCCGTGCGCCGTGATCGTGGTCAGTGCTGAGGGCTGTGGATCTCACTGCTCCTCTCTGCATCTCTGTTGGTCTCTTCTCTAGCCTGAAGCAGGCACCCAAGTGGTTGCTGAATAAATGAATGAAGACCAAAAAAAAAGGCAAATCAACAGATAGGTGTAAGAAAAACTCAAGTATCAGCCACTGAAAATATATGAATCCCTGTTTTGATCAGCTTTTCAAAACTGCTTTTGACCTTTTTGGCGAAATTTCATTCTCACGTCTTGGGATTTGGGTCTAAGTGCTGCCGTTCTGTATAAATTTGTTTACCTAATAAGCCATGGGGGTAAAACACTCTTCTCTTTCTTTCAAGATGCAGACAGCGGAGGAGATAGCCAGGAAGAGAGCCAGCTAGATGACCAAGAGGTCCAGCCATTTGTACCTCCCCCCGGATACATGATATACACTGTGTTTCCCGATGGTTCTCCTGTACCCCAGGGCATGGCCCTGTATGCACCCCCTCCTCCCTTGCCCAACAATAGCCAACCTCTCAACCCCGGCGCTGTTGTTTATGGCCCACCTCCTGTTGGGGCTCCCATCGTGTATGGTCCTCCACCTGCCAGCTTGTCTGTACCCCTCATCCCCGTGGGGGTGCTGCATTGCAACGTCCCAGAACACCATAACTTGGTAAGTGGAAAGACGTAAGACTCCCTGTCCACACTGCGTCCATGGGAGACTGAATAAGGGTATATAAGTAATGATTCGACCTATTTATGAACGGATTATGTCCCAAGTGTGCTTATAAGGTTGGTGTTTAGAGTGGAGTAAGCATTCTTTTATTAAAATACTCTTCCGGACAAGAGTTAGGATACCAGGCCAGTCTGCTAACTTTGTTTAACCATCTTCTAACAGAAATGCTTTCAGTCTAGAAATTAACTATTTTTGGAGAGCCTATTGTGTATTTTTCTATTGACAAGTACTGATGTGTATATGAAGGTGTATTCGCATAGTAGTTCCTGTACTTGTGCCCACATGTATCCGTGTGTGTATACTCACACACATGTATGTGCTCGTGTATTCACATATACGAGCAGCAGGGTTGTGGTGGGGATTATCTCTGGGTGGCGAGATAGGTGATTATTTTTTTCTTTTCATAATTCGTACACAGGTTTCATATTCTGTTTTTCCCACTTAACATTACAGGCATTTCCCCATGGTTTTACAAATGTTTTTAAGTAGTATTTTAATGACTTTAAGTAGTATTTTAACTCCCCTCCGCTGTGTCCAGAGGAGGGAGACACCTGTGTCTGTCTCTTCTGCTACTTGCTGACCTCTGGAGGTAGAGATGATCCCTACGAGGTGTTTGGTGAATGTGTATCAGCCGTAGTTGGGCTGATGGAAAAGTTAAAAGCTCTGTTCATCAATTTCATCTGTGGTATGTGAAAAATTGGCTTGACTTAATTTTTCTTTTCACACTGAAGTCTTAGAAGCTACCACCATTTTCACATTGTAGATAGCACTTCGAGTTAATTGCAGCTCTTGGCAGGAAAGAGAAACATCAAGTGATGTTCTCAGTACTGTGTTTTTTTCTTTGTTCAGGAGAATGAAGTTTCTAGATTAGAAGACATAATGCAGCATTTAAAATCTGGGAAACAGGAACCGTGCATGAGAGCATCTAAGCGGCAGTCGGAGAAAGAACTGGAAGAACTGCATCATAATATTGATGGTCTTCTGCAAGAGAAGAAAGACTTAGAGTATGAAGTAGAAGAATTACATAGAACCATCCAGAAACATCAACAGCGAAAGTAATTATTATTAGCCATTTTATTTTTATAATTCTGATGAATAGGATATTGGCTCATTAAGGTAACCTAAGTCAGTGTTATCCGGTAGAGCTTTCTGTGATCTTGGAAATGCTGCAGATCTGTGTTGTCCAGAACAGTGGTCACTAGCCACATGTGCCTTTGAGCCCTTGAAATGTGGCTAACAAGTGAGGAATAGTGTTGAATTTAAAGTATTAGCCACGGGGTGACTCCCAGGCTGCGCGGTGCAAGCCTGAGTTCTCTTGGCCAGTAGTCCAAATCAGCTCTTCTTGTAGGCCCTTTTGGAGAATGGCACAGCCATCCGCCCTCCCCAGTTACTCTGGCTAAAAACATGCCAGGTGTCCTCAGCTCCTCTTTCCCCACTTTCCCAAGCCTCCAGCTGGTGTCCAAGTCTTACAAGTATACACAAAGAGCTGTCAAGCTGGTCCCCTTCTTTTGTCACTGCTGCCCTGGCCTTTAATCATGTCATCCTTGGTTGTTGGACTAGCTTCCACATTAGCCTTCCCTGTCCAGCCTCTCCATTCTACCCTACACATAGCCAGGACCTGAGCGTGCCACTCCGCCGTGTGATGCGGTCCCATCACAATACACACCCGCCCTCCAGATCTGAACCCTGCCCGTCTGCCTTACCCTTCTCTCCCACACACAGTGTTTGTTCACGCCCTACCTACTTTTCTTTGGTTTCGCCAAACACCACATTTTCTCCTGCCTCCCCACCTGTGCACATACTGTCCTTGCCTAAAATGGTTTCCCTACCCCCTGCCTACTCCACCTCGTCTTTCCAGGTGAAGATCAGGGATCCCATCTCTCACACAAAACCTTTCTCATCTCAGGCTCCCGCAGTTCAGGGCTGGCAACCTTGGGCATAATACTGTTCACGCCATGTTGTAAGGAGCCCAGGACGGCAGTAGCTGGGCCTCCCTCTTTGTGCCCCGGCATCTGGCATAGGGTCCTTTAACAAATGCAGTATCTGCTGAGTGCGTCAGATGGGTAGAAGCCCATCTTCTGCAGTAGCCCATGAGTTCTTGATGGTTTCCCCAGTTTTTTGTCATGTAAGCCAGACTGGCCCAGGCACCAAAGTTGGGGGGAGATCTGTGGAGGTCACAGAGGTGAGTGAGCTATGGCCTCTGCCTTCTAGGAGCTCACACGTGACTGGCCAATAGACCTGGCAGGGACAAGCAAGGGTCACACCAGGAGAAGATGGGGACTAGATGTTTGAGGGTTTCGAAGATGAAAGATGATTATGCTATTACTTTTGTAGGTATGTGATAGGGAAGAGGTTTTTTGAGGGAGGATAGTAAGGCAATGGGATAACCACTTCTTTTCCTAGTTATAAAGGTATAATATATGATCATTTTAAAGAATTTGGATAACACAGAAATGTCCGAAGAAGACAATAAAGATCGTCTGTATGCCTTCATTTAAAGAGAAAGAATCTGTTAATATGTTGATGAATTTATTTTCATGTTTTTCTGTCATAGTTTCATTTTCAAATTTTGACACATTAGCCTTGAGTTAGTGAATCCCTCCTTGTCTTGCTTTCTGTTTGTCAAATATTGTCAATATAATTTTACTCTAGTAGAACAGGGTAAATCACAAAATTAGTCTTTGAGGCAGCTAGTGAGCTACAAGTTGAGAGATAGTTTTAAGGGAATGGATGATTATTATGGTAGTAGTTTGTTTTATTTTTTATACCACAGAAGAATAGAAATAACATTCTCTTGACAAGTGCTGACCAAAAAAAAAGAATCAAAAAAGATAAAACAACTACATCATACTTTATATATATTGTGTACTTACTGTCAATAGTATACCATGTTTGTTTTTAAGATTTATTTGTTTATTTTAAAGAGAGAGAAAGATTGTGCATGCATGTGAGAGCAAGGGGAGGGGTAGAGGATGAGGGAGAAAGAATCTCAAGCAGACTCCACGCTGAGTTCGGAGCCTGACGCAGGGCTCAATCTCACGACCCTGAGATCATGATCTGAGCCAAAATCAGGAGTCGGACATTTACTCGACCGGGCCACCCAGGTGTCCCCAACAGTATACCATGTTGAATGAAAGGGTAAATGTATCCTTGAACATAATCAAATGTAGCCGGTCTCCCACTGCTTCTCATATGAAATTAGAAAATCATCCTACATCTTCTTATCAAGCTACAAGTGTCTATATTGTCTGCATTTAAAGTGTCTTAATGTGTGTGTATATGATTTTTTTAGAGACTTCATAGATGGAAATGTTGAAAGTCTTGTGAATGAACTAGAAATAGAGAAGTCACTCGAACACCATGAAGATGTTGTTGATGAAATTGAGTGCCTCGAGAGGACCCTTCTGAAGCGGCGCGCAGAGCTCAGGGAAGCCGACCGCCTGCTGGCGGAGGCCGAAAGGGAACTTTCATGCACAAAAGAGAAAGTATGTTCTGTTGTGGTTTGGGGTGAGGCAGCTTACTGTTGGCAGCATGAAGGACTAGAAAGAAAATATGACAAGAACACAGTCATCCAAGGCAGACAGTTGGGTTTCAGGCTGCGCTCTCCTAGTTAAAGAGCTGCAAGAATTTGGGCGAGCCCCCTAAGTCTCCAGCTTTGCTCTCCTCATCTGTTATTTCAGGCCAGGAATACCAAGGCTGTTCAGTAAGGGTTAAATGAAGTAGTGTATATTTTTTTAAGATTTTATTTATTTGAGAGAGAGAGAGAGAGAGAGTGCAAGAGTGGGTGGAGGGGGGCAGAAGGAGAGGGAGAAGCAGATTACCCGCTGAGCAGGGAGCCCGATGTGGGGCTCAATCCCAGGATCCTGGAATTATGACCTGGGCCAAAGGCAGATGCTTAACTGCCTGAGCCACCAGGCACCCCTAAATGAAGTAGCATATTGAAAGCTGCTAAAGTCATTTAGTTCCTAATGCACCCCACTTCCTTATCCTGTGTGTGTCTTTTTTAAATTATTTGGGCTCTGATAGCTCTGTGTATTAAATAGGTTAGTCTTATATTTTAAAACAGCAGTGGATCTCAGAAGACTTGTTCCTAGTATTACTTTGTTCTCCAAGTGGACGTTATAAAATCAAATATTTTTCGGTCTGAGGTAGTGTTCTTGAGACTACAACACAGAAGGAAATCAAGGAGGAAAAGGAGCTACCTGTCACTGGGCCTCTACTCTGGCCACACATTGGCCGTTTTATGAATACCCCTTCATTTAACTTTCCTGGCATCCTGTAAGATAGTTGTTAGCCCGGTGACGATGCGGCATAGGGAGGCTGGTAGCTAGCCCAGGGTCACGCAGCTAAAGTTCTGCTTCACCAAGAGAATTCCAGAGTGAAGACATCCCAGACCCACATGGAGCATTTCAGGAACTACTATGTGTATGTTGTTATTTCAACACGGATGGATTTAAATGAATAGAAATCTATTACCCGGGGACTGAAAAGAAGACTTTATTAAAGAAATTCTGTGAGTGATGGCTTTAATAAATGGAAAAACATCCTGGTGTCTTTTCAGATGATCAGTTCCTTCTTCTGTCACACATTAGATGATTGTGAGAGAACATGGGTGTGAGCAGGACTAGAGAAGAATTTATCACTGGTATATAAATGAAAATTAAACTGGCGGAGATAGTAAGTGAACCAAGGCTAGTAAGCTCTTTCCCCTTCAGCCTCCCAAAATGACTCAGGGAGGCAGCTGGCTAAGGGGGAGGAGCAAGGGAGAAGGTGGTGTGTTTTGTAGAGATGCCAGATGTGTTAAAACCTCACATAGAAAGAGACCAAAAACTACTTAGAAAGGTGACTTTCTGGAGCATGTAGTGCATTTTATCTGGTGCTTTGCTGATGAAACTGACAGGAACCGGCTCTCTGACATGGAAAGAAGTGTGGTGAAATATCTAGCTGTTATGAATGGATAAAGAAGATGTGCTGTCGATATTCAATGGAATATTACTCAGCCATCAAAAAAATGAAATCTTAATCGTTTGCAACGATGTGGATGGAACTAGAGGATATTAGGCTAAGCAAAATAAGCCAGTCAGAGAAAGACAAATACGATACGATTTCACTCATATGTGGAATTTAAGAACCAAAACAGATGAACATAGGCGAAGGGAGGGAAAAATAAAACAAGACAAAATCAGAGAGGGAGACAAACCATGAGACTCTTAATCATAGGAAACAAACTGAGGGTTGCTGGAGGGGAGGGTGTGGGGGATGGGGTAACTGGGTGATGGGCATTAAGGAGGGCACGGGATGTAATGAGCACTGGGTATTGTATGCAACTGATGAATCCCTGAATTCTACCTCTGAAACTAATAATACACTCTATGTTAATTGGTTTTAAATTTTAAAAAAAATATATATAGCTGTTTGGGAGCCTGCCAACAACCCTTTTGCCTCCACACGGGGTATTTAGTAGACTAGTTTAACATACGCCTGTGAGTTTAGTGCAGCTGCAGAATGGGAGCTTTTTGCCTGAAGGTGAGTCACTGCTTAACCAAGTGCAAACCAAACACTATTTTTGGACCTTTGATGACATTGTTTTAAGCCTCTTATTTTAGACAGAAAAAGGAAACCAAATTGATAAAAAAAAAAAAATCTGTTTTTGCCAAATCTTGTATAGGAAAATTTTTAAATACTTCAACAAAAATATTTAGTATTTGTGTTTCTCAGCCATAATTAAATCACCTTTCAATCAGTAAGGTTTTATTTAGCATGATAATACAGTACAGCAATAATCTCTACGAGGAGGGAATATTGGTAAAATCAGTTTGGTGTCACTTAATTGGGGAGATACTTTTAATTTAAAAAGCGTAATAATATACAGGTTATTTTTTTTTTTTTTCAGATTTTATTTATTTGTCAGAGAGAGAGAGAGCACAAGCATGGGGAGAGCGGCAGGCAGAGGGAGAAGCAGACTCCCCGCTGAGCAAAGAGCCTGATGAGGGGCCCGATCCCAGGACCCTGGATCATGACCTAAGCCGAAGGCAGACACTCAACCAACTGAGCCACCCAGGCGTTCCTATACAGATTATTTTTGAGTAAAAAGATTCACAGACTCACTACCCTCAACGGACTGTTTCTTTTTTGGGTAGCCTTTCTGTCTTTGTGGGCACAGATACAGTTTTACATAGTTGCTCTTAGAGTACTTGTACCATTTTAAATTTATTTTTTTCGGGGCACCTGGGTGGCTCAGTCGTTAAGCGCCTGCCTTCGGCTCAGGTCATGATCCCAGGGTCCTGGGATCGAGCCCCGCATCAGGCTCCCTGCTCAGCGGGAAGCCTGCTTCTCCCTCTCCCACTCCTCCTGCTTGTGTTCCTTCTCTTGGTATGTCTCTCTCTGTCAAATAAATAAATAAGATCTTAAAATAAATAAATTTATGTTTTTCAGCCAACATATCAACAACATTCTTCCATGTTGCTATGTTGCCATTTTAAAGGCTACACAGTATTCCATTGTGTTGATGTGTTATCACTTACTGAATCTATTATTTGTCAAGTCGTATATCAATCCACAATGAGGATTTTTGTGCAATAGTTTTTTACTCCTGAGTTCTTTTCTGAGAATTGGAGAGTCAAAGTGAGTGAACATCTTTACCAGTCTTTTTGTCTTGCCTTGGTGTTTTCCGAAAGAGTTGTACCAATTTACACCACAGTAGCTGTGAGGGAGTATGGTAACTGGATTGCTTTTAACGACAGTGTCTTTTTTAGACAAAAAATGCCATCGAGAAGTTCGCTAATGCCAAGAGAAATTTATTGCAAGCCGAGAAAGATGCTGAGGAGTTAGAAAAGAGAGCCCAGGAAACTGCCGTTAACCTTGTCAAAGCCGACCAGCAGCTCAGGTAGGTGGAGTCCCTCAGCTGCTCAGTAAGATGAGGGAGGAGTTTGGTTCTGACAGGACAGTAAACGCCTTACGATAAATAACGCAGGTCTACGGGGCCTTGGGGAATAAAGCGATGTGTTTTAGGTTGCTCCAGGCTGACACGAAGGACTTAGAGCAGCACAAAATGGAGCAAGAGGAAATCTTGAAAGAAATAAACGAAGTTGTGGCAGCAAAAGACTCCGACTTCCAGTGTCTCAACGAGAAGAAGGAGGTCCTGGCGGGAGAGTAAGTGCAGCCTGTCGGGCGTCGGGGGCTCAAGCTGGGAGACCGCGCTCGGGGTCCAGCCTCGCTTCGGCGCTGCTCTAGTTCTGCTGCTCTTCGCAGGCTGCAGCAGCTGCAGAAGGACATCGAGACCGCACAGCACAGTGAGGATCACCACCTGCAGGTCCTCAAAGAGTCCGAGAACCTCCTGCAGGCCAAGAAAGCCGAGTTGGAAAAGCTGAAGAGGCAGGTAGGGCCACAAATGCCTTGAAAAAGCAGCGCGTGCTGCTTTGAAACCTACATCATTTATAAGCATAATGTATGATTACAAAAAGTAATGCGTGTTCGAGTGTAGAAAAGACTGGAAAATACAAAAGAAGATACAGAGCATAAATGTGGCTGTATCTCCTGGTGATTAAAAGTAGATTCCAGGGACACCTGGGTGGCTCAGTCGTTAAGTGTCTGCCTTCGGCTCAGGTCATGATCCTGGGGTCCTGGGATCGAGCCCCGCATCGGGCTCCCTGCTCAGCGGGGGGTCTGCTTCTCCCTCTGACCTTCTTCTCGCTCGTGCTCTCTGTCTCTCATTCTCTCTCTCTCAAATAAATAAATAAAATCTTTAAAAAAAAAAATAAAAGTAGATTCCAGGGACACCTGGGTGGCTCAGTCGTTAAGCGTCTGCCTTCGGCTCAGGTCATGATCCCGGGGTCCTGGGATCGAGCCCCGCATCGGGCTCCTTGGTCCGCGGGAAGCCTGCTTCTCCCTCTGCCGCTTCCCCTGCTTGTGTTCCCTTTCTCGCTGTGTCTCTCTCTGTCAAATAAATAAATAAAAATCTTAAAAAAAAAAAAGAGTAGAGTCCAACCCAAATTTGAATCCTGACTCAATAGAATATGTTATTGAGTGAAAGAAGCAAGTCTCGAAACAGGATGCACCCTGAGATCACTTATAGTACAAAAGCAGTCATCTGATAATGGGACATTATGAATGTCCTCTGTTTTCTTCCTTTTACATGTCTGCATTTTCTGTTTTTTTTTTATAAAAAAGTGTGTACCATCCTTAAAATTGTTAGTAATTTTTAAATTTACAAAATGAATCAATTTTTTCAATCCCTGCCTGACTTCCATTGCCAAGGTAGTTGTTAAATGGAATAAGATATAGATATGTAAGTATTTTGAAAACCATAACCTGAGGCATAATCATTATTATCATATTGTTGTTTTTGCTATGCTTTGAGTGCTTTTATGTAGGTGAGCTCAGGATCTTTATCAGGCATTTATGCCCCCACCCCCGGCCTGGTCCTCCTGACTCATGCAGCTGGGATAATTACACTTAGGCTAGTTCCTAATTGCCCCACTACCAGTTAGCTGGATTGGGTATTCTCCATCACAGCAAGCACTGAAAGTTGCATGGCCTTTGGCAAGCTTTGCATTCTTCCCTTTTCTTTAATGCAGGTGTCGGGTCAGCAGCAGGAGATGGCCGTCTTGGACAGGCAGTTAGGGCGTAAAAAGGAAGAACTGCATCTCCTCCAGGAAAGCATGGTCCAGGCCAAAGCTGATCTCCAGGAAGCATTGAGACTGGGAGAAACCGAAGTAATTGAGAAGTGCAATCACATTCGGGTGTGTTTTTCACTAGGTTTTCTTAAAAGTCCTAGAATGATGTTGATTTATTTTGAGATATTTTAATTGGTTTCCCCTCCAAATGCAAATATAAATTCCTGAATCTTGACCCCTCTATAACATCAGCTTGATGTGGTGTTACGTATCCAGGCTGTGGCTACGTGGGTAGCTCTCCCATAGAAGTTCTCTGCCTCTGTGCCTTTTCTCATACTATTTCTTCTCCAGGAATTTCCTTTTTGGGAATGTCCAGATCCTACCCATTTTTCATGGTTCAGCTTGATGCTTCTAAGACCTCCCTGACTTTTCCTTTACGTTGGAAGGAGTTTCTCTCTTTCCTGAGTTTGGAGGCACTCTGCACATTTCCTAGGGCATCATAGCCTTTCATGATCATGTTTATGCTCCTTGCCTAATTTCCCTCAAGGTGCTCAGCCTCTTGAGGGCAGGAGATGTATCAGAGTCAGCCTTTTCTTTCTATGACAAATTGCCTTGCATAGAGTAAATACTGCTTATGCATTTTAAATGAAGGTAATGTGTGACTTTCTTACTTCTATTGTACAGAAATATGTTAGTATAAAATAAAATAAATTGCTGTTCTTGACATAAAAGGCAAAATTGAACTCGTTTCCAGATTAGAATTTTTGTGAAATGAGATAGTTAATAACAAAAGTGATTTCAGTGTAATTTCTATTCATAATTTTGTAAAGCAGAGTTGACTTTTGTTTTCTTTTGTTTTTGTGGGGGGGTGCACAGGAAGTAAAATCTCTTCTGGAAGAACTCAGTTTTCAGAAAGGAGAACTGAATGTCCAGATTAGTGAAAAAAAAGCTCAACTCGCACTCGTAAAGCAGGAAATTGAAAAAGAGGAAGAGAATCTTCAGGTAGTTTTAGGACAAATGTCTAAACATAAAACTGGTAAGTTTAAAGGAAAGCAATCATATAAAGTCGGAGTTTGGAAATCTCTCTATTCCAGATCACAGAAAAAATACAAACGGTGGAATAAACTTCTTTTAAAGTTCAACTTTGTTATAGATGAGCAAAGAAAAGCAGTATTATAAAAGTATTTTATAATAAAAGTATTTTAGTATTTTCTGCCATTCAAATTGATAAAGTTTATTTAAGAGCATAATAGTCATAATAATTGCTGACCAGGATATGGAGAAGGAAGAACACCTAACAGGCTATTTGATAGAAAAATAAATTGGACCAATCCCCCAGTGTTTCAAGTCTGAAAATTCACACCTATTGAACCATTTAGCCCATTTCTAGTTACTGAGAGAAAGGAAATATTCATATACATTTTAGCAATATTGTATTTATTTAGTAAGTAAGTCTTTATTTGCTTGTTTCACAAATTAAGCTGGCTGAGTTGGGTTACTTGCAGCAAAATTTATAATAGAATTTGGAAACTTGGCCAATTTAAAAGCCACATTTTAAACATTTAATGGCATGCAAAAAATGCTGATGGGAAGATTGAAAATATAGATACAAAACTGAATATAGAGCATACTCCCAATTTATTTTGAAAATCTGTGCGTGTGTGTGCGCACACGCACGTCTGCACGCTCCTGGAAGGAAATACATCAAAATATTATTGCTGTAGTGATCATCTTTGGGTTTTCATTTTTTCCTTGAAATTTCCTATAATGAGTAAATATTTGTATAGTCAGAAAAGAGAGTTAATACTTGAAAATCTATATTTTAAAAGATAAAAAATTGTTATCTGAATCTCAGATTTTAACATCTTTCCTATTTATTTTGATTAAAATCCATTTAGATGGAGTAATTGCTCTTAAAAGTAGATCTTTGTTAATGTTTTTGTTAAAATATTTTTAACAAATTAAAATTTAACAAGTTAATGTTTAGCAATATTTTAAAGGATTTTTTTTTTTTTTTCATTAAAATACAGTTAGCTCCAGGGTACCTGGGTGGCTCAGTTGGTTAAGCCTCTGGCTTTGGCTCAGGTCATAGTCTCAGGGTCCTGGGATCGAGCCCTGCTTTGGACTCCCTGCTCATTGGGGAGTCTGCTTCTCCCTCTTCTCCCACCCCCGTTTGTGTGCACGCTTCTCTCGCTCTCTCAGATAAATAAAATCTTCCTAAAAATACAATTAGCTCCGGGCGCCTGGGTGGCTCAGATGGTTAAGCGTCTGCCTTCGGCTCAGGTCATGATCCCAGGGTCCTGGGATCGAGTCCCGCATCGGGCTCCCTGCTCCTTGGGAGCCTGCTTCTCCCTCTGCCTCTCTCTCTCTCTCTGTCTGTCTCTCATGAATAAATAAGTAAAATCTTAAAAAAAAAAAAAAAATACAATTAGCTCCATTAATTCAGCACAATAGATATGTTTTGATGACCTATTGTTTCTTATATCAACAGCATTATTTTCTGTTTCATTTTGTAAATGTTTTCAACTACATTTAATAGCATGGATCGTGCTCTGTTTCTCTTAGAACTAAAGAATATTCTGGACATGTTGCAACTTGAAAACAATGAGCTGCAAGGTTTGAAGCTAAAGCATGATCAAAAGGTGTCTGAATTAGAGAAGACTCAGGTTGAAGTGCTGGAGGTAATGAACGAAGCCATTTTACCCTTAGCCAACTGCAGTCTTTCTCTTTGGGCATGTGTGAGTCCCCTTTTATCTGATTTAGGAGAGACTGGAGTTAGAGAGCCTGCAGCAGACAGCCCTGCGACAGAGAGGGGAGATAGAGTGGCAGAAGCAGCTCCTCGAGAGGGACAAACGGGAAGTAGAGCGGATGACTGCCGAGACCCGAGCGTTACAGTCATCTATTGAGTCTTTGTGCAAAGAAAAGAAAGATCTTGAAGAAAAACAGGACAGCTGGGAAAAGAAGTTGGCACAGACCAAACGGTGAGAGCAAAAACCAATAAGCTTACAAGATCCCTTCCTGAACACTAAAGCATAATAATATACACAGTGGAAAAGGAGTGGAAAATAAAGAGGAAAAAAATACTCCACGAACTCAGTATCACAGTACAGCTCACCAGTAGCATTTCTGGGTGCCTTTCCTTTTAGGCTTTTCTTTTTCCAAAGCACTTTTTAAAATAAAAGGATTTTTATATCCATTTTTTATCCATTTAAAATAAAATGGATTTTTTTAGGTAAAATAACAAATGCTAGAAGATATAGCTAAGTGGAGAGATACCTGTTTGTGGGTAGAAAGGCAATATTGTTAAGATTCAGTTCTCCTTAAATTGATCTGTAGATTCAGAACAATCCCAATCAAAATCCCAACAGGCTTTCCAAATAGAAATTGACAATCAGGTTCTGAAATTCATGTGGAAATGCAAAGGATGGTCATAGAATAGAATCTAAAACTTTTTAGCTATGACACCAGAACAACCCTGAAAAAGAACAAAAGTTTAGGGCTAACACTACCTGATTTCAAAACTCAGTGTACAGCTATGGTAATCAAAACACTGTGGTACTGGTATAAAAATAGAAAAATCAATCAATGGAACAGAATAGAAAGTCCAAGAGTAAATGCACAAATGTGTGGACAACTGATTTTGACAAAGATGCAAAGGTATCTTTTTCAGTAGAGAAAAGACGGTCTTTTCAAAAAATATTGCTGAAACGATTGCATATCCGAAACCCCAGAAGTGAACTTCAGCCCACACCCACACTATTAATAAAAATTACCTCAAAATGGACCATAAACAAAAATGTGAAACCTAAATATAAAACTTCTAGGAGAAAACATAGGAAAAAAACCTTTGTGACCTTGGGTTAGGCAGAATTTCCTAGATATGATACCCAAAGCATGGTCCATAAAAGAATAAATTGGTAAAATTGAACTTCATCGAAATTCAAAACTTCTCCTCAAGAGACACTGTTAAGATAATGAAAAGACATGTTGCAGACTGGGAGAAGAATCTTTGCAACCATGTATTTTCAATAAAGGGCTTGTACCCAGAGCATATATATACAAAGAACTCTCATGACTCAATAATGAAAAAAAACGAACAACCCAGTTTTTCAAATGGGCAAAAGATTTGAGCAGACATTTCACTTAAGAAGATGAATGGATGGCAAATAAATACATAAAAAGATGCGCCTCATCATTAACCATTAGGAAAATGCAAATTAAAACCACGATGAGATAACACTACATACCTATTAGAAGGGCTAAAATTGAAGTCTGACGATACCAAATGTTGGCATGGAACTTTCATACACAATTGGTGGGAGTGTAAAATGTTAGACCACTTTGGAGAACAGTTTGGCAGTTATTTAAAAACTCTTACATACATTGACCAGAAGAGCTAGCCATTCCACTCCGAGATATTTATTCGTGAGAAGTGAAAGCGTATGTTCATACAAAGAATGATGTACTTTAATGTTCATAGCAGCTTTATTTGAAACGGCCAAGACCTGGAAATGACCTAAACGTCCATCAGCTGGTGAATGGATAGACAAATGACAGTATATCCCTACCGTGGAATACTATTCGTCAGTAAGAAGGGAGTGCAGTATTGGTACACACAACAACATGGATGAATCTCAGAGCGACTATGCTCAGTGAGAGAAGCCAGACAGAGACTAGCCCATACTATGGGACTCCAGTCATGTAAAAGAAAGCGGGCTCGTGCATGTCTGTTTTTTGGACAAATCCTATTACACAGTTGTGTTTCCTGCTTTCTCACTTATCAGAAGCTAGCCATCCATTTTAATTGCCAAATTTGGGGAGTTCTGAGTGCTGTCCATGTTTTTATCCCTGATTTTTATAAAACTTCAGGTTAGCGAGTCACTTTTCAAAAAATCTCCTGTTTGGAAAGCTGAAAATAAGATGTCTTTTGAAAATGAGTTGAAGAGCCGTAAGTTTTGTTAAGGTTTAGAATCATTCATAGTCCATAACCGTCCTGTGAAAGCAGAACACTGTTCCTCGGCTGTGTCTTGTGCGTGCTTGGACGTTTTATGTTCGATAGTCTGACTTACTCTGCTTGCGCGGTAGGGTTTTAGCAGCAGCAGAAGAGAATAGCAAAATGGAGCAGGCAAACGTGGAAAAGTTGGAATCGGATGTCAGAAAGCTGCAGCAGGAGCTAGACCGACTCAACAGAGAGAAGCTCTCACTGCAGGAAGACCTGAGAGCAGCTCAGCAGCAGCTACAAGGTACGAGGCTGCCCCTTGGGAGGGTGCGCCTTCCTTCGGGTAGGTTCTTCTTTCCTTGTCTTCCCTTTTCTTTTTACTGAATATACAACCTTTTCTCTTCCTTAAATTTGGAGTTTAATTATACAAAGATGAGAAGTCAGGTTTTGTGACCTAAAAATATTTCCTTATTAAAACTATATTACTACTTCGGTAAAGTAAACAGAAAAGATAGGGAGACACACCTGTGTACTTACAGAGCTGCAGGGCAGTCATGCCGGCTCGCTGGGGAGGGAATTCCCAGCACGCCCTCGCTCGTCTGTGAGGACACAGAGCCGTCCAGGTTGAGGCGTACACATTCAGTCCAGCATGGTCAGCCCTCTGCCATGAATGTGCCTGTCCAGTTGTCTGCTGCTTAGAGCAGACATTTACCTTCTGCATCCCCCAGCCATCGGGGGAGGACGAGGGCCGTTCTTCTGGGAGGGTTTCCTGGTGACTCTCTTTCATCAGCATCAGCATATCTGGAATCAGAGGAGTTTCCAAAACCTTTTCTCTTTTCACATCTCGCTGCAGCAGAGTCTTGGAAAACAAAACCAGAACTCAGCTATTCCTCAGAAGGAATCTCTTACCAAGATCATCTCCATGGGGACTGACCCTGCCTGTCCAATGCTTGTCCATTCGGGATGTAAACCATCTTTGCCCCTTGGTCTTGCCTCCCGGGTTCTTCTTTTAATTGTTTGCTTTTCTTATTATAGAAATAATTCATGCTAATGGGCATGGGATTTATTTTAGAAGTGACAGAAATGTTCTAAAATTAGATTGTGGTGATGTTTGCATGACTCTGCGAATATACTTAAAGCCAGTGAATTGCATATTTTAAAATGGGTAAAATGCTTGGTATGTGAATTATATCTCAGTAATGCTGTTTAAAAAAAATTAATGTTCCTTAAAGAACAATTTAAAGACAAGCAAAAAGATGAAATAAAAATTACTATTGACCTCACCCCTCAGAGATAATTCCTATTAACAGTGTGGTGAATATCCTTCCAGATTTTTCCTTGGGATATGTGTGTGTGTGTGTGTGTGTGTAGTTTTAAAACAAAAAACAAAGATGCAGATAACACCTTTAGTACCAAAACTTTGTAAGCATCCATGATTAGAAGTTACTAAATAATTCCAGCTAACAATGTACTTGTACTTGTCTTGTCGAGCCCTTACTGTGTCTCAGACATGATGCAAGTATTTTATATGCATTTCTTCATTTAATCCTTGTAACATTTTTATGATAGAAACTGTTTCACCCATTTACAGATGAGGAAGCTTAAGCTTAGTTTCCTTGTGACTTACTCAAGTGAGAAGTAACTTCCTCAAGGTCGTACAGCTACTAAGTGACAAAGCGAGCACACATAAAATCTTTTCCCAAGTTGTCTCCCTTTAAGGTTGTACCAAATTTACATTTCTCCCAGCAATGTAGAAGGTATTCATTTTTAAACCATGCACATCGTCAACACTAGGTATTATCTGTACATTTTTTTTTATTGTGAGGTTTTGAACATGTAAATCTAAAAACCTGAGCTCCAAGCCCAGACATAGGTTGTGCGTGTTAACTCACTCTTTTGACCTTTTAATAAGTAAATGCATAGCCATACATTTAACAGAAATAAGTTTATATTCACTTCCACTCTACTTTTTTGGGGGGCTGATGGGAATTTGGAAAATGCATACAAGTGTATTTATGTTACGTAAATGTTATTTCTGTAGAAAAACGAGAAGCAATAAAGTCACTACAGGAGGAACTAGCTGATGTCCAAGACCATTTGAACCGAGCGAAACAGGTAAGTTTAACTAATGTAATCTTCTGGTAGTATCCTGAAGGTGTGCAGACAATTGGTTAAAATAAAAAACAAATCAAGTAGGTTGGTTCCTTTTCATACCAGCAGGTCCCATAGGGCCATTTATAAGACATAAACATATAGACACAAAACTTTTGGTGCAGAGCAGTGATTTTCTCATTTATGTTAGCCCTAGAACTCTTGAGTCAAAGTTTTACTTGAAGATAATAAGTAAGGTGGTGGCTAGATCAGAGCCTAAACCCTCAGCCAGCCCCTCTGGGGGCTTCAGGCACCAGATGGACCATCTCTTATCCATGGCACAGACAAGACCCCCACAGGCTGGGCTCAGATTTGGTCACTCACTGAGCGGCAGAGTAACTGCCAATTTCAGAGCAACTGGGCCTCCATCTTGTCAGATGTTCAGTAAAGCTGATTCTTGACCCTTATACTTCGGATAGTCTTCTTAAAGACAATTGAGTGTTGTCCAATGAGAAGAGTGCTGTAATTTGAGTTTCAAAGAACCTCAAGCAAGTTCTGGGCCTCAGTTTCCACTATGTAAACTAGGGGTTGGATTAGACATCTGAATTCTTCCAAGAGGTCTTTAGGAATCTGTGTTTCTAAGTTGTATAAAACTTAAAGTATTCCATCTTTAAAAAATTCTTACACGGGCTCTAATGAGTATTTTCTGTGTTGTTAGGAATAGAGTAACTTTTTCAAAAAGGTTTAATTTGGATTCCTTGCAGAAAGAAGAATTTATTATTTTCTGAGTTTTTTCAACCTACATAAATATTTCAAAGAGAAACAAAACCATGACTTTAGGTTCATTTTCAGTGAGAATTAAGCCTTATTCACAGCTCTCCTTAATGTTCTTAGCAATCTTGTTTATTCCCACCTCAGTGATGGAGCAACTAAAGTTTAGAAGAACTGGGTCTCTTAGTTTGTGACATCTTCTGTCATCTTCTTAGACACTAAAAAGAGGAAAGCTGATGATTAAATTGCGTTCTGGGTGCCTTCAGTAAGTTTGTTGAGATAATGAAGGATGCGGGACTTGCATGTTTATTTTGTCAGACTTGCTGGATCTCAGGAAGGGCACTCACCAGCCCCAGAGCAGATGGCTTTGTTAGTAGTTTCCATGTGTTCTTTCACATAAAGGACGTGCTTCACACCACCAAGCATAAGGACGTGCTGCTTAGTGAACAGACCAGGCTCGAGAAGGACATTGGTGAATGGATGCAGAGGCTTGAAGACTGCCGGAAAGAAGGGGAGACAAAGCAGCAACAGCTTCAAGTGCTTCAGAATGAGATTGAAGGAAACAAGACTAAGCTAGCCCAACAAGAAATGGTACTACACATTTATGATTTTACAGAAAAGGAAACACTTGTCACTCGGGTGAGCTTTTCCCAGCCAGAAGCTGCTCGGAAGGGTCCCCCATAACCGCCCTGTGTAACCGGGAGGATTTTACAGCAACGCTTTGACTCTGTCGGTGTTGATGTTTGCAGACCATTAAGACCACAGAACGTGGGTCCTGTAAAGAATCTTGCTGGCCCCGTGCCGCTGGCTGTGCGAATCCCCTCCTCACGTGCTGGCCACATAGCTTTCCAGGCCCAGCACGATGCCTCTGTGAAGGGAACTCACTTTCTCGCACCGCGGGCTGTTTCCTACTTTCTCTGGAACCGGAACCCGGCTAGTGTCCACGAAGGTTCCCTCATCTAGGACACACTGTATTTGTTATGTGATGACTGTAGTTTTTCTCTCTCAAGATGTTTCAGAGACTCCAGAAAGAGCGAGAACGTGAAGAAAAGACGTTAGAAGCCAGGAAAGCGGCTCTGATGGAGCAGCAGAAGCAGCTGGAAGGGGAGGTGGGCGAGCAGAAAGGCAGGCTGGACCAGGTGCTCGCCAAGCTGCTGGCGGCGCAGGAGCGCGTCAGGACCTTGCAAGAAGAGGAGAGGTGGAGTGACACCCTGGAGAAAACGCTCTCCCAGACCAGTACGTGCTCCCGAACATGGCGCTGCGGCGGGGGGGGGGGGGGGGGGGGGGTAGGGGGGCTGTCTTGCCAGGTGTCTCCAGAGCCCGGCCACAGCCCAGAAGGGGGTCTGGAGGCACGCGGCAGGGAGGGGATGCCCCGCTGGAACCTGCTAGCCCTGGGAGAGGTGACAACAGGCTCAGAGACACAGGGCATTTGTCTTTATAGAGAAGGGATTTGATCCTGAGACTGTGAGGTCTTTCTACTTGACCATATTGCCTTCTTCGAGAATGCTGCCTCAGGAAGAGGGACGTTAAGGCAAAGAAGTTCCAGAAGGCACTCTAAAGGCTTTCTATGAAATACAGTATTTTGAGCTTTGGAAACGATCCATTTCATCTCACCCAATCAAAAATAATATTAACAATTCTACTTGTGTCCAAATTTGACATAGTGAATGGTGCCAAAATACAGGTATTTGCTTTTGGGTCTGTTTGCTCTCTCTTGAGCCATTACCAATGACACTGACATGGAAATCCAGGATAAATGATTGTTCCCACATCAATAAATGATTTCTTTTTTTCCTTTCTTAGGCTTCAGGGTTTAATAATGCTCAGAAAATGTTGTTCTCCCTCAGGTGAACTTGGTGAAACGGTTATTACTCCTCCCCCCCTCCAACTTTTGATATGTCCAGACCAGCCATTTCGTTGTGAAAATGAAACTTACCAGATGTGCTGAGTCTGACCACACCAGACATGTGAAAGTGAAATCTGGACAGGGTGTTATTCCAGAGAGTGTGGTTAGAAAAATCTATTTTAACTGTCACTGTTCTTTATAAGCATTATTTATTGAGTAGTCACTGTGTACTATGAGTTTGCATACAAGATTCCCATTGAACACCAGGACATAGGCACCTCCTGTATAAAATAGGGCTCACGCCGCTCCAGATCCCATGTTCTTTCTACCGCGCTGCCTTACATGAAGGAAAAGTACGGGTGCACCTCCCTTTATTAAAATCCGGGTTTATAAAAAGCAGTTCAGCCATCTGTTCCATGTCTCCTGCACCTCAGGATTGCTGTTTATTCTCACTGGTCTCTGGCACTCAAAGGGAAGACAATAGCTATCTGTCACTTTGGAATCTGGCCCTCTAGGACCCAGTTTTGTCAGGAGGCACCTTCATTAGGGCCTTTTTCTGGGCCTCTGATGAGGGTCGGGGCACGGGGCTGGGCGGGGGGGCCTTGGAAGACCCAGTGATGCCTAAGTGAGTGGCATGTCATTAAGCAACCTGCCCACAGCTGGCCCAGGGCCTCTGGCTAAACTACTAAAAATGCTCATTTCAGAACGACAGCTTTCAGAACGGGAACAGCAATTATTGGAAAAGTCAAGTGAGCTGCAGGCTCTCCAGAAAGAGACAGACTCTATGAGGGCAGACTTCAGCCTCTTACGGAACCAGTTCTTGACAGAAAGAAAGAAAGCCGAGAAGCAAGTTGCCAGCCTGAAGGAAGCACTAAAGATCCAGCGGAGCCAGCTGGAGAAGAACCTTCTGGTGAGTACCTACTGCCCTGGCAGCTCATGAGGAAATAAAGCATTTGCATTTTTAAACTAAGACATTGCTTCAGTGTGGAGAAAATAAGTTACCCGGCAGCCCAGTCCCTAACTCAGCTGTCGTTTTTGGTGTATTGATGCACGGTGTGATCTTGAAGCTGATGGTGGGTTTTGCCTGAGTCTGGGCTGTAGCCCTAGAGGAGCCCGGCTGGCTGGAGAGATGGTCACGTGCACAGACGGTGTCAGCACGGAGCAGAGAGCACTCTCAGCAAGGAGCCTCCGTTCCCACCTCCAACTGGCAGGGGCTGCAGCGATTTGGGGGGAAGAAGCCTTAACATGTTTGCCCAGCTGTAGTCACTGCTCAGATTTTTCTCATCCTGCCCTTTTTAGTCAAATTAGCTTTAATTAATCATTGTCCTAAAACCAAGGAGCTCAGTCTACCATGCTTTTATCCCTAAAATACATTTGGGATAAAAATTTGGGGAGAGGCTACTCTTAAGTCCACAACAGTCTATGGTGGGTGGAGGCAGATGGGCAGTGGTAGAGACTGTCACGGGAATGGATTTTTCTAACACCCTCTGGAGAAATTACGTAGCCCTGTTGTGCGAATGGGTGTGTGTTTCCCAGAGGGTGATACACTTACCACTAGTGATGGGCAGCGTGATTGTAAAGATAGCATGGAGGTGTCCAGGCTTTCATCCCCCGGGTAGCTCTGTGATGATGCGTATTGTCGTTCCGATTGCGGACCAGTAATGGAGGCTCGGGAAAGGAAAGTAACATATTATCAAAGGTAATGTTGCAGAGCTAGGATTCAGGCTTCGGGCTAACAGACTGTGACCACATATGTACTCCAGCTCCACCACAGCCGCTAAAGAAGGCCGGTAGTGTTACCCCACATTACAGCCAGAGCCCCAGTGGGAGATGGAGTTCAGAGCTAGTGAGTGTGTAAGCCAGCAGCGCACGGCCCCATGCGCCGGAGCCCAGTCATGTCCCTCCTCCTGCGCTAGGAGCAAAAGCAGGAGAACAGCTGCATGCAGAAGGAGATGGCAACGATCGAACAGGTGGCCCAGGACAACCACGAGCGGGCCAGGCGCCTGATGAAGGAGCTCAACCAGATGCAGCATGAGTACACGGAGCTCAAGAAACAGGTGCGTGCCCAGGGGCCCCCCCTGGCCGCCCGGGGCCGAGAAGGCTCAAAAGGCACGCTCACTGCCTGCTGGGCTCAGACAGATTTTGTTTCTTAAATAGCTCTTTTCATAGGAGTATTTCTTTGTGGAAACTGCGAAAGCTGATCATAAGAATGTCCTTTAAATCAAATCTGTTTTTCTAGTCTTAAATTTAGAAATGCACCTCTGCAGGGGGCGCCTGGGTGGCTCAGTTGGTTGAGCGACTGCCTTCGGCTCAGGTCATGATCCTGGAGTCCCGGGATCGAGTCCCGCATCGGGCTCCCTGCTCGGCGGGGCGTCTGCTTCTCCCTCTGACCCTCCTCCCTCTCATGCTCTGTCTCTCATTCTCTCTCTCTCTCTCAAATAAATAAATAAAAAAAAAAAAAACACCTCTGCAAAAAAAAAAAGCATTTGTTCAAAATGTACTTTTAAAATCCCCTTAAGTTCAGCAAGCATCTTATGTTTTTAAAAGAAAAATGGCAGTTCTTCGGCATGAAACTTTATCATGTCCCGAAGAACTGTGTTGAAATGTTAGATTTTATGCCAGAAACAAGTCTAGAAGACCCAAATCCCTAGGAAGGAAGAAATGACCACAGGAGAAAACTCTGATACCCTGTAATGTAACCAGGCTGAGAGCAGTTCACACTTAGACTGGGAGAGTCTAATCCTACATGGAAAGTTCCATAAGTACATGGCACATTAAACAGTTCAATTCCAAGTAGGTCCCAAACTTTACCCACTGGTATTTGACTCTCACTCTTCAGATGACAAACCAAAAAGATCTGGAGAGAAGACAGATGGAAATCAGTGACGCGATGCGAACACTTAAATCTGAGGTGAAAGATGAAATCAGAACCAGCCTGAAGAATCTCAACCAGTTTCTTCCAGAACTGCCAGCAGATCTGGAGGCTATTTTGGAAAGGAATGAAAACCTAGAAGGAGGGCTGGAGAGCTCGAAAGAGAACTTCCCATTCACCATGAGGGAGCGACCATCACCTTTTGAAGAAAAACTGAACTTTTCCCAGACTCACGTGATGGTAAGGGTGTATCCTGCTGCTCTCTGGACTTCGCCAGAAGATAATTTATTCCCACCTCCCCCGAGATAAGCTGGGAAAACAGACGTGGGACTGGGGGAGGGCGTGAGGAGGGAAAGGCTAACAACGTCTGGGGACTCTGATGTTGCCCTCTCCCTCTGAAAAAGGATGAACACTGGCGTGGAGAAGCACTCCGAGAGAGACTGCGTCACCGTGAAGATCGACTCAAGGTTGCCCTTTAAAACAGTACAGTATGAGATGCTTGGCATGTTGAGGACGGGGGGAAATTGCTTACCTACCTCCACGTACTGCTGTCATTCCCTCCGTTATGGCATGAGCAGCTTTCTAGATTACGTGGTAGACGCTCCGAGAAGTTGGCATCACCCAGTAAGTGGCAGGGGTTAGCATTCAAACCATGAGTCCTGGAGTTAGGCCCAGTGTTCTGAGTAATGCTGCTTTGCCTCAGCTAAAACTGACAGAACCTAAGGACTTGGGACAGAAAACAGGGATACAGGGATAAACAAAAGGGGGCTCATAGGCCAGTGGTTGGGAGAAAGACTGGGAATACTGGAAAAGTAGGCTTCCTGTCAGACAGGAAGTTGTTTGGCTCAGAACACGTGGAGTCTTGGGGCCCATCTCTCCATAGGCAGCTTTCGAAGAGCCTAGTATTTAGCGATCAGCATTCACCTGAAGATTTGGGGGCTAAGAGTAGGGGGGGGTTGGAAAATGAGAGGGAGATAGAACGAGAGGGCAGAATGTGTTTGGAGAAAGGCTCCACACACAGCGTGAGCTGAGAGGGAGCCCTGTGCCGTGTTGAGGGAGTGGAGGTCCTTGATGTCTGGTAGCCTCCGGCCCCAGGTGGCTACTTAAATGTAAATGAACTGTAGTTGCATCAGGTTAACAGTTCAGTTCTTCAGTTGTCACAGTTTGAGTGACTCAGTAGCCACAGGTGACTAGTGCCTGCTGTATTGGACAGCACATGTACAGAGCGTTCCCATCATCACAGAGAAGTTCTGTTGGACAGAACTGCTGTAGACTTGGAGAGAATCCTTTCAAAGAAACAGCACGGGGACAAGCCGGAAAGTAGCGTGGGGTCGAGGAATGAATATATTGTGAGAGGCACTGAAGATACCAAGTATAAACCAGTCTTCTGCTAAGTCTGAGCAGGAAAGGGAGAGACAGGGTCGTAATTCAGTGGGGAGGCCAGGGACACAGAAATCCAAAGCATTGTTACAGCGGAGAGGAGGCTGAGCAGAAGGCCTGGTTAATGACAGCACAGCATCGTACAAGTTCTACGCACAGAGTAGCCACCGGCACCTCCTACATTTCCCTTTTTTGTAGGGCAAGAGCATTTTCAGCAGCCATTCCTACTTGATGATAATCAGATTTGCCCATCCCGTGTTAAGCATGGGGAAGCCACTACGTACATTTCTTCTGCGTAAAACCCGAAATTTTACTGTAACGTTTTCAGGCCCAGCTTCGACACTGTATGTCCAAGCAAGCAGAAGTGCTAATTAAGGGGAAGCGGCAGACAGAGGGCACGTTACACAGCTTGAGAAGACAAGTGGATGCTTTAGGGGAACTGGTCACCAGCACTTCTGGAGACTCCACATCGTCACCCGGTCTGTCTCAGACAGAGTTTTCCGTGGCCGAGGATGCTCAGCCTGGACCAAGCCAGGTAAGAGGAAGCTCTGTTGTAGACATGGAAAGTCCCTGAAAGCTTTGGGGTCCCTAATCTAGATAGAGGAGACTTCTCAGAAGGCCACAAATGCCACCTTTAGGTCTCGGAAAACTTGGCTTAAGACAGATTTGCTTTTTCAGAAATGGTCCCTGGGAAAACTGGAATGGGTTGGTTGGTAGACCTAGAAAGAGGACAAGGTGATGGCTTAGGGAATGGCCGGAAATTGGAGACTGGATGACCTGTCAGGGACGTAGTGAATTCTCCTGACGTTCCCCACTGGTGGATTTCCTTGTTCTCTACTCTGTGTCTGGAGGGCATTTAGGCTGTGCAGCCAGTGTGAGTCCTGGTTCAGCCTGTCTCCCTGCGTCTTGGGGAAGGACGACTGGCTGTGCCTACTGTTCCTCCTCAGCACAAGTTTGAACCCAGACCTCTTAGCCCAGGGTCTCTACAACCCGAGGTTCACAAAGGCTTTCTGCGTGAGACCTCGACAAGGTTAACGATCGTTTAGGAGGAACATGAACTAGACTCATGGAATCGGTCAGTAGGGACCCAGAGATCCGTAAGAGCTACCACTTTTGAGTGCCTACTATGTGCGTGTACTAAGCACTTTACAGTATTATCATAGGAGGTAGGAAGTATGCCTTTAATAGATGAAGAAATTGTGTAAAATGAAAAAGGTCATAGCAAAAGATGAAACCAGGACTTCGGGGCTCATCTGTCACCACCACAGAGCAGTATATGGCTGAGCCACAAGGAACGTTCAGAAACAGCTGCCTCTCTGGTAGGCACGCAGCTCAGCAGCAGCAGAACCAAGATCTGAATACGATTACCTTAAAACCTTCTATGGTGGGACCAAGTCAGGCACAGGCCGAAACCACCATGGGCCTCAGGACAGGTCTTGAGAGAGTGTCAGGAGGCACTGAGTATCGGAAAGGTGGGTTTAGAGGAAAGACAGCCCAGAGTAGTGGAAGATGAGTACGTGGGGGGTTGGGTGCAGGTTCAATTATCAGCGCGGGGTGGCAGCCCGAAGAGTTCAGGTGCTCCAGATGCAGGAGAGTAATGGAGGTGTCGGAGGTGCAGTGGGTGGGGGGAGATTGCTACGATTCTTTTGGAGTCTGGGGTCATAATCCAGGTATATGGGATGGAAGCCTAAACTAGGTTGGAGTTAGGGGCTGGCTTCTGAGCTGTGTTTTCATCTCCCTTCTTTTCAGAGCTCCTTCCAAGTTCTACAATGTCCGTCACTATTACTAGACAGTTACCAACACTGACGCCATCCCCAGCTCCTGCTCGCGGGGTACATGTTACAGAGTTCTTTTAACTACCACTTTCAGTTGGAACATGCTGAATTCTAGCTTATCCTACAGTCAAGTAGCCCTTTAACTTTACTCTTGGATAATTTTGTACAGTGGTTCATCTCAAAATATTTTCCAAAGAGGTACATATTTTACCTGTTAGCCATCGTGCTGTCCCTTAGTTCTGTTCACTGAACACTTGTTTTTACTGTTGCAAGAATGCATCCTCTTTGTGTTCCTGCAGGAGAAGAACTGCTCAGCCGGATGAGGAAATCTCTGAGGAAACCCCTTCTCTACTACCTCACTGCAGAACTGGAATGCCGCTTGGTTTCGCTCCAGATGCGGTGAACTCGGACCCGTGAGCTGCGCTGTAGCTCAGCTCACTGTGCTGTGAATGCCGGGGTGTCTGTAAATCACATGTGCATATGGGCAGAGCTGTATACAGTTTAAACCTGGACGGCTGGGGGGTTTGTTTTTTTACCTTTGGTATGTGTTGCCATAAAACCAGTGATTGTAATCGCAAATCTGAGGCTATAAATTGGTAAAATCTATAGCTACAAAGAAAAAAAATGTACTCAAGCCCTTCGTCATTTATAGTGTCAAATTTTATTTTTGGATTTTATTTAAAATCTCTATTTTCATATGAAAATAAAAGATCAAATAGTCTGTCATCTGACTTTACATTTCATAGATCTACAGTAAAGCCATCAAACATTCACCTTCGTTCCAAGAAAACGGCCATTTCCAAACGGCTCTCATCTTTGGCCTGGAGATTGAAGTATATTGTACCTGTCAATGAACCTACACCACATGGAAATAGCTTTTATAAAAGTACTACACGTGAGGTGCATTTCCTCAACCAAAAATATTCTTTGGTGGAAAATTAGCAGAATCTGACCCGGTAGTAAATTCAAATTGTGTTCGACTTTTAAATCTGAGCTACTGTAATTAATGGCTCCGCTCCATGATGTACAAACACATTATTTCTCTAAAAACAAGAATAGCAGCTACTGTCACAAAAGACCGTGTGGCAATAGACTTCTTCTCACGGGTAAGGGGAAGTAGGAAACTACATGTTCTAGATTAGGTTTTAAAATACTCCCAAGGCCTGTTTCTCTAGGCCTGCAGACAGCTTCTGAACCATAACCATAAAGAATGGTGCAGTGCAGTCACCCCTCTCCACCCACAGAGGTTTGTATTCCCAGGAAGTTGTTTGGCCAGACCTGGACCATTAATTAAGGTATGGGATAAAGAGAATCACAGTAAAGGCAATGGAAGTGATAGAACACAGCAAGTTCTAGAAGGCATCTACTTCCAAAATAAAAATTGGTTTGTTGTATATCTTTTGTACTTAACATTCTCCTTTGTTTCATTTTCACAGGCCTTGAGCAAAATGCTGAAAAGTCAGGCCTCTGCACAATTATTGAGATTCCTCAGGGACACTTTTTCCCATTCTGTCCCTGTGCTGAGGGTAAATACCTTCTTTCTAAACTGCCACATGAACCCTCTCTATTCCCCTGTGGACAGGAATGAAAGGTAATCATTTGGTCTTCTGTGTAAGGGGGAGTGACTTGAACCACACACCTATACAGAAAGGTAACACCTGAAATGCTATGTGAGCAAAAAAGTTCTCAAAAAAACCCACAAAAAACAAAACAACTATAGTTGTTTGGCATTAGGGGAGGTAGTTAATATGTGAAGCCAAACACCTGGTTCCAAAAAAGACTCTTTCCGAAGAAACTTTACTACCTCTAGTATTATGTGAACATCACCACCAAAAAAAAATTTTTAATCAAGGTTACTGCATCGAACACTTTATTATCCATGAAAAACACTTGAACATTGCACTGGAATATCTAACCCATAAAGAGTACGGAGCACCAATTTACTAATCAAGAGGGCCTCCTCACAGGTGCAAGGTTAACTAGTAACCCAGAGAAGCAGGTGGCCCCACAAGTAGTAAACTCTCATGGATTAAAGATTAAAAGAACTTCACATTCTCTCCAAAGTGTACTTGCCCAGTGTCTGGCACAGGTATGTTACAATATGACAACTTGCTCTCTATTTTTGAGCACCCAAGTTTATTACAGGGGATTACACATGCAAACAACAGAATTTGGCCCCGAGTACAGTCAAGGGAGAACATTGTCAGGCACCAAGTGTGCTGATCTCACACTGAAAAAAGTCTACTGAAAACACTGCAAGTGTGATCCAAACACAAGGACCAAACTAAGTCAATTACTGAGTGATGTGGAGGTATATGCTATATGCGTAGACTTCTCTTTATACAGTAAGGACAATTCTCCAATAAAAACTGACAACTTCTGCCAAGTAATTGTTTGCCTGAAGAAAATACGAAATCCTATTGTAGTTCAGAAAATAATGCGAACCATTTTAATTTAATCTAGATACAGGTACTTTATTTACAAATATTTAGATTAATAGCATTTTGTTACATCAAATGAAGAGTACAGCAGTCTGAATAAATCCTGTCACAAAAACAATTAAGACCCACTGTAACTAACTTTGGGAATCAGGGTATTGCACCTAAACAAGCCGCAGTTTTTAGTCTGTGATTGCTACCTCATATCCCAATGGGTGGTTGGTTCTTTGTGAATATATACACACACCAGCAGGTCATGGTCCCTGGGTGAGTCCCTTGTGAAGCAACAGGGTAAGCAAAATGGGTCACTGAAAGTCTTTAACAGAATATACCAATCTACTCCAGGAATCTTGTTTTTAAAAAAGTTAAACAAAGACAAAAATAAAGATGAGTCCACAAATTAACCGAATCCTATTTTCTGCACATTCCAGTTTTGGCTTTTATTTAACATTGACTATACAATACTCCAGTACTACCACATGTTTACGACCCAGAAAGCCATATTTTTTATTTTTACTTTAGTGTCTGTAAAGAGGGATTTAAAGTGTGTATTTTAAACACAGCAGTTGAGCTGAGTGATTTTATAGAATGTACTAAGGTTTACCTGTCCTACTTCGAATAACCTCAGTTCTCCATCTGACCCATGAACTCAATCAGAAATCAATCAAAAGAAGTGAAGAACTTGGTAAAACATAAGTCTGTTGTCTAAAGAGATTGTTTCCCTTACAATACAGTATTCTTTCAGTGGCCAAACCACCTAGTGCAAAGTAATATTTACTTTGTATCAGCACAAACACTGAAACACCGTCAGAAACACTTTCCCTTTTACAAAACATCTTATGCCAACATGACATAAAATAGCCCCTCATACTAAAACACATGGGATATCTTACATTACTTCACTGTAGTGTTAAAAATGCACAATTTAAAATCCCTTAACAGCAGACCTGTGGTTCTGACTGTCCGGTACACAATCTCACCATTCCAAGATAAAGGTATAAAAGCTTAAAATGTGCAATAATAAACCCAGCCTTTTTTCTTTTTCTATACAGTAAGGCAAGAAATGCAGCCTGTAATGCAAAATGTTTACAAAGAGAAAAGCAGGTTAGCACATTGTCGATTGCACAAGAACAGTTAAGAAAATCAGCAGGTAAGAAGCCACAGTGCAAAGATGGAACAGCATCTGCTAGTGTCAATCCTCTCACGCTAGGAGCTCTTTCCAGCATAATGTCCCCAAACACTGCCAGCACCAGAGGCTGGAGCCGGTATTACTTGTGAACTGCAGTTCTATTTCCTTGTGTGAAATGGAAGGGAGTAACATGGTCACATATAGGTCATACTGTACAAACTGGTATTTTATACTGTTCCAATGCCAGTAATCAATTTATTTTCTTCATTAAAATAATATACACAGAATGTATTGTTAGTTCGGTTCCTTCAAATTTTATACATATTTACTTTCTGCTAAAGAGAAAAGGATAAAATGGTGTAAAAAAAAAAAGATAAAGCTATTAATTAAGCACAAGAGAAAAGATAAGTGGCTATTTTCCCTGTGCAAGGCTAAGACAGAAGCAAACCTCCACAAGAAAAATGCCACCCACGCAACAGGAAATTTATCCAACGAAAACAAAACAAAAGCAGTTACAGAACCCATTCTCTATCAGAAGTCATTTCACAGCAATAAACTTATTGGTTACAACAGACATACTTGAACAGTTAAAGATGGGAGAAAGGCTTAAGATATCCTCAAATTAAACCATACAGTAAGACAAAGCCTTGCCAAAAGGAGGGAAGGATAAAAATCATTTAAGTCCAGCATCAGTGCTCAGTTTAAATCATGTACTGGTGACATACCTATCACGAGGACAATCAAGGGGAAAAAAAAGTCTAGATTTACCATGCAGGAGAGATTTATTACTCTACTTGCCTTTTGATAACCTGATTACATCTAGTTGTTTAGCAGTTTAGTATTGTGTTAAACTGTTTTTACAACAGAGTTGTTTTTTTCTTTTTTTTTTTTTTTTTAATTAAACCCAGTAAGATGTACAGAAGACAACGAGGCAGTAAAAAGTACTGCTTCCAACAGACAGGTGAAAGGTCAAATGGGAGCTACGGCAAAGAGGTCACTAGCAGCCACAGCCTTCTCTCTGGGGTTGGGGTTCGCTGGTTAGCCGGCCTCCCTGTGGGGCTGAAGGTTTGTGTTGTACACCAGACTCGGCAGCATTCAGATCCAGGCTTCCATCCTGAATGTTCTGATAGATTTTCTTGGCAGCCTCAAGGAAAGCATCTTCTACATTCTCTCCCCTAAGAGGCAAATGACAACTTTATTGGAGAATCATAGCTTTCTACAAAAGATAAGACATTACACACTGACCTTTTGCTAACCTTTAGTCAACTGCCATGATGTCTTCAACTTAGCCACTGTCATCTAATAAGAGATTACCAGTAATGACTGAACTAAGAGAACAACATGGGGAAATATTCTCTGTGGAAAGCATATAAACACAGTACTAACAGCTGTTTCTACAAACCCTATCTGGATAACTGGATGTGTTCTAATTATTAAAATGTTATATATTAATACATAATGAAAGTGAAGATGGGCCATTTTTGTAATAAGATATTCCAAACAGAAATGAGATTCCAGGATTTGTATGATCCGATTAGCCAAGCATCAACTATACTTTTTTTTTTTCATGTGATGGTGACATATTTGTGCTCGACCATGTTCTCACTTCAGTTCTCTTAGTACTATGGATGAAGCTTAAAAAAAGGGGGGGCTAGCTTCTCACCACGGCAAGGAATTTCTGGCTTAATAAATGAAGAACTCTGATGGTAGTCCTGGAATTCAATAATGGACATGGAATAATGATTAAAAAACATTAATTATGCTTCTGATTATTCTTAGACATTGTTTCCTTAAGCCATGCTTTTTAATCAGAAGTATTAAATGAACAGATTACCCAAGCTTGAGTCCAAGATACCAAACTCAACCTCAATTGGGAAAGTCAAACACTTTTGAAATGCTAACACAATTTCATTTATTAACCTGGGTTACCAGGGGGCATAATCAAGGTACAATCTTTAAGGTGCAGTAACAAATAAAATTACCTTTGAAATGTGAAACAGGAAGCAAAGGGATGCCTGCTTAGTGTTCTTCCCACAATAAACATTACACATATACATATTATTATATGTATGCAAATACATTTTACATTTCTCACATGTATGGTTCTACTTTGAGAAGTGTGAATGTAACTGAAAATGATTAATTTTAGCAATACTTACGTTTTCGCACTTGCTTCAAGGAACAATAAGCCTAAAAATTAAAAGTCAGACTATGATTAAGACATTTCAAATTAACTCAAAAGGGCATTTTCTTCAGTAACATTTGCATTAAGAGTTTCCCATCAGCTATCAGTACTCATACCATAGTATTTTATGAAACAGCACGTTAGTTTGAGATGGGGGGGGGAATCTTTATATTTGTCATTAAATACTTGCACTACCCCCAACATGATTGTCAAATAGAAACATATTTCCTCATTCTTGAGATTTAAGCAGCTGGCATTAAAAGAAAAGTGTCAAATAATCTGCAGTATCAAAATCCCACCTTTTATATGTGTGACCCCAAAAAAGCCATTAAAAGTCTTAAACCCACCATTTTCTTCAGCAAACTGTTTGGCTTCTTCATATGTAACATCTCTTTGTGCCTCCAAATCTGCTTTATTTCCTATGAGAATTATTACCTAATTTGTAACGAAAAGAAAGACCTCTTAAAACAAAAGCAACCATTTAAAATCAACCATGAAAATTCTGAAATCCAAAAATTTTGACAGAAAAAAACATGTGGGCCTAAAAAAGAAACCAAGTACCAGCAATCATCCAGCAGACAGATATGAGAATCATTAAGTCAGTACTATTAGGAGGAAGGTCAGCAATTATCTAGGCCATGGGCTAACAAATTTTCTGTACAGGGCAAAGAGTATGTATTTCAGGCCTCTGGAGCCCAAATGGTCTCTTTGCATATACTTCTTTTTTTTAAATAACCTTTTAAAAATGTAAAATCCATTCTTCAAGGCTTGCAAGCCATTATAAAACAATACAGCCCATGAGGAACACGTGGTCTGGGCCAAAGGTGTATGATTTATCTGAGTAAGATTACTCAGGGTCAATGCACAAGCTCCAGGGGATCTGTGAATACGCTGAAATTAAGCACAGAATGCTGTAAACAAGAACATTTCATTGCAAGAGAAGGCTCGTGGTTTTCATCAGATTTTTGAGAGTCTCTGGGACCCTCAAGTAGTTAAACTACTAGTTCAACTCCTTCAGGCTACTGGTAAGGAAACTAGTGCTCAAATAAGGCAAAGAGACTTGTCAAAGGTCAAAATCAGTGAGCCAGTGGTAGAAGGACATTAGAACCAAGGGAAAATACCCAAACTGTGACCTTCAAATACTGTCTTACTCTACACTAGCCTAGCCCGAGGCAGGCCTAAGTTTGTAGCAACTGAAAACAAATGTCTGTGTTCCATGGGGAACAGGGGTGGCGGGAGGAGGGGGTGGGGGTACACATATGCAAGCGAGTTCAAATCCAAGGCAAAATATCACACACACCTACACCCACTTTGGAATCATTTATGTAAGTGACGTCAGGCCGAAGTTAAAGGCAGCTCTACAAAGTTCTAAGAAAAAAGTTTGCAGCCTTAGGGAAATACAGCTTTTTGATCTTTATGGTGGTTTCTGGGGGTTGGGGGGTGGGGATTTATGGATAAACTGTCTCTGTCTATATATGAGCTTATTTGATACCCCTCCTCTCCCTTCCAAACAGATGTGGTAATCCAGATGCAGATACTTTAGGAATGGATGGTTTCAACCAAAAGTGATTTCCACCGTTAACTTTTTCTCATGTGAAACTGCAGCCCCTGACTCTCCTGTTTCTTAAAAATGATGTCCAATGAACTGAAGAACCATTGTAATCTGAATGTAAACCTTGAACAAGAACACTTAAGCAGTATAACAAATGTGAGCATTCTTCCAGTGTGGACAAGGGCCCAATGAGGAGGGAAAGATATTTTCCTATGAAGTCCGCTAGTCTTTTATTTATTTTTTTTAAAGATTTTATTTATTTATTTGAGAGAGAGAGAGAGACGGAGAAACAGCGGGAGAGGGTCAGAGGGAGAAGTAGGCTCCCCGCTGAGCCGGGAGCCCGATGTGGGACTCAATCCCAGGACTCCAGGATCATGACCCGAGCCAAAGGCAGCTGCCTAACCAACTGAGCCACCCAGGCGCCCAGTCCACTAGTCTTTTAAAGAATAAGGTAAGAACACTTAAAAAAGGAAATCAATTTTGTTTTTTTTAAATCAAGGCTGGTAAAGTCACGATGGCCTAGTACAGGGCCATTATATGACAGGTACTCGAAAAGTCTTGTATGTCAACTATACTTCAGTAATAATTTTTTAAAAAGTTAACATTGAACTGCACACTTTAAATGGGTAGATTATGTTAATTATATCTCAATAAAGCGGTTTTTAAAAGAATTTTTTTAAAAATTTTAAACATTTGCTGAATGGAAACACTGCCTCCTCTCCCAATTCCTTAAGAATTTCCCAGCTGTGCTTCCCATCATCCTGAAAGGACACATAAAAGTGGCATGCTAACCAGACCGAGGTACAAAATATACCACCAACAAAATGGGAAAGTATGTAATTTCTCCACAGAAACTGAAGGCACCATCATAGAAAACATAACATTTGAGCTGAGACCTTAAGAGATTTTCTTCTGTAGGGGAGCAAATTTTGCCATCCCAAGATATTCCTCTTTGGAATATTTATTTTAAGCTGGTTTATTTTTAAGAAACAGCAGACACAGGTGAAGCTCTGAAAACCCAGAAGTTATCCTTTAAGAGACATTTACATTTATAAGAAAAATCTCCATTTGTTAAGGGTGTTTCCCTCTCAGTACCAGGAAGAGGGGGTGGACTCAATCTCCAGAAATTTGTAACAACTCTATCAATTTATTTCTTAGACAAGCCCTAAGAATCTTGAAGGGTAAAGTTCTTCCGAAGATCTGGTAAAATGTGAAGAAGCATAAATGAGGCAGGAAAGACATGGCTCATTTGTCATTAAACTCCTTTAAGCACCTCTACAATGAGTTTTGTTTGCTTCTTAATATTTTTCCTGAAATAACTATAGAATCACAGAAGCTTACAAGAGTAGAGCTTCTATATACCCTTCACCAAGCATCTTCAATAGCAGCATCTTACAGACTCAAAACCAGGGACGTGACCTTGGTGCAATCTATGTCCTTACTCAGATTTCACCAGTTGTATACTCTCCTGTGTGTGTGTACAGTTCTATGCAATTTTACTACAGATACAGATTTGTGTCACCACAATCAGGATATAGAACTGTTCCATCACTAGAAAGGAACTGCTTTGTGCTGCTCTTTATAGCCTATGCACACCACTCATACCCTTCACCCCCATTTGCTAACCCCTGGCAACAATGCATCTGTTCTCCTCCACAATTTTGTCTTTTTGAGAATGTTTTATAAATGGATACATATATACAGTATGTAATTTTTTGAGATTAACTTTTTTCACTCAGCATAATGCCCCTAAGATCCATCTAAATTGCTGTACCAATAGTTCATTTCTTTGTATAGCTGAGGAGTATTTTATAGTATGAATGTACCAGATTGTTTAACCATTCACCCCCTGATGACCATTTAGGTTGCTTCCAATTTTTGGCTATTGTAAATAAAACTACTATGAACATTCAACTATAGGTTTGCATGTATACCTACAGTAGGTTTAAAGTCATTATGGATATGAAAGTTCCAGGCACAGTACCTAGCGTAAGCGGCAAATCACGTTGGGGCACCTGGGTGCCTCAGTTAAGTGGCTGGATCTGGATTTTGGCTCAGGTCATGATCTCGGGGTCATGGGATCAAGCCCTGAGTCAGGCTCCGCACTCAGCAGAGAGCCTGCTTGAGGATTCTCTCTCCCTCTCCCCCCACCCCCGCTCATGCTCTCTCTAAAATAAATAAATCTTAAAAAAAAAAAAAAAAGGCAAATCATGTTAACTTTCAGTACAATTTACTGCTGTTCCTTGATAAAAGCCAATCTTACCACTGATTACCTATTTATTGAATCAGACCTCTGCTAGATGGTGAAGTACAAAACTAAATGAGACACAGGGCTTGCTCTGAAGAAGCTCAGGGTCAGTCACAGCTCAGTACCTTTCCTTGCTTGTTCCTGGAATGCCCCCCTCTAGCATTTACTAAAACCTTACTCACCCTACAGTCCCAGCTCAAACATACCTTTCTCTGTAAAGCTGGTTTCTCCAGATGGCACTGCTTATCCTGGGCACTTCCCGCAATGCACATACCAGTTGCTCTATTTCTAACTTATATCTCTCTCGGCTTTTCAGCATAGTTATTTGTATACACACAGCCATCTCCTTACTAGACCATTAACATTTTGTGGGCCAAGGGCCACATTTATCTTTGGATACTGCAGAGTCTGGCATTGTTTCAGAGTTCATGGTCTCCACCTGACATGAAATCACCACCCCATTCATAACTTTCTTTTTTTTTTTCAACCACAAACACGAACAAAAACCAAGTATAAGATGTAAAACCTGGGGTAATTAGTATTCAAAAAAAAAATATTAACTTCTCTTCAATTAATTTAAAAATAAAGACTCTCTCATTCTTAGTACTCATACAAAAATCCTCCTTTTGGGGTTAGCATAGATCTTACATTTTCTGTGTAACAGATGTTATTCAACTTACAGTATTTGGATTGGTGAGATTCCTTGCATCTGTCAACCAGCTGCTTAAGTGATTATATGTACTTCTTCTGCAAAAATTAAAGTTTACATTTGTGACTACCACATAAAATTGCCATTTCAATTTTTTAAAAAAGAAATCTCAAATAAATAATATTCCCTTTCATCAAAAACTGTGGAATGTGAACACATACTTTCCAGAAATCTTGCCAAACCTATTATTTTTAAATAAATAAATCAATATCCAACAACTTTGCTAATTACATATAGAAGTAAATTGTTTACATTTAAAGGCATACTCATAAACAGACCAATAAGCAAGCAAGGAACAACACAGAAAATTAATGGAAACAATTCTGAACTCAGAATTTCTAATCTGAAGTAAAAACTAAGATTATTGTTAAATCATCCATATTTTCAATCACAAAATGGGAGAAATAATACCAAAATGTCTAACAAAGGATATGTTCAATGGCAAACATGTTTGCATCTGTTTCAAATTAGAAACCAAGATGGTCACAGTACTATAGACTGATATAAAATTCACCTTTCTTTCAAGAGAAAGTTAACTATGACAACATAAAAACTGGCTTTAAAATGGCACTTAATATATTTGACTGGAAATTCAAGCCCCCAGATATCAGAGTGAGTTTATTCTAACTTTGTATTCTGATTTACCAGTAGCTAAATCATTTTGCGATTCAGACTGCCCTATTTCTCCACTTTCTCCAAGCAAGAGTTTAGAAACTCATAGGCTCATTTGCACTACCAAACAGGACCAAAGAGGGCAAGCAAATCCAAATAATTTACAATATTATATGTAGTAGGTAGAATATTAATATTTATCAGACTTCACCAAAGGGGTCAAATAAAATTCTGAAAGTTAAAAATGTTTGATCTATATACATTCACAGAACATTAATCCATCTTATTCATTTAACAGGTGAGAAAACAGAAGCTCACAAAAGATTTAAATGAATTTCAGAGCCAGGCTTTGAACCCTTTACGCACATAGTGTCCTCAAACTGTTTCAAATTTAGCCTTGTGAATATATTCCATGAACTCCAGCTGCCAGTACCCCCTATAAAGTTGGATATTCCAAACACTTAATCCCTTCCCAGTGGAAACTGAAAAGAAGTTGTAAGATTCTCTTTTTACTGTGCTAAATTATGTTACACACAAATCACCACCTAACTGTAAAAAAAAAAAAAAAAAAAGGTCAAATAAATAAAAGCAACATTTCCCCAATGTTTTTAAATTTTCTAAGTAAAATCTTCTAATGGTCAAATATTTTCAAAAAGTACAAGCCGTATCACTTTATTGTTCAATATTTGTAGTTACTGGCATACCTTGCCTTTACACAATAGATTTATCCTACTTTGTGCACAAAACTGAAATAGCACAAATCCAAAAATATTTATACTGATTTTGATAAATTTTAAAATGTCAAAGCTGGCAGCAAGAGTGGATTACAAATTGCCACCACTTTGGTAAACAGAAAAATCTACACACCCTTTTTAAGTATCAAGATCATGTAAACTGTTATTATTTAGATGTGCCCATAACCTCTGCTAATAATTCTGGTAATTATTATTAATTTAAAATTTACCATAATTTCAAACCTATAACTATAGCAGCATTCCAATATTCATTAATTAGTGGTAATGGTGCTAAAAAAAAGTAAAAAATATCCCTAACTTTCCCAAGGATGTTAAATGACATATCAAACAACTGATACAGCCAAACAAACTGCCATGATCAGCTATGCTGTCAATTTAAGGAAGTATCTGGTTAACAATTATAGTTAATGCCAAGAATAAAGGTATTATTAAAGCAGAACTTTCAAGTTTGCAAAATGTCAAGGAATAATAGAAAAAAAGGGAAAAAATCAGTGTCATGGATGCAACATAAATGTCACTACGAAATATCAACAAAGCACCTGTCTAAAGCCTGAAGTACTTTTTTCAGTAATAATTTTATTGGGATATAATGAACTTACCATAAAGCTCATCTTTTCAAAGTATACAATGTTGTGGTTTTTAATATATATCCCAAAGTTGTGCAGTGATCACCAGTATCTGATTCTAGAACATTTTTATCATTCCCAAAAGAAACGCTGTACCCATTCGCACTCTCCACACCCTGGCAATCCACTTTGTCTCTATGAACTAGCCTATTTGGGTATTTCATATAAATGGAATCATACAACATCGGCCTTTTATGTCTGGCTTCTTTCACTTAGCAAAATATTTTCAACATTCATCCACTGCATAGCATGTATCAGAATTTCTTTCCTTTTAATAGTCGAATTGTATTTCATTGTATGAATACACCCATTTATCTATCCCTTAGTTAATGGACATTTGGGGTGTTTCCACCGAAGTACTTTTGATGACTCAAATAGACACAACTTTTTTTTTACCGGAAGTATTTACTATGCTTAAAAGGTTATGTTTAAAAGCAAACCATATAAATGTATCAAATCATCACCCTGCAGACCTTAAACTTACACAATGTTGTATGTCAATTACAGTATCAGTAAACATGGTGGGGGAGGGGAACACAAGCACTACTCGCACAAAGCAAAACAAACTACAACACTTTAGATTGATACACTCTAAGTACACATCACCACATTTAAATTTATTAATAATGGAGTTTTTAATTATGCAAAGTCTTCAGGAATGCATCCGTCATTAGGATGTCCTGCAGAGAAGGCCAGGTCTTTAATATTCTTCCCACAAAACCATTTACTTATCATGTTACCAGGTGCCATATATATATATACAGGGCATTATATACAGAAGAGCATTAAGGCTATTTTGCTCTCTTCTGCCGTGAAAATTACCCAATTCCGGAACTCAATAAACTTCAACCACTGTAATTATAATCAGCCACTGTCTTTATTCTAAGTCCACATTTCCCAAAGTGTGTTCCTCAATAAAATAAGCTTAGGAAACACCAAACTAAACTAAGTATAAGAATTTCTTTAATGTGGGGCACCTGGGTGGCTCAGTCGGTTAAGCGTCTGCCTTCAGCTCAGGTCATGATCCCAAGGTCCTGGGATCGAGCCCCACATCGGGCTCCCTGCTCTGCGGGAAGCCTGCTTCTCCCTCTCCCACTCCCCTGCTTGTGTTCCCTCTCTCACCGTGTCTCTCTCTGTCAAATAAATAAAATCTTAAAAAAAAAAAAAAATTTCTTTAATGCAGAACTTCTCAGGGTGCTAATATGTTAATGTGCACTGTATTGTGACTCTTCAAGAGGAAACAGTATAAAGCATTTCTCAAAAGGAAATATGCTTGAAAGTCCATTTGGTGCCACTCACCCATCCCTACCTCCCCCCAAAAAAGTGAGACAAGAGTCACACTGCTTTAAACTGACACTCTGCATTAATATGAAAGGTGATCCAGTTCATTTTCTAGCTTAGCACAGTTTAATAAAGTAGCACAATTTTCCATGTTTTCTGAAGCCAAATATTTATGGCCCAGTTTTGTTACTTTTTATCAAGTGCTTTCAGTTTCCAGAAATAGTGAAGTTGAAATAAATTTAATCTTGCTTCATGAAGTACTGTAAACCATTTCATTTTAGAACAAAAAAGAATTTAAGTAAATGAACAATTAAATACCTCAAACACCTTCAGATGCAAGCATAAGAACTTTTTACAATCTACCATGTTGGATTAACAAAACTACTTAATTCCTTCCCTGACCTTATTTTGAAAAGGTGTCAACTTTAACACGAGAGACTGAACAGAGAGTAACCCCTCAAGACTTGCTTGCTTTCTACTGAAGTGAAAAGAACAAAGTTTGGTATAAAATATTTCACCTCAAATAATTGAACTGATGCTGCTTTTCAGAATAGTATTCTTCTATTAGCTCCACCAGCATCTCCTAAAGTTTTTCTTCAGTCATATCCACTTTCAGAAAAGGAAATCAACATGTTACATCAAGTCTTACACAACAGTATAGAGAAATAACCGTAAGATCCAAATAAGCTCATGTATAGTCATACAGTCACAAACTAAAGAATGTCTAAGTCAATAAAAAAAAAAAAAAAAACCACAAGCCACACTGCCTAAAGGAGATTTCTTTTTTCAAGTATGAAGTTTGAAAAAGTATTAATCTCTTACCTAGTGATATCATACACCATAAGCGCTCCCGCAGCTCCTCTGTAGTAGCTTCGTGTAACAGCCCTAAACCTCTCCTGTCCCGCTGTATCCCAAATCTGCAGTTTGATTTTTTGGCCACTAACTTCAATTATTCTTGTACCAAATTCAACACCAATTGTGTGAGGACAATCAGCCATAACTGTTAGAGAAAAAAGAAATATAATATTCTAACTTCCAGAAAGATTCAGATTAAGACCAGCAGGGAAAAATTCCACTGGGTAATTAAATAACGTATTAATGCTTGTAGGCTATAAGTGGACTAAGCTAGCAGTGAAAAAAAATTAGCAAAAACACAGAAGTCAAGGAAATTTGACTGCACTAGAACAGGGGTCAGCACACTTCTGTAACGGATCAAATAATAAATATTTAAGTTTTGTAGGCCAAAATGTCTGCCACAACTACTCAACTCTGCTGTTGAAGCACAAAAGCAGCCAAAGACAGTAAGTAAAATGAACATGGTTGTGTTCTAATAAAACTTTACAAAAACAGGCAGTATCTGGATTTGACCCACAGGCTATTGTTTGCTGACCCCTGGACTAAAAGAATCTGCTAATTAAAAATAAAGATTTTTATTAAGTTCTTCATAACACCAACATTATGCTATTTAGACTTCTGACAATTATTACATATAACAAAACAATCAATGGTTTTAAGACTCTAGGAGTTGTCAAGTTTTTATCCTGCAAAATACTACCAATATCTCAAAGAAGAACACATTTAATATGTATTTACAATTACATACTGGCAAGTTATATATTTCCAATCCAATAAGACAAGTTTCTTAGTCCTTCCTTATAATTAGACCATTGAAAACCTAAACCCACTATTCTCTGGTACAAGTACACAAGACTGCTACAGATTTCATAAAATTTACATTAAGCAAGAAAAAAAAAAGCCATAAAAATAATTTCAACTGCATTTAGCCTATTCGTTACATAAAGTAACATGGTCTCCTCCCCTACCACCCAAGACAGAATTATACTTCAAATATTAATCAACCAGTCCTGGATATAGAAAGAATTTCATTTAAATATTTCCAATCTATTATTATTTAGTTAACAAATGATACATGCAGCAAACTTCTAAAATGGAGAGTGAGAGAAAAGATTATTTAAATTTGACATTATAATATACATTTTTAAAAATTTTCTACCACCAAAATAAACCTAAACAAGTAACTCAAATTATATATGGTATATAAATTAACACTCTACACATGCAGGTGTATTTCATTTTATATGCACCTATTTAAAAAAAATTCCCTCCCTAAAGATGAAAGTGTATATATATAGATGGAAAAGTTATATTTAAATGCAGAGTACACTGAAAATGACACTTTTTTAAAGATAGGAAAGTGAATATAAATTTATTTTATTTTTTTACCTTATATATTGAACTTACATTTTTTTTCTGTAAATTGATGAAGTAAGCAAGATTTCCCTACTCCCATGTCCCCTGTTTAAAAAAAAAAAAGTTTCAAGTGGCAATTACATTTCTCAATTTTATGCTCATAATTATATACAATGATTGCTATACCCCCTTACCATATTACATCACAAATTTCTGGGACACTTGAAAAGATGAGTCTGAAAAACCCTACAGGTCACTTTTCACTGTGATCTATAAACTGACTATTCCCAACCTTTAGCCGTGATAGAATTGTTATAAATTATGTTAGTAAATAACTATCAGCCGGGAAGTGCTTTTCAACAGAGAAACTGTTGTAAAAGGAACATTTTTTACTTTGAACTGTTTCACAGTTTGTATTTTTTCCCCCTTAATTCATGCATAAAAGCAAAAGACTTCTGGGAATAACAAACAGGGCAGCATATAACGAGCAAAAATAGTTAAGTTTTGGTAGTTTGATTGACTAAATCCCATCTCTTCTTACATTCCTTGTATTTCTTATAGAATTCCACAAAAGAAAAGCATGTGCCTTATATGAAAACCGTAACAGATGTCCTCTCTAACTATATTACAGCAATTTAACCCTTCGTGAAGGAAGTATTGAGCCCACCATTACACCACACCGTTCTAATACGAAGAATTAACTGAAAAGTATGTGTACTTTCAACTGACTTCTTACAACTATACCTGGGTAAACAACCCTGTCTTTTAATTTGAGCAACATATTGAAACTTAACAGAAGAACCACCAATATTATATTTTATGTATATTACATAATTACTCTGAATCAACAATGTTCTCTATCAATTTTTGGAATCCAGGGGGCTCCATGGGCTTTCATGGTATTTCTGGAATGTTACCAGTGCTCCTAGGAAATTAGTACCATTTCCAGGATTAACAAGCTTTCAGGTAGCCCTGAATAACAATCAATACCACTTCAAAAGGTACCCACCATTGTACTACAGAAGTATCCAGGGCTACAATGCAAAACATACATCGTTATCACAAAAATAAATTAAAGAGGCTTTAATTTTGCAGTAAAAAAACAAAGACAAAACGCTTCTTCTGGAATGGTATGTTAAGTATTAGTATATAAATATTTTGTATATTAAGTTTCTTTGTAGAACAAGAGCATAAGTTAAATGAACTTACCAATAATAATATATTTAAAGATGTAAGAGTAGTTGTATGGTGCAGTTGCCATGGTGGCACTAAAAACAAAGAAAACTGTGTTACTTTAGAAGGATATACACAAGTTATCCAGTTGATCACTGCTAGCCTTTAAAGATATATAAAATACAGCATACTGATTATAAACAAAATGTTGGCTACAATAAGCCAGAGTAAAATTGCATTTTCCAAACTGACCATTATATCAGACAATTCCATTATTTCACTTTAGGGAATATCCAGTAAGAAAAGTTACTGTGGAAAATTTCAAACAAGAAAATCTTTATAAATTTGAGTTAAACTTCATTATAAACAGTCTTCCCCCTTTGAAGTCCCCGCCCATGTCAACTGATCAAGTGAATTACTGATGGCCAACTTGTTCAGAACTCTGATTTTACAACAGAATGTTATAAAAAGTAACCACTAACTTATAAACACATAAAACTTATAAAAGTTATAAAAAATAACTTTTTTTACTCTACTTTAAATCATGGTTAGCATAGCATCCAAAAGACCAATCCAACTATTTCCAAACCAAATTACTGCCAGAATTAGATAAAACCACATGAAACTGTTGTTCTTACAGACTTTTTTTAAAAAGTCAATTATTTGCAATTTCATATGGTTCAACCTAATACAGGATTTGAAGATCAACATGTAACAAATGCTTACTATATAATAGTACTCTAAAAGCTGAAATAATGGCATAAAATACTACTTATGGTTGTAAAATCTGCAAGTTTATGTATTAGAAGACATTTAGAAAGATCACAGCCTATTCTCTGCCTTCAGGTATACTTAAAGTAAATAATGCTAATTTCTTTCTACTTTTAATAAAATAAAAACCTCTCCAATTTATTCAAATGAATGCCTTGAATGTGTCAGACACTGTGCTAGGTGCTAGAGAAACAAGAGGTAAATTCTAATAATAGTAATAATAACTTCCAGTAACATTTATTCTCAAACCAGTTTTCAGCTTAAGGAAAGATAAAAATCACGCACGTGCACACGCATGCACGCACATACAAAGATTTGGCCCCATTTTTAAAAATTTGGTTTCCAATTTTTAAAATATGATTTTTACTGTTATGGGCAATTGTCACATTATACAAGCCAAATGTGGTATGACTGCAGAAAATCATTTACTAAAACTGACAAAATTACTATATAATAAAATTTAACCTGTAGGAAAAGTATGTATTTAAAATAAATGCATTATTGTTACCAGGGAAGAGAAAATTGTTAATTACATCACTTCACACAATATAGTCTTCTCGCTTAGCTGTAAGCATTACATTTAACAAAAGTGGATGCCCTGCTACCCATTCCAGCTTGATGTGTTGTAGCACTTTCATAATCAGTCTTCAACATCACTGAAAACTCCCCTAACCAGTTCGTTCAGGAAGGGAGTTTTTCTAGTTAACTGATTCTGAACATCATCATAATTTGTTTCCCTTTTCCAGACACTGGGGACTCAAAACTTTTGAAAAATGAACTTGGTCCGGAAGCTAAAATTAGTGTGGATTATTCACCAAATCTCTGAACCAGATCCCAAACACAAGGAACAGAATAATCTTTCACAATAAAAATATTTAAAAGTTATTAAATTCTTCACCTGCATTCTTCCCAGAACCCTGTAAATAATTTTTAACTCCTTTTTTAAACTCCTCTTTTCCCATTCAAACTTGGGGAAAAGTAATCATTTAGTCACCTTGAAATTAGTTTCTTCCATGCTCTTCCCCTTCCTTTCTCTTTTACTGACAAAGTTGCAGCTCTATATACACTTTGCTTCCTTCCATTTTATTATGTTAAAACCAAGGCCTCAGGATGCCTGGGTGGCTCAGCTGGTTAAGCGTCTGCTTTGGCTCAGGTACTGATCCCGGGGTCCTAGGATGGAGCCCCACATCAGGGTCTCTGCTCAGTGAGGAGCCTACTTCTCCCTCTCCCTTTGAGCCTCCCCTGTACTCAGGCTCGCTCTATCTCGCTCTGAAATAAAATCTTTAAAAATTAATAATAATAATAAAAATAAAACCAAGGCCTCAGCAATCCTAACTTCTCCTTGAAATGCTCTAAAAGCTAATCATGAAATTAAAAGCCAATTCCAGTATTAATTTGTGTATTGCAAATTATCACACAGCATTAAATATCTACAAGATGACTAGTTTTAAAACTTTTTAAAATTACCAAGCATTAATTAGCATAAACTATTCCCAAATAAAAGAGAATGATCACTTTTTCAGAATAAAAACCAGTCTTCACCTCACCACACAATTTTCTGGTTCAAGTTTCTTTCTTTTTTTTTTTTTTTTTAAATTCATGAGAGAGCGAGAGAGAAAGGCAGAGGGAGAAGCAGGCTCCCAAGGAGCAGGGAGCCCGATGCGGGACTCGATCCCAGGACCCTGAGATCATGACCTGAGCCGAAGGCAGACGCTTAACCATCTGAGCCACCCAGGCGCCCTGGTTCAAGTTTCTTTAAAAATGAACCTTAAAAGCTACTGGGATGCCTGGGTGGTTCAGTCAGTTAAGCAGTTCTTTTGGCTTGGGTCATGATCTCAAGGTCCTGGGATTGAGTCCCACTCCCCTCCCACCTGCTCATGCTCTCACTCTCTCTCAAATAAAATCTTTAAATAAAAAAAAGGAAAGATATTCAAACTTAAATTTCAGTAGACAGTGAAGGCAGAAAGTATCTAGCACTGTAGCCATTAACACAACAGGTCCTCCCTCTCTTATTATAAGCTTAGATACTAGCTGGTTTAAATATACTCCCAAAGTTTATTGCTAACATTCACTCAAAATTATGTATTTGCGGTAAAACTACATTCAAGTGGGCCCTTTTAAATATTAACCATGCTTAATATTGTTCTAAAGATTTCTCAACATCATTTCTTGAACATGAATGAAACATACCACTGTTAAGGTGAGGAATGTACTTTTTAACTAGCTTTGGAAGGGGAAAAAAAGTTTTCCCCCTATTACTTAAGGATGTTTTTGCTTTACTCAAAAGTTAAAAACGGGGGAACGAGGGCAAAAACTGGTGGTCTAGTTCACTCTGAAAACACGAGTCCATTCTAACACTACCATCTCCACTAATTAAAAAAACTTGATAATATTCTGTAACTTGTGCACAGCTACTGATGTGGTTAAAATGTGTTCTCCATGTGTTACAAAAGCATGAGAATAAAGTTCATAGGCAGATAAGACCTCCTTCAATGCCTCTGATTTCCTTAACAGTACTACTTTCAGACAATAAGCATCATTAAATACAGATGAACAATCTGTAAACTAACAATTATTACAGTTACCATTTATTGGGCATTTAATATACTCCAAGCAATGTGCTAAACATTTTACATGCAATCTCAATTAATTTTTACTACTACAGCCTTATAAAACAGTGCCTATAATCCTCATTTTACAAATGAAGACTCAACAGGTTAAGTAACATGCCCAGGTCACACAGCTAAGTGGTCAAGTCTATACTGAACCTAAGACTGTTTTAACTGCAGAGAATCCCCTCTTACCCACTACACCATTAAGCCTCCTCCATAGTTATGAGATGTACCATGAAACCCTTTAGTGGTACTTAGCGACACAAATCTTTCTCAGTTCACTCACGTGGTTCTAATTTAATACTCTAGGTAGTATTAAAAAATTATATTCAGAGGATGTATTGTAATCAGCATTTATAGATATGGATAAATGATAACACTAATTCAAATTATATCTACTTATAAAAAAGTTTTTGAAGGTAACATCTGAGAGTAAACCGTGTGATGATCAGCACTACTTTTCCCTACATAAAATTCTTAATTCTCACAACTTTGCAGTTATTATCATTATGTCTATGTAAAAACTGAAGAAATAGGGGTACCTGCGTGGCTCAGTCGTTAAGCGTTTGCCTTCGGCTCAGGTCATGATCCCAGGGTCCTGGAATCGAACCCCACACCAGACTCCCTGCTCAATGGGGAGCCTGCTTCTCCCTCTCCCTCTGCTACTCCCTCTGCTTGTGCTCTCTCACTCTTGTGCTCTCTCACTCTTGTGCTCTCTCAAATAAGTAAATTAAATAAATAAATAAAATCTTTTGAAAAGCCTAAAAAACTGGGGCGCCTGGGTGGCTCAGTCATTAAGCGTCTGCCTTCGGCTCAGGTCATGATCCCAGGGTCCTGGGATCAAGCCCCACATCGGGCTCCCTGCTCAGCGGGAAGCCTGCTTCTCCTTCTCCCACTCCCCCTGCTTGTGTTCCCTTTCTCACTGTGTCTCTCTCTGTCAAATAAATAAATAAAATCTTTAAAAAAAAAAAAAAAAGCCCAAAAAACTGAAGAAATTGAAGTTTGGAGAAATTTGCTAATTTGGCCTGTGTTACAAAATAGTAAGTGGCAGAGCTGGAACTTGAACCCAGGCCTGATTCTAAAGAACATGATTTTCTATCTAAGGTAGCTTATTAAAGGCATATATATGTACAGTGATACACACACACACATGGACTGATAAAACCTAAAAATCAAAATCAAAGAAAATGGAGAATAATTACACTAAATATTTAGAGTCATAGTTTTACTATCAGTGCATGTAAAACTTAGCTCTAAATTTCCTGTCAAGAGAAATGATTACTAAATGCACACTGAACATGGATGATTGTTGCGTTGCCCCTTTAAATATTAACTATACCTAATATTGCTTTAACAAAGGATTTTTCAACATTAACAGTAACTCTTAAGCACAAGAAACACATCACCATTAAGGCAAGGAATATATTTAAAAATGGGGTGTGCTACTACGTAAAACTCTGCAGTGTGTTTTTCACTTAACAAAATGATGAACCTATTTCCAGGTCCATACACAGAGCTCTACGTGGTTACTAAATGCATATTAAATGCTAATCATTTTTGCCCCAAAAATAAAATCGCATGGTCTCCATATAGTTTATCAGACACCTCTCCAAATAAAATTATACAGACATATAAATGACTGGATTTGAAATGTGCAGATAGAGGTGAAGGTTAAGGAACTTTCATACACTCTGCTTATGGGAATCTGAATTGCCACATTTTTGGGAAGTAAAGAATGTATTTTAAAATCTTAAAGATAATCCAAATCACCCTTTGACTAAGAAGTAGCCCAAAGATACAAAATCTTTAATCCATAACGTTACAGGTCTAAGTGCATCTAATATAGCATTTTTACAGCAAAAAAAAAAAAAAACCCACAAAAAACCAAAACTGGAAAACAATTGATCTATACTATCAACAGGGAAATGACTGAATAAAGTACATCTGTATTATGAAATAATATGCATCTAGTTTAAAACCATTTAGATATAGATGTATTAACCTGAAAATGTATCCACGATTTTAAGTGAAAAAAAGTTGACAGAATTTTATGCGATAGCTTCTCCGATTTTTAAATACATACACACATATACACGCTCTCTCTCTCAATCCTGTATACAGATAATATATGGAAGGAGACACACCAAATTGTGAAAAAAGAATACATGGACTGAGAGCAGAAAAAGGATAGGAAAAAATTATTGACTTTCTTTATATAACCCTGCACTAACAGTATAAGCATATACTATATTCATTGCTAACTTTCTAAAGTATTCAAAGTAGAGAAAATAAAGAACTGTGGAATATCTTTAAAGCATTTTTATATATAATTCTAATACAAAACAAATTAAAAAAAAAACACAAAAACAAGCAGCGCCTGGGTGGCTCAGTCGGTTAAGCAGTTGACTCTGGATTTCAGCTCAGGTCATGATCTCAGGGTCCCGGGATGGAGCCCCACGTGGGGGTCCACGCTCAACAGGGAATCTGCTTGAGGATCCTCTCTCCCTCTCCCTCTGGCCCTCCCCCAGCTCACGTGTGCGCGCTCACTCTCTCTACAATAAATAAATATTAAAAAACAAGAATTAAAAAACCCCCAAAATTCCCATTCATAATACTTCCAACATTACTTCCACATTTACAGTAATATGGGGAACATCACATGAAGTCAATCATATGATCAGCCTCAAAAAACACTCCAATAATTGACAGTATTTTTTTCCTTTTTTTTTTAATAGCTTGGCTTTTTACTGTGTTAACTTATGCACTATGTCTGACTAATCCTTTCACAACTGTTTTACAGCTATTTTACTCTACTCCTTAGGACATATGATGTTACCATGTAATTTTTACATAACTTATTCAAGACAACACAAGACAAAAACAACCCACAAAATATTCCAGGTGATTTAAAATCTGATCTTCACTGTTAAAATTAGTAAGCTTGGTTTTGTTTTTGTTACATACAAGACATTTTGTTATAAACACCACAGTCAAGATAGACTGCTTCTGTGATTCCAATACAAAAATATTTGTTGAGCATTTACTAATAAGCACAAAGCCTTGGGCTAGGCTTTGACAATATAGTAATGATCAAAAAAAAAAAAACAACATTGTTCCTGTCTTCATGAAACTTAAAAACAGAAACAGTTTGATTTGCTTACAAGCTCTCTAATGTGGATTGTTACTTGATTTGTCAGTCAAGCGGACACAAAACTTGGGTAGTTATTCTAATAATATAATCTAATCAAATGAGTGGTCAATTTCCTTTCCTCAGCAGTAATGCAACCTCTGAAAAGACCCACCCATTTCTGACACCCCCTTTAAAAAACTCACTTTTGACAAGAAATTTAATGTCACACTTTTACATAATAAGACTGGATTCCTTACTGTGTCAAGAAAAACACAAAATTTCCCAGTTATGATGGTATGCTATGAAAAAGAAGTACTCCAATACTTCACCTCTGTTCATAGAGTGAAAGTACTTAAAGGAAAAAAACAAAACACCAAAACCCTGTACTTACTCCCAGAATTAAAAGGATTAGTAATAGCAAAAATTTTACTGATGAAATATCATGTCTGAAATTTGCTTTAAAATAATTTGGTGGAGAGGGTATAGGTGTGTGTAGATAAACAAGACTGATCACTGTTGACACTGGCTGATGAGTATGTGAAGGCTCATTATACCACATATATTTTGTATATGTTTAAAACTATCTAGAACATAAAATTTTTTTAAAAGTACAGTATCTTTGATACCTCTATTTGTACACTGCTGTCTCCAACCATGCCTGGCATTTTTAACCACACAAAAATGTTTCAAGCTTTAAAAGAAACAAACTATTTTAACATATTTGCCTTAACCAAAAGCTTACTAAGATTATGCAAAGATATTTAATACTGATAAAGATTAGTTTTAAGAACACTCCAAATTCTGTTGCACAGCTGAAGTATGCCACAATAAAGTTTAACATGAAATACAAAAAGCAAAAACTTTTTAAAATGTAGCTTTAATTTCAAGGAATTTTTAGGTTATTAGAATCTAAAGGAGTCTTCCATCTTTACAATAGCTGACATATTATTCAGTGCCTGATACATATGCCAGCTACTTTATGAGCAATCTCTAACCGTAAAAACTCATTTTACAGGTAAGGAAACCAACTCCGAGAGCTGATATATCCGCAGTCATACACTACCAAAGGGAAAAAGATTAATAAGGCCCAGGTCTAACTGTACAACTCTCTGAAGCCATGCTCCTCTCTTTATTCAACAAATATTAAACATCCACTACATGCCTGGCACTGTTACAGACAACGAGGCACTTAACTATATGCTAAGCAACGTGTTAAGGGTTTTTTAATCCCATTTAATCCTGAAAACAACTCTAAAATGCAGGTACAATTATTCCCTGTATAGATAAGGTCTCTGACTCTGGGAGGCTCAGTAACTTGCTTAAGGTCCCTCAACTAGAAAGTGGCAGTATTGGAGTAGGCACCCTCCAAAACTCTTAACCACTACATGCCTCAGGGCACGAACACATTAAAGGACCCAAGCAGAGCTCTGAAGAAAACTTCAGTAAAGTGCTGAGGGAAGAGGGAGTGGGAGCTGGACTACCGCAAGGTCAAGTCTGTCTTCAATAACCACATGCAAATAAAAGACAATTGTGACAGTAAACTTTACAAGGGTTCAGGTGGGCTCTGACACTTGTGTGGGACCAGCAGAAAAGCACTTGCCTTCTGGGAACCCCCGTTTCTCCTTCCAATATAAAATGAAAACCTTGCCATCTCTCCTCTGGGGTTGTGAGGAGGAGGCCTGGGCAGTGCAGCAGCTGACACTACAGACTTTCAGTTATAAAGGAGTCGTCAGTTGTCATCCAGTGCAAACACAGGAAAAGAACTACGCTGCAGGTTCACTTCAAGTGGTCACGCCTGTAACACCGGCCTAACTTGAGTGTAGCAGTGTGGGGGCAAGTGTGGGGAGAAGCCAGTACGTCGCTACCATCATTAACCAGTCACATCACAGCTTCAAGCCTCAGTTTCCTCACGCGTAAAATGGAGATAACTTTACTTATCACCGAGGGCTACGCGAAGCAAGAAAACCCGGCGCGAGGACAGCTAAATCTGCGCCTGGCTCACAGAAAGGTACAAACCATCAAAACAAACGCTCGCCTTGCCTTCTTTCCTTGAATTCTAGAAATGCCGAAAAACTTTCGGTCTTCTTCACGGCTTCTACGTGCTACCTAAGCTCGACGCCTTACGGGATGTCACAGGCCTTGCAGGGCCTCGCCCAATCCAGAACCTCGCCAGCACAGACCCTTTCCCCAACCCCAGTGCACAGTCTACCCACAGCGACAAGGACAGCGGGGCTCCCCCAAGATGCCGGCGAGGCGGCGAGGTGCCGCCTTTTGTACTCCGGGCACACGCGGCCTCCGGGACGGGGACCGCCACGTCTGGGCTCGCGGGCTGCGAGGAGGCGCGCCTCGCGTGGATAAATAGCGCGGGGGTGGTCTGCAGCCGCAGGACGGCGGCGACGAGAGGGGCCCGCGGGAGGTGCGTGTCTGCCCAGTCCGCCGACGAGGCGGGAAGGCGAGGCCGAACACACCCTTCCCCGCACGCCCCGCAGCTCTCTGCTGCGCGGACGCAGCGCGGGGACACCCCCGCCCCCGCACGGGAGTCCCGTCAGGCCGGGCGCCGCGGCGCCCACAGCCGACGCGGGGCTCGCCGCGGCCTGGCAGGGCCTGCCCTGTGGCGCCGCCCAGCCCGCCGTCGTCCGCACCCCGGCCCCCGGAGAGCCGGGCGAGGAGGCCTCGGCCGGACGGACACCGCGGAGGGCCCGGCTTACCTGGGGGGTTGCTGGTGGCTGGGCAGCTTTCCGGGCGGGAGGGGGGCGTCAGGACGAGGAAGAGGAGTGCGGGCGCAGCGGGAGAAGGGCGGGGGTGGTCGGCCGAGGCCCCGGCAGGTAGCGGGCTGGCCGAGGAGGTGCAGACGCGCCGGCGGTAGTAGCGGTGGCAGCGGCGACTGCTCCTGCGGCTCCCTCAGGATCTTCCTCGGGCAGGTCCAAGATGGCGGCGCTCCCTGCACAGGGTTTCCTGTCACCCTCGCAATGGGCCGGACCACAAAAGAAGCGGGGGGAGGAGAATGCGCGCGCAGCTGGCGGAGCCCGGAAGAGGGTGGCCGGGCCCCGGCCTGCTAGCCACGCCCCTTCCTCAGCCCTTCCCTCTGGACTAGTCGCGCCGCCGCCGAGCCCGCCCCACTGGCCGTGGAGCCTGAAGGGGCGGAGGAGAGCGCCTGAGCGCAAGCGCAGTCGCGTGCTCTCGCGTCCTGGGGAAGTTACTGCGCGGGTTCAGGTGAGGTACGGCAGGGTCTCGAAGGGTAAGCTGGTCACTTTGTGGACTTTTTACTCTGGTTTCTCTTCAGATCGCATAAATCTTTCGCTTTTTTACTATTTTTAATGCCAGCAAGTACTACTTACTGGACGCTTGTGCTACACTGGCCACAATGCTAAGCACACATTTACTGCGTTCACTCAACATGTATGTATGGAGCGATTCGTACGTAGCAGTGAACAAGGCACACTAGGTCCCTGTCCAACAACCCCAGGAGGTACTTATCCCCATTTTATCAATGGCGAAACTGAGGCTCATGTTGATCAAGTCACTGGTCCAAGATCATGCAGCTAGAACGTGGCACTTTCAATGTTTCATCTCTGTCCTTTACAACCTCTCTTTGATGGGAGGAGAAAAATTGTGACCACATATTCCACACTTTAACCACCTCCCACCACCCCTCCGCTCTTCCAACTTGGTCTGCTATTATCATCTTCCCAGAAAGTTTAGCGCACCTCAGCACAAGGCCGCTTTGACTCTCGTAGAACCTCGACACTTTGGCCTTGTGTTTGTGGAGATACACACATGCACACACACATATAAATATATATAGTTCATACTTTACAACTAAATTGGTATAGATGAGTTTATTAATGTTATACAGCAAAACATTTTCTTTAACCTAAAAGTTCATCTTTCTTTTCCGACCTTAAAAGCACTTAAAACATTTTTGTGGGTCCCTAAAAGTCCTGTGGGCCCCAGGCACTGTGCTTGCACCTAATGGATAAGACTGCCCTCCCTCAGGCCACCAAAATGAAGTAGGCTCTCTCTCTTGGCATTGAAGAGCTTTCATAAGCTAACTTTGCCTTAGGTAAGTGAGATTTCTTCGAAAAGTGTATGGCAGTTTACAAATCTCTTAATTTCAGAAAGATCTGGGTGTGAATCCCTGATCTTCAACTTACTAATGATTCACCATTGGGCATGTCACTTGATTCCTCAGATCCACAGTCTTTTCTGCAAAATAAGGATAATGATGGTGGGTGCCTATCTCACATGGGTCCTGTGAAAATTAAATGAGATAATACAAAATGCTTGACCTATAAGTTTTTAATACATGGGAATGGCTATATTTGTAATTTCTTTTGTAAAAATAGGTGTTTTCCTATTCTTTATCTTTTTCCAGTATAAGGTTCTAATATAAGGTTATGTTGAAATCCCTTCTAGCCCTATAGGTCTATGCTTCTATTCCTATATTCTTTAATTCCGATAAGTATAGTTTGTTTGTGGTCATAATTTAACATCTCTGAAATCAAGAAATTTGCCTGTGCCAAGTAAAGAAGAAAGCTGTGCAACAATTGCCATTACTTGTCCAGCTGTGAACTTAGGTCTGGCTAGAAAGTTTCTGTATATCCAATTGTCACCGGAATTGAAACCTAGCTAATGCTTATTGAACACCTAGTGTGAAACGGGAACTGACCTAAGAATCATGTATACTTTCTTACTTAATACCTACAACACCCCCACAAAGTCAGTGCTATATTTGCCCCATTTTATGAATGAGAAAACTGAGTGTCGTATAGGGCAAAGACTTTATAAAAGACATAAAAATTGGCAGTGCTGGGACTTGAATTCAGGCACATGTGACTTCAGAACACCCATTCCTAAGCACCATTCTATACTTCATCCCTTATTTCCACTTGTAGCAGCTTAGGTGTAGATCCCTGGTTGTTACTTAAGTCTCTGTGGAAGACATTACCTTGGATGCAGCACTGAAGAGAAACATTGTTGTGAATGCAATGTGCCTATTACATGCTAAGCAATACAGTTGAAGACTACAGAAATTGTCACTTCTTGTAATAAGTCACAGAATTTTCAAAGGAGGGATTATGACCAATTGCAGCATAATTAGAACTGTTCATTGGATGCCTATCAGGGTTTCTAGTTAACTTTTTTTTGTTTTGTTTATATGGAAAGAGATGTATACACAAAATATTGAGTGTAGCACTGTTTGTAAAAGACTAGAGACAAACTATCACTAGAGAGCTGTTGTCATACATTTTAATACATCCGTACTGTGGAATGTGTGCAGCAATTAAAGACTGAGGCACATGAGTGTGTCCTGATATGGAACAATCTCTAAGAAATACTTCAAGTGAAAACAAGAAGGAGAAAAGTAAATAGTATGCCAACATCTGTTAAACTATGTAAGGAGGTGGGGGGGAAATATATATATTTGTGTAAATGGACATTGAGAGGGATTTTTCCTACTGTCCTGAAACTGCTACTGAGGCCCAACTCCGGAAACCAAAAAGTCCATAAGGAACCCACTACCAATGACTGGAACTAGCTATCTTCCAGGAGAACATTTGAGGAGCCATTGTTCGAGAAACCAGCCCTTCACCAACCCCTACCTCCACTCTACTACTCCCCACCCATTGTCCATTCCCACCCCCTCTCCCCACAGACAAACCATCACCACTAATCAGTGGAAAGAATGGAGAGTTGAGAGGGAAGTCAGGCTTAAGGAAAGAACAGTGTCCTAGAAAGAGACTCATCCCTTCTTCTCCCTCCATGAGGGAGTGTATCACTTCCTAGAGGCAAGGGAGGAAGGCTCCAGGAGAATCACTAGTGAAGACTGGGTGTGCCTATAGAAAGAGGAGACTGGCAACCCCCCAGATATCTGTTTGGGCATTGGACTAACTGATAAGCTCTGCCCCATTGTATCCTTGGCAAAGGAAAACACAAGAGAGAGACCACATGGCAGGGGGCTTTGGATGGCATGGTGGAGGGCTCTAGATGGGGGGGGGGACTGAAACTGCCCCACCAACCCACACATACCTTGTTCTCTCAGTCCTAGATTGGAGTGCAGCAAAGAGATGTTCATCATCGGGATGTGGCATGAATGACACAAGCTGGCAGTCAGCTGGAAGATAAAGCAAATTGATGAGGGGTCACCCCTTCCTAGGGAGATGAGTGGGATCACTCGAGGTACTGTTGCTTTGTCATATCTACTCATTCTTATTACATTTTTACCTGTTTATATATTTATAATTTCTTTTGTAAAAATAGGTGTTTTCCTATTCTTTATCTTTTTCCAAAGGCTAAACATTTGAAGTTACTTTCAGATCTATCATGTTTATTTAATAATAATCTCCTTATTGGTTTTAAAGGCTTAATTTCATTGGTTAATTTTGTTTATTTATTTTAGATTTTTCATTCATTGTCATATCTTGGATTATAGATTTTTTGCCCCCCCTCTCTCTGTCTCTCTCTACGCTTACCCCTCTTTGTCTAGTGGTTTTGGAGTTGCCACCATTCCAGAACCAGATATTAAAATATTGGTATTCCAATTCCTGGGTAATATTGAAGATACAGCAAAACCAATACAGTTTATACTCTGAATTTTATTACCGTGTACATGTGCTACCTGATTGAAAAGCCTAATGTATTTTTAAGTTTAGTTGGTTACTCTCCAGTGATACATAATTCAATTAAGTAAAAACAAACAATAAAAATAAACTACTACGTCAACCAAAAAAAAAAAAAAAAGAAGCAATTGATGAACTTCAAAATTTAGCAGATCGACAGAGAAGTAAAAAATCAAGTGCATAAGACTCTTTAGTCTCTGGATAGGAGAAAGGATTAGATGCAAATTCATGATACAAAAGAAGAGTGATGCATAAATGTAAGGATACGTATGCGTTCTACTCAATTGTAGAAGAAATATTGTGACCGTTTAAATAGTCCCCCCTCCAACATACCCCTCCACCTTATACCAATCCCCCCAAAACATAATCCTCTGGCATCATAACTTATTAGGGCATGATTTCTAAAGTTAACAACAACAGCAACAACCACAAAATTATATAAGGTGAAAAGTGTACTTAAAATTTTTCAGGAAAGCTCCGCACTAGAGACTGATTTATCATCTCTTAGTTTTCCTCTAGTGTCAGATCTGATAGCCATCTCTTTGGCTGACCACCAGAAGAAGTGGGTGGTTTGGATTTAGAGGCCATGTTACATGAAAAAAATGTGCATCTTTGAACTTTAGAATCACACTCACTATGGCCAAATGAACACGCCGTGAGATCTACACGAAAACTGAGATCTACTAAGAAAATAACAGATTCAGCTCTTTTATCACATACAGAGTAGTATTTAAATTTTCTTTATTGCTCTGTTGACCTTTACATTTAGTTGAAATAATGTAAGTTAAAAGCATGCGTGATGTGACATCAAGCTGATGGTGACTGTCACCATGACACAAATTTGGCAGGTGCTGTCAAGAACTGGGATTTTACCCTAGTTGCAAGCTGAAAATTTAACCTAATGCAGTTTCATGGATAGAAGCAGAAGACATGAAACTTCTGGGTCAGAGACAAAGGACTATATTCTCCACAGCACAGCATGCAGCATGAACGTCAACACTTTTGCATCCCATCTTGGCTGTCTGAACACACAATGTGTTACAGTAAAGGAACTCTGAGCTTAAGGAAACCAAATCTTTCATAGTGGAGAGTAAGCATTTCTGCCCTTTGCTCTGGAGGGAAACTATCTCTATCTTCAAAGGCTGTTTGCTAAACAAACATCCTTGAAAAAATAGTCTGGGTTAAACGACAGTCGGTGCCTCTGCTCACAAGATGTGCAGAAACAGAAGAGACCCATGGAGGGTTGTCTTCCAGCCGGGGCAAGATTTCATTGTGTTGTACTACATTTGGTGAGTGAGTGAGGGGTATGCCGTAGATGAAAGAAGATGGTTTTGAGAACCACAGTGACTTTAGCTCCATTTCTAGCGAACATTTTATTAGTTATGTGATCTTAGTCAAATTACTTAACTTCTCTGAGCCTCAACTACATAATGGAATAATAAATGTATCCCAGTGGAATTGTTGTTCAAATCAACTGAGAAAGTATAGCTGAAGTGTCAGGCACAGTATCTGGAATACCCTAAACATTCAACAAATGCTCAATCCTTCTATCCTTCCCTCATTCACTGATTCCCTCATACATGTCAATCAGGTGCCAGATCCTTCCATCCCTCCCTGAAATTGGGAAGCAACTTCTTGGGTTCCTACCTGTGTTAGTTAGGATACATGGGGTTCAGATGCTGTAACTAAGGGACCCAAAAATGACAGAGGCTTTCACAAGTTAGAGGTTTACTGCTGTCTCACAAGGAAGTCTGGATAGGTAGTCAAGGGCTGATATGGCAGCTTGAAGGTGGCCATTTTTCAGATCGTCCTTGGTTGTTGCACTGCTACCCAAAAAACATAGCTTCCCTCTCATGGTTCAAAATACTTACTTCAGCTGCCACCATCATGCCCCATTCCAGCCAGCAGAAGGGAGGAAAAGAAGCGGTTAGTAAGGGCCTTCCCTTTAATGTATGACCCAGAAGTTGTGCTCATCACTTCTCATTACCTCCCATTGATGAGTCATGTGGCCACACACCTAGCTGCAAGGGATGCTGGGGAATTTAGTGTTTATTCAGGGCAGGATTATTATTAATAGGGGGAGAAAAGAACAGACACTGAGAAACAACTAGCCATTTTTGCCACACCACCTTTCGCTTAAGAGGGGGCAGGCATTAGACCTCGAAGGCCTGGGGAAGTTGGAGTTACACTCTGAAGTCACCAAGGTAAGGATTGGAGCCAGCAGCAGACCATGAAATTTTTCCACCAGTGTAATTCCCCCAGGATGCCCCTTTTGGGCTCTCTGAGGGACTCTGAGTAAATGGCATCCCATTTGCTTTGCCTGCATTCTAAACAAGCTGGGACATAAAACAAAAAGGAGCAGAGGGGAGCCAGTAAAGATCACCTTTACTAGTGATAGTAAACAAGGTTGGAGAAGAAGCTGAAGGGCTGGTAGCTGAAGGGCACCACTAATAGTGAGTCCCAGAACCCGGCTGCAAGACCAGGACAGCCCCCACGGCTAACAGGGGGCAGAGCCTCAGGAGTAGCTCCCTCCCAGTAAGAAGGAGGACAATGCTGAGTTGAGCACAACCAGGTATTCTCAAATTTACCAAAGGGAGCAGTTCCTCATCTACCCAGGAATGGATAAAGCAGGGAGAGAAAGCAGGAAATGTGCTTAGAAAAAACCCTTCCGCATTGAAACCCAGACTGGAGAAAAGGGGGTTCCCCTCTACCATCCACAATGAACACAGAGCAAGGCTTAGAAATAGCGGAGGAAGCAACCATAACACAGCCAACAAATACAAGAAGGACCCACACTGACAGGTCGGAAATTATCCGACACTGTAATTGGATTTGAGCCCCAGCCTGGCCTCTGAGGAGCTGTGTGTCTTTGGATAGGTTCCGTAAAGTCTCTAATTCTTCATTTCCTTGCCTCCAAAAGGAGGAAATAGGAGTGTCTAATTCCTCTGGTAGTTGTGAAGAGAAAATGAGGTAAAGCATGCAAAGCTCTTTGCCGAGTGCCTGGTAGTGAATGAGCCCATGGGAAATGGTAGCTGCCATTATTATTTCTGAGGGCCAAAATGAATAGCTCCTGGAGCAGTTTCTCCATGTAAACTGGGAAAGGAAAAAAAAAACAAAAACCTTTATCTGCTGTCATGGCATTCAACCAAGATCAGAAGGGTTTCTGCCGAATAATAAAAATAATTGGGAGAGAGAAAGAAGAGGGGAAGAATGGGAACAAGGCACCTGAAGGCTCAGCTGGTCAGAAAGACTGACTGGAATAGGGCCCAGGGCAAACTGGGCTTGGCCTTCCCTTTCCCATACCTGCTGTGCCACCCCAAACATTTTGGGAAGGGGCAGAGGAGGGATGGAGCCCACCTATTTGAACCTCCCTGGCATACTCTGGGGTCCAAGTAGGTGGGCTCTATCCCCTGTCAATCCCCTCCTTAAGCACCCGCTCCCCGCAAAAAACCTCACATAGCAGTTAATATTTTGAAGGTTTTTATGGATGGTACTTCTGTTTAAAACTTTAAAATCTGCTGGATAAGGGAATCTGAGGTCTCATAAGTTCTGTGTTCTCTTACTGAGAAAGCTGTGAGATCCATTTGGGAGTGAGCACACATCACAGTTAAGGCATTCACTCACCAGTGATTCACTCTTCAGTGACTAATGATTGCACTTGGACTTGAGCTCCTCTCTCCTCCTGTCCATTGGAGCCCCTCAGGGCCTCCTTCCTGTTTTTCTGCTCAGACTCTTATATTGGCAAACCAGGAAGGGTCTATGGACACCTTTTTAGCCAAGCCTCCATTATGCAGAAGAGAAAACAGAAATCTGAGATGTTAAATGACTTGCTCAACAGTCACTCAGCAAGCGGGTTCAGACCTGGGACTAGAAACCAGACTTTGGATTGTTAATCTATTGCTTTGCCAAGACTTAGATCCCAACTCCACAGCCTATTAGCTCTCAGATTTAGGCAAGGTTCTTAATCTCTCTGGACCTTAGTTTCCTCATCTGTAAAATAGGTATGGTAGCCCCTAGTTTATTGGATTGTTGTGAAGGTTAGAAATATATCTAAAATTCCTCTCCGCCATAACCCGCCCCCCTCATTCCCACTCCTCTTGGGTGCCCAGGGTGTCAGGTCGCTTCTGGAGGACGTCCCTGCAGACTTCAGGCCTAATTCTGGGCACTGCCTCTGGCTTCACTGGGGGGAGAGGTGCTCTCTCCTTCCTCGTAGTGCCTCAGTGTAGGTGAGGATTTAGTTATTTTAGAATCCCCAGAACACAGTATCTGTGACACAAGTGAAACTTTTGAGAGCAAATAGACATAATTTTAATGGATTATTATGCTTAAAAATCTTTATCTCTCATTCTTCGATCTTGCCTAAGATTCTTTTCCCATCCAGATATCGGAGAGAGAGCAGAGAAAAGGGTGTGGGAAGGAAGAATTCTTTCTTGCCTTCATTGTTTTCTGGGTTTTATAGGTTTAATGTCTGACCTCCGTCACCCTGAGCTAAGGAAGAAGGGTACCATTTCTGTTGGATTACTGTTTATACCTGATACAAGTATGTACAAGACATAAAAACAGAAACAAACAATCTGCTTCATCAGTAAATGAACACAGGGCATCTGGGCTTCACTAAGGGACAGATGCCTTCAAACGGTCTCTGTTTTGGGACAATAACTGGGGTCACTGGTGTTCAAATCTCTTGGGACAACTACTTTCTGCTTCCCTGATTCCCACATCTATTCTGGTATCAAAATGAAAAAGCTGGCTGACCAGAGCATTGCGGACAAGCTCCACAAGAGGGTGTAATAGGCCCACACCAGGCCAGCTCCCCAGTCAGAACTCCTGGACTTTGGACATTGGTCCCAGTTGTGTTGCTCACATGGATCTGGTTTGGCATCAGTATGTCCTCCGTCTCTGTTTTAGTTCCTCTCTTTTCCAAACTCGGGGAAGTGGAGAAGCTTTTGGTACTTGGTGTACTTGGATTCAACTCCTGGCTCTGTCATTTATTTGCTGAGGCATTGGCAAATGAGTTAGCATCCTGACCTGTTGTATTAATGATTGGTAACTTTTTCCCAAGGCTGGGGAATCACAAAAATATAGACTCTTGGTGCAAGAAGGGACCTTCAAGATCGGCCAGGAGAATCTGCACATTTCACAGATGGGGAAACTGAAGCCCAGGCTAGACCAGAACCCAAGTCTCTGAGCACTTGAATGTATACTCTCTCTGCTACGCCCAGCTGCCCCCTTCAAATACGCATGAAACATAAAAGCATTCATCGGTGAACAAATGAATGAAAGATGACCAGCAAGTCCACGCCTTTATAGAGCAAGGGCTGTGGATCCAGACAGAAACACAGAGAACACAGAATGCTGCATCCATCATCCAGCTCCAGTGGTGACTAACTGGAACAAGTTACTTGACCTGTGGTGCCTCACTTTCCTCATCTCAACAGGGGAGAGGGGAAATAATTGGAGTTACTAATGGTACCTACCTCGAAGGGTACTGGGAGGATTCAGTGGGCTCACACATAAAGGACTCAGCTCAGTGCCTGGCACCTAGTAGGCAATGATGCAATATTAGTTCTTATCACCTAAGCTGTGTAACCTCTCCGAGCCTCGGTGTTCTCATCTGTAGAGTGGGGATTTTATATAATGTTGTGGGGAGGATTAAGTGGTACAACATATAAAAGACCTCAGCAGGGCACTTGGGTGGCTCAGTCAGTTAAGTGTCTGCCTTCAGCTCAGGTCATGATCCCAGAGTCCTAGGATGGAGCCCTACATTGGGCTCCTGCTCAACGGGGAACCTGCTTCTCCCTCTCCCTCTGCCCTTACCCCCCTGCTCGTGCTCTCTCTTGCACACACTCTCACTCAAATGAATAAATCTTTAAAAAAAAAAAAAAAAAAGCCCTCAGCATAGGACCTGACTCATGGTAATGATATAAAATATAACCTATAATACGTAATAATAATAAATATTACTCTATCCCCTTCCACAAGGTAAAGAATGGCCATTTCTAAGAACAAACCTTTTCACCCATTGCTGGTGCCGTTAGTTGAGACCTCATCTCTCTCCCGAACTATTGCTGCAGAGTCCACATCTTAGGAGGAATGAGGGATGCCACCTGGGAGGGGATGCCAGCCAATTGTTGCCAGGAGGGCACACAGGTTCCTTATTGTATGCTTCCTACAGAAGCGGTCACAAACTACCACACACTGGGGAGTTTAAAACAACAGAAATGTGTTCTCCCACAGTTCTGGGAGTCAGGAATCTGAAATCAAGACGTTGGCAGGGCCCTGCACCCTCTGAAAGCGGGCTGAATCCTTCCTTGCCTTTTCTAGCTTCTGGTGATGACCGTCAATCCTTGCTGTTCCTTGGCTTGAAGCTGTATCGTTCCAGTCTCTGCCTCTGTCATCAGCCACATGGCATTCTCCCTCTGGTGTATCTGTGTCCCTTATTCTCTTCTTATAAGGACACAGTTCATATTGGATTAAGGGCCTCTCCTGCTCCAGCATGACCTCATCTTAATTGCATCTGCAAAGACTCTATTTCCAAATTAGGTCAAATTCACAGGTAACCAAAGGTTAGGACTTCAACATACCTTGTGTGCAAACACGGTTCAACCCACAACGCTTATTAAAAGATTTTCAAAAAATTTGAAATTTTATGAGCTCTTCCAACTTATTAATATCTATAATTTACATATAAATATATTAACATGATTATAAGAGATTTTATTTCATTTGTTCATATAAAATTAATGTAATATTTACTATTATAAATATGTACGTTCAAATTATATTAATAAATTATTAATTGAATTATTCAAATTATTCATAATTTGTTGACTGTTAGAACAGTTAATTTAAAAAAAAAACTAGAAGAGCCAAACAAAACATTTCTGTGGACCTGATTGGAGGTGCTCCACAGAAGGTGCTCGAACCATCACTTTTCAACCCCTGGCTCATGGACTGTCAGGGTGGTCTTCCTACAAAGTAAATATGATGACGTTACTCCCTCCATGTTAGCCAATAGCCGACAAATGGCACCTTCCAAAGAATGCTTCCAGCTACATCTCCCTGGTCTTCTTGGGAAGCCTGTGCTCAGGTGTAGCTCCCCTGTCTTAACCTGACCCAGAACAGACCTTCACTGCCAGGTCTTTGCTTGTGTGTTTCCTCCAGAAAGAGTCCCTATCTTTCCCACTCCCCACCCCCAACAACCCACCCCTGAGTTCTCTCTGCTACTCATCATTCAAGGCCCAGCTTAAAAGCCACTTCCTCTATGAAACCTGCAGACCCAATAGTGTCCTCCCACCCTGGGGTTCTGTAATACCTTACTTCTGCATTTGTAGCACCTTCCCCAGTTTTTCTGGTATTGTAGTAGGGTTGTACTGTTAGCTGCTTCTCCCACGAGGCTAGAAGCTCCTGGAAGTCAGGAACTTACCTTGGTCATTGTATTCATTTGCTGGGACTGTAACAAAAATTCTTTGCTTGAGCAAACTTTAGTCAGCTTCCTGAAGCTTCTCTTGGACCCATCTGTGCATTCCCTTATAAAATCCAGTTTTAACAAGAACCCTGCTAAGTCACTTTAGCAAGAACCCCCAACTCTTGATACCTGATCACCTTCACTATCTGATCAGGTTCCTCATCCTCCACCATCCATCAAATGATGTCCAAACACTGGGCCTGTCTTCAATAAAAATCTTTTGGGTCAATTTAGCCAGTACCCCGCCACACACACCTCCTGATGTTTCCTCTTAGTAATTTTCCATCCCCTGACCCCACGCTACTCCCTGGCTACAAATTCTTAGTAGCCCATGCTCTGCTTGGAGTTGAGCCAATCTCTCTGCCTCACTGTAAAATCCCATCACAGCCCCTATACCTAACACTATAGTCCAGAATGAAGGCTGCCTTACCATCGTGAACAAGTGTTATTGAATATTTTTTTCATTAGCAGTGGCCATAACAAACATCATAGACTGGGTGGCTTTTAAACAACAGAAATTTATTTTCTCACAATTCTGGGGGGTGGAAGTCCAAGATCAAGGTGTCAGGGGGTTGGTTTCTTCTGAGTCCTCTCTCCTTGGCTTGTAGATGGCTAACTTCTGCCTGTGTCTTCACATGTTCTTCCCTGTGTGTGTCTCTGTGTCCCAGATTTCCTCTGCCTGTAAGGACACTAGTCATGTTGGATTAGAGCCCTTCCCCATGACCTCATTTTAGCTTAATTACCTCTTAAACACCTTATCTCCAAATACAGCCACATTCTGAGGTGCCGAGGTTAGGACTTTCAACATATGAATTGAGGCTGGGACACAATTCAGCTCATACTGTCATTTAAAAAAAATTTCAATAACCCAAATAATATAGAAATGTATTATTATTATTATTATTACTACTACTACTACTATCTCAAACAATACAGGTAAAGCTAAAGTCCCTGTTTCCCTACCTGACTCCACCCAGTGCCCACTGCTACCAGATCTATTTCTTTTTTTTTTCCCAAAGATTTTATTTATTTGTCAGAGACAGAGAGAGACAGGCAGAGGGAGAAGCAGACTTCCCATTGAGCAAGGAGCCCAATGCGAAACTCGATCCCCGGACCTGATCCCAGGACCCCCAGATCATGACCCAAGCCAAAGGCAGATGTTCAATCGACTGAGCCACCCAGGTGTCCCTACAGATCTGTTTCTAAGCCTTTGTATATGTGGGTGCACATACATGAAGATATAGCTTCACTGTATTTTCTTTTACATAAGTAAGATCATGTTGTCCACTTTGTTTTACAAATCCTCATCTTCTTCTTATTTTTTAATGTGTGTATCCCAGCGCTGCCCTGACCCAGGGCTTAAGCATGTTGAGAACATTTGTTGAAATACTGAAAAGAATGAAGGCATGGGGCGTAGGTCTGCTGTGAATTTTCTGGCAGCCGCCTAGTATTATAGAGTCTCATTTTCCTTGTATGTAAAGTGGAGGACAGTAATCATAATACTCAGCTCCTCATTGTTTGGCATTTAGCAGTTACCCTTCACTTTAGTACTCAACCAGTACTGTCTGAACATCCATCCCCCATGACCACCAGAAGTCCAATATCCTTATTCAGTTTCACTTCCTTGACATTTCTGAGAATCCAGGGAGCACTTCCATTTTGCACAAACCCATCCTGGTGGGTAGCTCATTTCTGCGGACCCAGTGGCTTTTCGGCTGCTCTGCCTGCACTCTTCTCTCTGCTTTTCTTTGCTTAAGCAAAGACCCAGACTAGTAATTCATTTCCCCAAAGCACACCGAACACTAGCTTAAGGAATTCTACCAATGCCTCCCTGATAGCATCATTATCATCCTCATCATTATCACCATTATTATCTCTCAGAGAAGCCTCTGGATTCATTTCTGCCTACATAGCCCTTTTGCAGGTGAGGAATTGGGGGTTCAGAGAGGTAGAGGAGCTCTCCCAAAGTCACTCAGCTAGTTGGTGGGAGAGCAGGGTCCTGTCCACAGCATTTTCTAAAGTATGGCTAGTATAGTGGAGGAACCACACCTCACTGAAGCTGTTTTACACAAAGGCATTAAGGAATTGAACCACACATGATCTCAGGGTGGTGGCATTGAGCCCCACATTGAGCTCTGTGCTCAGGGGGGACTCTGCAGGAGATTCTCTCTCCCTCTCTCTCTGCCCCTCTCTGCCGTGCTCTGTCTCTCTCTTTCTCTCTCTCTCAAATAAATAAGTAAATCTTTGAAAAAAAGTAATAACCACATTGTAAGGCAGTTACTCTATTTTCCATTATCTTCCATTCCTTCTGATTAAATTCAGGAAAGCCTCTCATTGTATCTGATTTCCTTGTAAAACTTCTCTAACATGTGCCAAACTCCCTTTTTAACGAAGAGAAAGCAGGCGACAGTATCTAGCTAAAATTTAATCACACTGTTCTGTTTTCCTTGTATTTATTTTTATGGAAATGATGTTGATTTCCCATCTACGTTGCCATATAAATGTCCTTGTTATTAAAAGTGAATAGACTGGGGCACCTGGGTGGCTCAGTCATTAAGCACCTACCTTCGGCTCAGGTCATGATCCCAGAGTCCTGGGATCGAGCCCCACATGGGCTCCCTACTCAGTGGGAAGCCTGCTTCTCCCTCTCCCACTCCCCTGCTTGCGTTCCCTCTCTCGCTGTGTCTCTGTCAAATAAATAAATAAAATCTTTTTTTTTAAAAAGTGAATAGACTTACAGAAAAATATTAAGTAAATAGTAGTGTAGGTAGCTCATTGAAACGGCAAAATTGTGCAATTTGGGGCCTCAAGGCTAAGGAACACTGCACATAATAATGAGGAACTTAAGACTGGATGCCAGAATCCACTGCCTGGCCTGGCCTCCTGGGTCCCGGGGGAGGGGGATGGCGCCTCTCCCCAGTTCCTGGCAGGGACCATGAGGAGATGCCCCTCGCCCCAGTCCAGCTCCAGCCCCAAGAAAAGCCAGTTGACATCACAGTACTCCAGACCTACCAGGAGCTCAGCCCTTCCTTTATGCTGCCTTATTATCCTAAAGGGCTCCATTTCAAGGGGGATCTCCATCTCTCTTCATATAACAAAAGTCTCCTAACACTGTTTTTCCTCAAACAAAAAAATTGCACCCCTCAAGTGCAATTAAAATGGCAGGCAGCTTTGCAATGACAATTTATTAAAGGTCTGTAAAGTCTTAGGTCACAAGAGTAGCCTCCCTTGCCTGGCCCAGCCCCCAGATGGGGAGGGGTATGCTAATGCCCGAGTTCTGAATGAAGACTCTTCCTAAAGCCCAGCCCTTGCTTGATCTTGGAGCTGGCTTGTTCTGTTCAACATGCCCACTTTTCATGGGCGAGTCTTCTTGGCTTGGCATTGGAGGCCCTTCACCATCAGTCCAATCTGGTGAGGTAGAAGCTCATTGGGCCAGGACTTTGGATTCTGGGATTCTAGTGCTAGAATGATCCGTAATTTGCTCTGTGACCTCTGCTGTTTCCCTCCCCTCCCCAGGCTTGTTTTCCCATCAGTAGTAAGAAGGGACCAGAGTCTCTTCCAGGGCTGATTTTCTGTTGGCTGTGGCTTGAGGCTGAATTAATTGATCAGCTCAAGATCAAAGAGGCTGAAAGAGCCAGCAGTGAGGTCCAAGCCTCATACTTGACCACCCCCAGGCTGGCCATGGAGAACACTTTGAGACTTTGCCACTTCAGGTTGTTTTGGGCCTGAGTGCCCTATCTCAGGAAAAACAGGTCTGCTGGAGACTAAGCTGGCCTCCCCGCTTGCCAAGGGGTTTCCTTACCTAAATAACCAACCACAAAGCCCTACAAGTGAGGAAGCTGTTCACACTTGACCTCTTATGACTCTCCTCCCATCCCAAATGACTGGTTCCAGCAGGAGAATTTTCTGTTTTGTCTTTTAAAAAGGAGAATTTTTTTTAACATGCCATAAAACAGATGTTCTGCATGAAAATGTTTGGACAGTATAGAAATGTATAAAGAAGAGACTCAGAGTCAACTGAAATATTATTTACCTACCCCTGCCTGAGACATTTTTTTTTTCAAGATTTTATTTTTAAGTAACCTGTACATCCAATATGGGGCTCAAACTCACAACCCCGAGATCAAGAGTTGTACGCTCCGCCTCCTGAGCCAGCCAGGTGACCCCTCCCTGAAATATTCTTCATAAACATTTTTTGTTTTCATCCTTCTAGGCTTTCTCTAAAAGTATAAAGACATGTATCTTCATAATGAGGAGAGGATCAAACTAGAAATACTGTTACAATTTTTTTTTTTAAAGATTTTATTTATTTATTTGAGACAGAGAGAATGAGAGAGAGAGAGCACATGAGAGGGGGGAGGGTCAGAGGCAGAAGCAGGCTCTCTGCTGAGCCGGGAGCCCGATGCGGGACTCGATCCAGGGACTCCAGGATCATGACCTGAGCCGAGGCAGTCGCTTAACCAACTGAGCCACCCAGGCGCCCTACTGTTACAAATTTTTAAAAGGCAATATTGTGACTCATACAAATATAAAAGGAGCACTTGTCAAAGATTGTATGTAACTCAATAATTAATGAAAGAAACAGTCATAAGCTAAAACCAGTTCAAAGGAGAATCAGATAGATCTAGATCTAGATCTATATATAAATTTGCTAATAGATGCAAAGTTGGTTATTATCTTTAGGGCAATAAAGTGGTGTTTGGAATTATCTCTTAAATTGTACATTTATAGGACAAGATCAATTGCGTTTCTGTGGGCAAGAATAATTTGTATTACCATCACTTTTCTGTAACTTACAGGGTTGTGAAATAGTCTGGTCAAAGACAATGAAAGACTCAGACCCCTGTAGAATCAGGTAACCCCCAAAGATAGCACTCAACATATCACTGAAACAACACTCCATAAATTTTCAAAATTTTCACCCAAACATATATTATGGTTATAATTGCTCATATTTTGGGGGTGCTCACTATGTGCCAGACACTGTTGTCAGTACTTTATAGTATTAGCTCATTTAACCCTCACAAGACTATGAGGTAGACTCTACTGTCACTCCATTTTTACTAATGCGAAAACTCAGATACAGAGAGGTTAAGTCATTTGCACAATGTCACACAACTAGCAAGTGGGGAAGCCAGAATTCAAACCCCTGTTAGAGAACAAAAGTTCAACCAAGGAAATTTTAAAGATTGAATTAGCTTTATGAATCAGTTCATGAATCGGGCAGCTTCCCATCTAGCAAGTAAAAGGGAGCGCCAAAGGGCTACAGAAAGGGAAAGGTTATTAAAGGCAGGGCAAGGAAATCATAAACAGAAGAAAGGATTATTGGGCGCCTGGGTGGCTCGGTTGCTTAAACGACTGCCTTCGGCTCAGGTCATGATCCTGGAGTCCCTGGATCGAGTCCCACATCGGGCTCCCTGCTCAGCAGGGAGTCTGCTTCTCCCTCTGACCCTCCCGACCCTCCCCCCTCTCATGTGCTCTCTCTCTCTCAAATAAATAAATAAAATCTTTAAAAAAAAAAAAAAAAGAAGAAAGGATTATTTTGGGTGAGGTCACCTTCCTTTGGGGACAAAAGGGTCTTATTAGGTGGATTACCTCATCTTGTTTTGGGGGATGGAGAGGGCCCATGTGACAGATTACCTTACTGGTGCTGACCATACGATTCCTGACTGACCAGTTAAGACTATCTCTGAGGGAGGTCAAGACTGCAGTGAGGTTAGCTACTAAGCCCCAGTTTGGTGACATGGCCTAGCATAGCTGACTCTATTTTGGGTGTGCGGTTTTCTTTTTAACACCCCTAACTACTACAGTATATTATCATTTATCCAACTTTTGATTGATAGACATTTGGGTTGTTTCCAGTTTTTTTTTTTTTCAATAATGAACATTTCAGTGAATATCTTCATCTCATTCTCTACTTTTCAGAATTCCTCCAAGTGGAATAGCTGGGTTCAAGAATATGTGCATTTTACATTTGATAAATGTGGCCAAATTGCCCTCCCAAAAGCGGAATCCATTTACACTCCCATTAGCAGCCAGCTTAGGAGAGTTTATTTTCCTACATCTTTGCCAACAATGAGTAAGTACATCAATCTTTTCAGTATTTGCCTGTCTGATAGATGTAAAAAAAAAAAAAAAAAAAGGAAAAAAAGGTTTCTTGGTGTTATTTTAATTTACATTTCTTTTTAAGGCAAGAATTCTTTAGGACTCTTTTAGATGAATAATTATCAGTGCCAGAGATCACTTTGCACTCTCTCTCTTTGCCCCCCACCCCCCCCCCCGCATAGAGCTTTAAACTCAGAGGGAGGTGCCCAGTGAGAAAAGGACCTGTCCAAGGCCATCCTGCGAGTCAGGTGTGGACCTGGGACTGTCCTCAGGATTTTCTGATTTCTTTCAGAAATAAATACAGCCTTTCTTATGAGCTCCCCTGACACCAGTGTTGTCTTTAGTCTGAATACCAGTGGGAATGATGGGAACCCATCAGAGAAGTAAGTCCTTTGGGTTAGTCAATCAATGGAGATGATATAATTAGTAGGCCATTTGAAAAAAAAACAAAACAAAAACCTGGATTCCTACCTCACCACAAATGGACCAAACACTTAAATGTACAAAAAAAAAAAAAAAAAGTTGGAGTGCCTGGGTGGCTCATTCGGTTAAGCATCTGCCTTTAGCTCAAGTCATGATCCCAGAGTCCTGGGATCAAACCCCAAGTCTAGCTCCCTGCTTCTACTTCTCCCTTTGCCCCTCCCCCTGGCTCGCGTGCGCTCTCTCTCAAATAAATAAATAAAATCTTTTAAGAAAAAGGTAAAATCAATAAATAAGTAGACTATAAGAAAAACATGAGTAAATTAGTTCTATGATTTATTTATTTTTACTTCTATGATTTATAAAACAAATCTTAAAGAAAGGTTTAACAAATTTGACTACTAAATGCTTTAAAACATCTATGTGGCAAAAATCAACAACAAACCACCACAAATGAGTTTGAAAGACAAAAGGAGAAAGTACACAAGATCCTACTTTTTTATTTTTTTTATTTTTTATTTTTTTAAAGATTTTATTTATTTATTTGACAGAGAGAGACACAGTGAGAGAGGGAACACAAGCAGGGGGAGTGGGAGAGGGAGAAGCAGGCTTTCCGCTGAGCAGAGAGCCCAATGCGGGGCTCGATCCCAGGACCCCGGGATCATGACCTGAGCCGAAGGCAGACACCTAACGACTGAGCCACCCAGGCGCTCCGATTCCACTTTTTTAAACAAAAAAAACATATGTCAGAAATCACTTAGGCATTCACCAACTGTTAGACCAGTTATAAGACTGAAAAAGATAATGCCTGTGAATGTGGCTTACGCAAAGGCATTTTTCCTCAATGTAGGCATAGTTGTTAGGATCGCCTTCATGATCTTTCTAATTTCCACTGATGCAGCCAAAATCCCTGGAAAAGCGTAAGACAGGGGTGCAGTATGAAGGGGGCTGTGGGGGTGTCTTTGAAAATAACCATACTAGATTTGAATCCTGGCTCTGCTGGCATTTGCCGGTCTGTTAGCCAGATGTATACAGTCCCTTATCTCTTCATTTGTAAAATGGGGCTAGTGATACCCATGTCTCAGAGTGTCTCTGAGGAATCAATAAGATGATGGATGTGGACTACCTGGCACAGAGCCTGGCACTTATTAGACAATTTAAAAAAATGTGTGTTCCCTTCCCATTCGCTTCTCTGAGAAGCCGCAGAGATTTCCTGGACTCTTCATTCAGCAATGTTTATTTCATCCCCATGCATGCAGGGCACCATGCAGGTACTGGGGAGACCAGTGTGAATGTGAGAGAAGCAGTTTCTGTCCTCTTGGAGTTTATAGTCTAATGATGACATTGGACACGGACCAGATAATTTTGCAAAAATGAATTCTTTATGGCTGAAGCAGAGCACTGAAGAAAAGCAACCCAGAGTGCAGCAGGAGCCTTGGGAATGTTCAGGAAAGGCTTCTGAGGAAGGGATCTGAGGGACGGGGGAAGTAGATTGGTTGGAGCTGCGGAAGGTGGACCAGGGTTACCTGGAGAAACCAAAGGAAGGCCAGTGTGACTAGAGCCTGGGCAGGGCATTCCCAGCTTGAGAATTCCGATTCTCACATCCCAGACAGAAGTTCATCCCAGTGTCAGTCTGGACATTCTATGGCCAGGAGCTCAGTACTTAGGTAAGCTGGCCCGTCTGGAGGATGGTTGGTACACCCAGAAATTCAGTTGCAACATGTTGGCTACTGTACCACTGCAACCAGGAAGTCGACAGCTGGTACCAAGTACTTGGTCTTAACCTGAAGCAATCAGTCACTCTTTTACCAAGCCTCACTTTTCCTCTCTGGCATTTATCTGTGTTGTAGTCACCGGTTCTTACGTCTTCCTCCACTGTCTTTTAAGCTCCCCATCAGAAGAGAATGTGTCTTTTTCTTCCCTCTGTCCCCAGCTCCTAGGACAGCCCTTGCACATATAAAGTGCTGTTGAGTGTTATGTTTGTTGGATGAATAATAAATGATGCTTTGCAAAGGTTTAGTCATTTGATCTTAGGTAAATATTAACCCCCAATAGTGTTTTATTGAGCATCTACTGTGTGCCAGACTCATTACTGATATTACCTCATTAAATTGCTTTTTAGAGACTGTCATTATTTTGCCTCCATTTTCCCCTCAGCTTTATATTTTAAGAAATTCAGATAAACACCCAGTAGTGCAATTGCTGGGTCATAGGGTAGCTCTATTTTTAATTTTTTGAGGCACCTCCACACTGTTTTCCAGAGTGGCTGTACCAACTTGCATTCCCACCAACAGTGTAAGAGGGTTCCCCTTTCTCCACAACCTCTCCAACATTTGTTGTTTCTTGCCTTGTCAATTTTTGCCATTCTAACTGGTGTAAGGTGGTATCTCAATGTGGTTTTGATTTGAATTTCCCTGATGGCTAATGATGATGAACATTTTTTCATGTGTCTGTTAGCCATTTGTATGTCTTCTTTGGAGAAGTGTCTGTTTATGTCTTCTGCCCATTTTTTGACTTGATTATTTGTTTTTTGGGTGTTGAGTTTGAAAAGTTCTTTATAGACCTTGGATACCAGCCCTTTATCTGTAGTGTCATTTGCAAATATCTTCTCCCATTCTGTGGGTTGCCTCCCTGTTTTGTTGACTGTGTCCTTTGCTGTGCAGAAGCTTTTTATCTTGATGAAGTCCCAAAAGTTTATTTTTGCTTTTGTTTCACTAGCCTTTGGAGATGTATCTTGAAAGAAGTTGCTGTGGGCGATGTCAAAGAGGTTACTGCCTATGTTCTCCTCTAGGATTTTGATGGATTCCTGTCTCACATTGAGGTCTTTCATCCATTTTGAGTTTATCTTTGTGTATGGTATTAGAGAATGGTCGAGTTTCATTCTTCTGTATATAGCTGTCCAATTTTCCCAGCACCATTTATTGAAGAGACTGTCTTTTTTCCATTGCATATTTTTTCCTACTTTGTCGAAGATTATTTGACCATAGAGTTGAGGGTCCATTTCTGGGCTCTCTATTCTATTCCATTGGTCTATATGTCTGTTTTTGTGCCAGTACCATGCTGTCTTGGTGGTCACTGCTTTGTAATATAGCTGAAATCTGGCAACGTGATGCCCCCAGCTTTGTTTTTCTTTTTCAACATTTCCTTGGCGATTCGGGGTCTTTTCTGATTCCATACAAATTTTAGGATTGTTTGTTCCAACACTTTGAAAAATGTCATTGGAATTTTGATCGGGATGGCATTGAAGACACAGATGTAGTGAAAAGAAGGGCCATATGCACCCCAATGTTCATAGCAGCAATGTCCATAATAGCCAAACCGTGGAAAGAGCTGAGATGCCCTTCAACAGATGAATGGATAAAGAAGATGTGGTCCATATATACAATGGAATATTACTCAGCCTTCAGAAAAGATGAATACCCAACTTTTACATCAACATGGATGGGACTGGAAGAGATTATGCCAAGTGAAATAAGTCAAGCAGAGAAAGTCAATTATCATATGGTTTCACTTGTTTGTGGAACATAAGGAATAACATGGAGGACATTAGGCGAAGGAAGGGAAAAATGAAGGCGGGGGGGAATCGGAGCGAGAGACAAACCATGAGAGACTATGGATTCTGAGAAACAAACTGAGGGTTTTACGGGGGAGCAGCGTAGGTGGATGAGTTAGCCCGGTGATGGGTATTAAGGAGGGCACATACTGGATGGAGCACTGGGTGTTATACAAAAACAATGAATCGTGGATCACTATATCAAAAACTAATGATACATTGTATGGTGACTAACATAATAAAATAAAATAAAATAAAAAGAAATTCAGATAAACAGAAAAGTTGGAAGAACTGTACAATAAACACCACACACCTCTCATATAGGTCCACTAATTTTGCCATAGTTGTTGTAGCTCTGTGTGCATGTATGCACGTACACACACATACACATTTATCCTCTGAACCATTTAAAAGTTGCTGATACGGGCGCCTGGGTGGCTCAGTTGGTTAAGCAACTGCCTTCGGCTCAGGTCATGATCCTGGAGTCCCTGGATCGAGTCCCGCATCGGGCTCCCTGCTCGGCAGGGAGTCTGCTTCTCCCTCTGACCCTCCCAACCCTCCCCCCTCTCATGTACTCTCTCTCTCAGTCTCTCTCTCTCAAATAAATAAATAAAATCTTTAAAAATAAATAAATAAATAAAAATAAATAAATAAATAAAATAAAATAAAAGTTGCTGATATGATAACTCTTCACGCCTGAAATCTTTAGCATGTGTCTCCTAAAAATAAAAACACTTCTCTACATAATTGTGATGTCATCATCACACTCAATAAATACAAATTTGATAAACTAATACCTAAGAATGGTCCATGTTCGAATTTCTCCAGTTGGCCTGATTATGTCCTTTATAGCTTCTTAGTTTTCTTCCGAAGCATAGAAAACATTTAAAATTGTCATGTCTTGGGGCACCTGGGTGGCTCATTCCATAAGCGTTTGCCTTCGGCTCAGATCATGATCCCAGGGTCCTGGGATCGAGCCCCTCATCGGGCTCCCTGCCCTGCGGGAAGCCTGCTTCTCCCTCTCCCACTCCCCCTGCTTGTGTTCCCCCTCTCTCTGTGTGTCTCTCTGTCAAATAAATAAATAAAATCTTTAAAAAAAATAAAAATAAAATTGTCATGTCTCTTTAGTTTCCATTAACCTGGAACAATTTTTCCCACTTTTTTTTTTTTTTTTTTGGTCTTTCATGTCATTGGCATTTTTGGAGTCTAGGACAGTTGTTTTATAAAACATCCCACAATTTGGGCTTCTCTAGTGTCTCCTTGTTATTTGATCAGGTTATACATCTCTGGGCAAAAATGCTATTCAGATGATGCCATGTTTTTTCTAGCGCATCCCATCAGAAGGTACATGTTGTCAGTGTGTGCCGTTGTAGGTGATGCTAAATTTGGTCACTCATGTGAGATAATAGGTCTCTGCCCTTCATTCCTGGCACAGAGCACCTGAACCCTTTGTAATTTCCTAAGTGATAGGACCACTAGCATCATTTTTTGTTCGAATATCTTGTCTTTCACCCCGGGTCCTGACACAGAGCTCCTGAAACTCTTATGATTTCCTGGGGTGATAAGAGTGTCTTTTGTTCTAATGATGCAACTTTGGGTGGGCTCCTGGTTGGCTCTTGGGTGAGGGCTGGTTACCTGAAAGACAAAGCCTTGACTAGAAGTGTGGAGCTTTCAGCCCTGCCTCTCATCCTCTCCAGAAGAGAGAGGGGTTGAAGATGAAATTAATGTTCAATCATGCCTGTGTAATGAAGCCTCCATAAAAATCCCCAAAGTATGGGGTTCTGTGTGCTTCCAGGTTGGCAAACACATCCACACATGGAGGATGACGTACCCCAACTCCACAGCAACAGAAGCTCCTGTGCTCAGGACCCTCCCAGAGTTCACCCTATGTATCTCCATCTGGCTGTTTATCTGTATCCTTTATCATAGCCTTTCATAAACTGGTCAGTGTCAATGTTTCCTTGATTTCTTTGAGAACTCTAGCAAATTATTTGAACCTGAGGATGGGGCCGTGGGGACCTCCAATTTGTAGCCAAATTGCACAGAAATGGTGGGTAGCCTAGGGACCAACTACTTGCGATTGGCATCTGAAGTAGGGTGGGAGCAGTCTTGTGGACTGAGCCCTTAACCTATGGGATCTGATGCTATCTCCAGGAAGATAATGTTAGAATTGAGTTAAATTTTAGGATATCCAACTGGTGGTACAGAGAATTTCTGGTGTGAACCAACCCCCCCCCATTTGGTGACCAGAAATGTAAGAAGTGAAGTGTTCTGTGTGAGTCATAAAGGGGACACACGGGACTGAGCTGAGTTTTTCTTACACAACTTGGTTATGGTGGTGTCCACCAGATGGTCTTCATTGTAAAGGTACATTTTCTTTTTGTAATTAATAAGTGATTTCTGGGGAGATACTTTAAGACTATGTGACTATTCTGTTCCCCAACAATTTTTCACCAATGGTTTTCACATCCATGAATGATCTTACCTGAATCAATTATTGCTATGGTGATTGCAAAATGATGATTTTCTAATTTCTTTTACACTTATTAGCTGACAGTCTTCGATATAGTAGAACTCTCTCCATTCACATGGAGAGAGCTTCTTTTGTTTTTCCTTTTTTTTTTTTATTAGAGTGTCGTTATACACTCATGGATTACTTTTTTATTTAATGTGTAGCAATCCTTTATCACCATTTTTCATTTTGATGTTCAAATTGTCCCAGATCTGACCAGTGGGAACTGCTTTGAGCCAGTTCCTGTGTGCTGTGATGGGTCTCCAGTAACTTTTAGCACTTCTTTGCTTTCTGTCACAAGAAGATATTCTAGGTTTGATTTTACCCTTATTTTAAATAGGAGAAAAAGGAGGCCCAGAGAGATGAAGTGGCTTGCCACCTTACAGTTTATGTGAGATCCTAATCAAGCTGAGGACTTTCAATTCCAAATTCCTAGGACAGTATTAACCTGATAGGCCAGCGATTCCTATAATGCAGAAAAGACCTTATCAGGACATGTAGATGATCCCAAAGCCAGATAAATCTTTAACTGACTGCACACAGAGCTTTCCTAATAAGATGAAAACATTTGCATTATACCTTTGAACTTAGACACTTAGCAACACATTCCGAGGGTATTTTATTTATTGAGGAAGTTATAATTTGGGGGATAAGAGAATAGGTTTTGGAGTCAGAAAGAACCAAGTTTTCTTTTAAGACCCAGGCAGATTCTGCCCTTGTGTTTGTCTTTGGGCAAGTTCCTTCACCTTGTTGAATCCCAGACTCCTCCATCTGTAAAATGGGTTCATTCATATAAACTGCTTAGTCTAGTGTCTGACACATCTTAAAAGTTAAATAAATGAAAGCTAGCTTCACCAACAATGCTGTTATTATTATTAAAAGCTGAGAAAATTCTGTTATTCAGTAGATTGAGGTGATAGAAAAAACAATGGAGGGGCGCCTGGGTGGCTCAGTCGGTTAAGCGACTGCCTTTGGCTCAGGTCATGATCCTGGAGTCCGGGGATCAAGTCCCGCATCGGGCTCCCTGCTCAGCGGGGGGTCTGCTTCTCCCTCTGACCCTCTTCCCTCTCGTGCTCTCTGTCTCTCATTCTCTCTCTCAAATAAATAAATAAAATCTTTTTTAAAAAAAGAAAAAACAATGGATTTGGATCTGGATTTGGATTTTGAAGATCCTACTCCATCTCTGTACCTTGGACAACTCTTGCCTCATTGGTGTATTTCATTTTCCTCACTTGTAAATCAGGGCTCATAATTCCTCCCCTGCAAACTTCACAGCATCACTCACCAGATTTCGTGAGCACTTACCATTTGTAATCACAATCCCAACGTTAAAAGCAAGGGGTAAATGTTGTTGTACCCCTCCTTTAACACATGATTAATTGGCAGTTCAGAGCCACTGAGCAGCAAAGCAGGGATTCCATCCAGCTCTCCCAGACCTTCAGGCCTGCCCTCTTTCCTTTAGGTCATAGGTTTTGGAAGAGCAAGTGAGAATATGACAGTATTCTGCAAAGCTGCGGGACCCTATAAAGGGAAAAGAATATGATCAGCAGCATAATAACATTCCTTCCATGGAAAACGTCATTGGGAGGAGAGCAGGAGGCTTTTGGTATTTTTTTTCCCTTTTTTTCTATCCTCAAGATAATTTGTGAGAGTCTTAGGCTGACATTATCTACCAAAGACTCCTACACTTCAAACAGTAACTAGGTGAAGGTAGCCGAGATCTAAGCCAGCCCAGAAACAAATACCTCAACTGAGAACGCTAATAAGAAAAGCTCTTTGAAACTGTAGTTTACCTGGGACACTATTTCTTTTTTGTTTGTTTATTTTATTTTATTTTTATTATTTTTCAAAATTTTATTAAGTTTTTTTTATTTTAATTCCAATGTAGTTAACATACAGTGTTATATTAATTTCAGGTGTCCAGTGTAGTGATTCAACAATTCTATACACGAGTCAGGGCTCATCATGAGAAGTGTCCTCTTCATGCCCTTCCCATATTTTGCCCATCCCCCATCCACCTTCCCTCTGGCAACCATCAGTTTGTTCTCTATAGCTAAGTGTCTATTTCTCGGTTTGTCTCTCTCTCTCTTCTTTCCCCTTTCTTTGTTTAGTTTCTTAAATTCCACACATGAGTGAAATCATGGTATTTGTCTTTCTCTGACTGACTTATTTCACTTAGCATTATACTCTCTAGTTCCATCCATATTGTTGCAAATGGCAAGACTTCATTCTTTTTTACGGCCAAATAATATTCCATTGTATATATTTACATGTATACATGTATACATATATATACATATATACATACATATATATATACATATATATACCACATCTTCTTTATCCATTCATCTGTTGATGGACACTTGGGCTGCTTCTATAGTTTGGCTATTATAAATAATGCTGCAGTAAACATAGAGGTGCATATATCCTTTCGAATTAGTGCTTTTGTATTCTTTGGGTAAATAACCCATACTGCAATTGCTGGATTGTAGGATAGTTCTATTTTTAATTTTTTGAGGACCCTCCATACTGTTTTCCAGAGTGGCTGCACCAGTTTGCACTCCCACCAACAGTGCAAGAGGGTCCCTTTTTCTTTACATCCTCACCAACACTTGTTGTTTCTTGTGTTTTTTATTTTAGCCATTCTGACAGGTGTGAGGTGTTATCTCATTGTAGTTTTAATTTGCATTTCCCTGATGATCAGTGCTATTGAGCATTTTTTCATGTATCTGTTGGCCATCTGTATGTCTTCTTTGGAGAAGTGTTTGTTCGTGTCTTCTGCCCATTTGTTAATTGGATTATTTGGGTTTTTTGATACTGAGTTGGATAAATTCTTTATATATTATGGCTACTAATCCTTTATTGGATATGTCATTTGTAAATATCTCCTCCCATTCTTTTAGTTTTGTTGACTGTTTCCTTCACTATGCAGAAGATTTTTATTTTGATGTATTTAGGACCCTATTTTAAAGAGGGAGGAGGAGGAGGAGACCCAAAACCCAAGCCCAGTAACTTCAATGGGTGTCAGACTTCCAGTCAATTCAGCTGAGAGCTGGAAAGTGGGGAGGGAAAGTGATCAAAAAGGCTGGCAGATATCTTAACTCTGGGTCATCATGCAGCCAGGTATTAATTCTACTACATTAGATAGGAAAGGCTACTGGGATACTATTAACAGTACCTGCCCACCTCTGTGTCCTGGAAAGAGAGAGACACAGGGAAACAGCATCACATATGGGATACTGACTCAGAGCATGGATAACTTCCACAGATAGGCAAGCAATTATCTGCCAGTGGATCCTGTGAGCCATCCTACTGTTGTTTAAGGCCAGCTATGCCTGAATCATGGGCAGGATCCATTAGGCAGACAGTGAATCCTGTGGGCATTAGGCCATTCCCACTTTTTCTGTGAAGTGAATTCCTTAATAAGAGGCAGTGTCATACCATGACTGGGTAAAAAGCTTTCCATAAGCCCATGGGCTCTGGTGCTGGCAGAAGCAAAAAGTACTGGGAAAGAAAACCCAAATAAAAAATAAATGTAAAATATTCCTGTGAGAACAATTCACTTGCTCCAGATGGAGTTAGTTACGGCTGAGCAATAGGCAGACGTCGGGCATGAGGCAAAGTGTTAGCTTCCTTCTCCAGGAGAGGGGGGAACATAGGAACGACTGCAGACAGAAGACAGTTTGTGGGTTCAGATTCTCCAGGTCCTCTGAGACCTCCAGATAACTGCATCTTTTCATAAAAGGAACCTGGCAAAACCACGTGGTAAGCTGACATTGACATTCAGCAACTCCTTGAATCTGAGTTTGGCTTCCAGCTGTCTTAAGCCCATGGCTCCGATGAAAGATTTTTCACTTGGCCGCAGAAAAGCTCTGAATGTCAGTCTGTGCCTTGTAGCATATATCGCAAGACTTGAGCTTGTCATTCTCTCAGTTGAAGATACCAAATGCTGGAAGCAGCCACCCTGCTGGTTTTAGTATCTTGCATCTCCCTTTTAGGTTGCTGAGAGTTTGGCTGCAGCTTGTAAAAAGTCCCAAGAGAAAAAAATCTGGATATTTTATATAAATGGACTCACAAAAAAAAAAAAAAAGGCCCCAAGAGACCAAAGGAGATTATTTTCTTGGTCACTGTTCTATGAGCTACTACTAGTTCCTGTTCTGGAATACTGCCTTGCATCTCGTCTCAGCTCAATAACCATGGGTCCATTAGAGGTGAAGCTAAGCTCCTAATAAAAAGACAAAGTAGAGTGGCCTATTTCCCCTTGAAGTGAGTGGTCCAGACCAACTGGGAGTCTTCCTCCTCTGCCATGTATTCTTCCATGGCATTGGCAGGGTTTTCTTCTGCACAGATGAAGCCCTTGCATCTGGGTTCTCATTGGCGAGAAAGGAGACAAGAGTGGGAGAATCTTGGGCCGCCTGGGTGGCTCAACTGGTTAAGCATCCAACTCTTGGTTTCAGCTCAGGTCACGATCTCAGGGTCGTGAGATGGAGCCCCAGGTCAGGCTCTGAGCTCAGCTCAAGAATCTGCCTGAGATTCTTTCCCCCTCCATTTTCCTCCTGCTCTGCTCCTGCCCTCTCTCTCAAATAAATAAATAAATAAATAAATAAATAAATAAAATCTTAAAAAAAAAAACTAGAGTGGAGGAGTCTTGCTGGATATCTTAGAGCTCAGACCCAGCAATGGCACACATCACTGTCAGTTATGTTCCACTGGGGAGAAGTCAGATACAAGGCCACCCTGACCACAAGGGAAGCTGGCAAAGATGATCTAGTGGGGCAGTCACGTGCCTGGCTACGAGGCTACTTGTAGTCAAAAAAGGGGAGAAAGGTTTTGGTGAACAGCTAGCAATCTGCCATACATCATTCACAATAGTCCATATTTCCTTGAGGGTCAGGATTAGTTTTCTAGGCCTGCCAGAATGAAGTACCACAAACTTGAGAAATGTATCGTCTCAAGTTCTGGAGGCCAGAACTCTGTCTGCAGGGCCACGGACTCCCTCTAAAGGTGCTAGGAAAGAGCTATTCTTTATGTCTCTTTCCTAGCTTCCAGGATTTTTTTGTCTTATAGATACATCACTCCAATTCTCTGTCTTGATATGACCTGCTCCCTGTGTGTCTTCATAGTGTCTTCCTTTTATATGTGCCTGTCTCTGTGCCCTAATCTTCTCTTTTTAGGAACACCAGCTGTATGGGATTAGGGCCTACCCTCTGACCTTGTTTTAACTTGAATGCCTCTGTAGAGACCCTATTTCCAAATAAGATCACATTTAGAGACACTAGGGTTAGGACTTCAACATTTCTTTCTTTCTTTCTTTCTTTCTTTCTTTCTTTCTTTCTTTCTTT